>NW_008236184.1:7086657-7105762 GCF_000691975.1 Corvus brachyrhynchos | reverse complement strand
CCCCCCCCCCCCCCCCCCGGGTTTCACTCTGGCTCTTTTTCTTTCACTACCTTTCACCTCCAAGAGGTTTTTTCCCATTGCTCCACTTTGCTCCCTGGTGCCAGTGAAGAGTCTCATCTGCACCCCTGCAAGCTGGGCTCCCTCAAGTTTTATTAGGAAATCAGCTCCAGTGACTGCCCTGGGCCACGGTTCGAAAAGGCTGATGAAGAACTGCAGGTTCGCCTGCAGGGCTCCTCACTCCCAGCTCAATTCATTCCCTCTTTGATGCCTTCTGGGAACTGGAGCACACCATGCTGATTATTTTTGCAATTTCTGCCTGTGACTTTTCTGCCTCTAAACAAGTGGGGAGGTGACATTTCCTGAGCCCACTTCAGGAAAAGGCCCATTCCAGCAGAAAATTCGGTTCTCCCTCTCCCTCCTGAAAACAAGTCTGCTCCTGCCTCACCTCACTTCAGCCCTGACGGTGGAATTTTAATTGCAGTGACTGGTGAAAGAGGGGAGGGAAGGTGTGGTTTGGCTGCAGGACACAGAGTCAGGACCTCTTACACTCTACACCTTGCCCTGACAGTACCTCCTCCTGTGCCCTGGGGATAACCCTGTGCCATGTGGGGAGAGTTGTTGTTCCACAGGGTGGAAGGAGCATGGGAAAGGTTTTGCAAAGCCCTTTGATGGTAAAGCACAAAATTCTAGACCCGGGGTAACAGTTCCCTCACTGTACTGGGAAATCAGGTTCCTCCAAGTTTCCCTGCAAGCAAGGTCAAAACCACACTTGAAGTTTGCTCAAGAATGACAGCCAGTCTAAAATTAAGCTGAAAAGTAACTTCTCACCCTCTTGTGAAAGAGGCCACAAAAAGCCTGAATGCATCTTCAAAGCCAAAACAGATCTTCAACAAGAAATACTCCCCAGAGAGGGGAACAAGCACAGGCACATGTTCCAAGGCAGAGCTGGGTGTCAACATCAAGGCCTGGGCAGGGCAGAGCTGCTGTCTCAAGGGACAGGGACTCGGTGGTGGAATATGCCATGGACCTGCCCTGAGTCACCTTTTGCCACACTCAGCTACCAGGCCTCGCTATTTATCCATGCTAATGGAGCAGAAGGGAAGAGCAATGTCAAAGCAAAAGAGCTTAACATGAAACAGCACATCCCTCTTGTGCTCTTCCTCTATCCCACGAGACCTATCTCATGGTAATTTGATGAAAAGTTGTTTTTCCACCCAAGCTCTACTTTGAGTCAAGAAGCCAGCAGTGACAGCATCAGAAAGCTATTTGGGAATGGAACTGAAGAGCTGTCAGATAGCTTTGTGGGGTTAAAAAAACCAACTTAGAAAACCAAACACAGGAGACAGGAGATGGCAAACCTCAAGATGTCTGAAGACCACAGGAGACGAACTAGAGACTCCCAAATCACCAGGACCTTGCCAGTTTACAGAGCCTCCTCTCACTCCCTCCCCTACATTTCAGAAGATGAGTGTGCATTTCTGGGCAAGACTGGTTTCAGGAAAGCGTCTGTGGAACAAGCATGAGGACACGTGCAGGAGAAAAAAAAATAACAGTGGAGGCGGGGAAAAGATGGGGAAATTAATCCAAAGGCTGCAATAAAGCTCAAAAATTTTAAGAAGTCAGGGGTTTCTTCCATATAAGTGCCTGGTGAAGAACTGGGGTGCCTCTGTTATGGTGCACACAATGTCTTTCAAGCCAGGTCTCTCTCGGGAGCAGAAATTCAACACACTTTTTCTCAGAGAAAGTTCTATTGTCCTGCAGTCACTGCCAAATTCAGATGTTTAATTTGAAGTGTGAAACAGAAGGATTCCAGTCTGCTTTTAAAAAGAAAATCTCCAGGCTACCGCTCCATCCCATAACTAACACCAGCTTTGTTCAGGGCAGGACACAGCACAGCTCCCTATCCTCAAAAGGAAAGGGAGGCAACATATAAACAACATATCACTGTACATCACAGCCTGGGAGCTGCATACCTCAAACAGTAACCAGTGCTAACAGTCTGAGGCACCTCAACAGATGTATGGCCAAGCTGCTATAAAAGAGCCTTTGTGCTGGCTGAACAGAAACAAGGCATTTTCTGTACAGGAGACGGCCTGACCACCTCGCAGGATAAACGGGGTTACACATTTCACACCTCCCCTGCACCAGGGACTCCAGGGCAGATGACACAAGGCAGACACCACGGGATGGAGGAATGACCCATGTCAGGGATCTGCAGGAGCCACTCTGCAGCCACAAGGAAGATGACTTTGCCCTCACCTTCCATCCTCCCTGCTCGCAGCTCCCATGCCAGGACTGCACGGCCTGGTTTAAAGTAGAGCCAACCTGCCATTCAGTGGAGGTTTGTACCTGTGGAATAGTCCATGCAAAAGATCATCACAAATACTTGTGATCCACCATCCAGAGCCCCAGACAAAGGCTTTTCATCCTCAGGCTTAAGCACCCAGCTGCTATTTTATATATTTTGAAACACACTTTTCATCTTCACCTTAGTTTCCAGTTCTGAAATTAGGCTAATTCTTCAAGGCTGCAGGAGCTGCAGTGTTATTTTTGGCCTAGGAAAGATAAGAAATCATGTGAATGGTTTTTCCTCAGTACAAGCACACACAGCAGCAGCAAACTTCAGGATTCAGCCAAACATGTTATTCCACAGGATCAGAAGCGGCTTCCAGTTGGGCCCAGTAAAACACAGCAAGAAAAAGTGCAACTGCAAAAGGCTCTCACAGTGACAGCAGTGCATGGTTCAACTCGATGGAAGCAGAAAGAGAGGGAAAAAAAGAAAATTTGAAAAAGTCAAAGAAAACTTGCTCTGTCCAAAACCTGGAAAAACCACAGTTAGCAAACATTCCCAGGGAAGCAAAAGCCCTGCTGCTTTATGAAGATTAAATCTGCTATTGTCTTACAGTCGTTGGCTGTTTGCTTTTTTTTTAACGTTCCCCTTGGCCAAAGATGTTAGGAAGTATCTTCAATAAGAAAAGGATATAAAAACAAGTATACCAGTTAATAAATCTGTGATAAGGTTAGACAAACAAGGTACGGTAAGGTGAGGGTAAGGTTTCTTGACAAATCATCTGTGATAAGGTTAAGCAAATTTCTCTTTTGTCAGGACAGGAAAGATACACATGCAAGGGCACAATATTTTCACTGATCTGGACAATGAATGTGAGAGATGTATGTTCTGAGTCACTCACGTTGGGCAAGACTTTTTTTCAAGCATATGGTCCGAAGACTGTAGGAAACCATTAAAAAAAAAGGGTCAGGCATTTAACCCACTCTGCCCCCTTACATTGAGGGAGACTGTAGGAAAAAACCTTTATAAAAAATTCAGACCTTAGATAAAGACAGTTCCCTATTGAATATCTATGCAGAATTACACAATGTTAATTCTCAACAACCCATCTACTAAGAACTTTGTCCTTTTGAGGACAAAGAACATTGCCCTTATGCAGAGATGCTGAGGAGTGAACTCTGCTGTCCCTTGGGCAAGTGTTTTCCCTCTCTGTAAGACAGTAACACACAATAAAAAGTATGGTTACAAAGGATTAAGGCAGCACAGTTAATGCAAACTAGCACTCTCTCCTGCATTCCTCACTAATACAGTGGTGACATAACCAGCCAAAACATGCAGCTTTGATTCAAATAAGGTTTCAAGAAGTTACTGCCAGGTAATTACACCCATTGAAGGCCCATGAGCAGAGGAACCTTCATTAATACCCTGCTGCTGTTCTCGAAGCGCTTTTCGAACCAGCTGCACCAATCTGAAGTGGCAACCATGAACAAGAGCAGGCAACAAGTGCTCATGAGCAGACTTGTGCCTGCCTTTCAGAAGACACTCTGACATATGGCTGAGCACAGCCACGAGGACAGCAGGCAAGGACACAGCATCCAAGTGCTGGCTGCCTCCTCTGCAGGGCTGGGGCAGCCCTGAGGTAGAGGAGCTTTCTGGTAATGTCCTCCTTATTTTTCTGATAACACGCTTTTCTTTGCAGCTGAAAGAAGGTGACAGTGGCACTTCAGGAACTGCAGGCAGCTTTCTGCTTTCTAATGAACTGCTGGCTGAGTACAAACTATGGGTTCCTATTTATTTCATTGCTAATCCTAGCCTCTGTGTAAGAACCTGTGCTTAATCCACAAAGAGTACCGGATGCTTCTGAAGACTGCTTCCAAGAACAAAAATATAGCACTCAGCTGGAGCTCCCTAAAGCCATTCAGTAGGAAGGATTAAACCCAGAGACTTGGATAGAACTTAGATCCAGTGGGCATGACCCTACCTGTGCTCTCTTCATTACACAGGAGCATGTAGCGCCTTTGCCTTTTCCTAAACCTCTTTCTAACCTAATGACTCCAAAGCACTGGCTCCAGGAGCCTCATCTCACAGCTCTGCACAAACATTCAGGGCTCCCATCCATGTGCTCTCAGTATAAACCAGCACAGACTCAAATGAAGCTGTCTGTAGCAATGCTCCCAGGACATCAGATCACCAAGCACAGGAGCTGACCACTGAAGCTTTGCCTGCACAGCAGCCCTGGGAGCAAGTCCCTGCTAGCAGCTCAGGTAAAAATGGCATCACACAGGCTGCAAAGCTCTCTGTGGAAAGGAAAAACTGCTTCCATGCTCACCTGGAAAGGGGAGCTCGCTGTAGTGGCTCTCCTCTTACCACCAATACTTCACATCAGGGCACAACACTGAAGCATGGACAAGAGATAAATGGATAAACAGACATTTCCTGTTCAAAGAGCCTTTAAAAAAATGGTCCCTAATAGCTTCAGTCCCTAGTAGCAATATAAATTATATGCGGGCATTGATTCTTCTCCTGAAGTCACCATTACCACACAAGCTGCAAGTAAGTGGCATGAAGTTCAATAGGTTCTCAAGAATCCCCCCATAAAAATCTGTCACAATTTTTACTTCTGTTTCATTATTGTAGCAGCACTTTTAACTTGCTCAAGACACAATTGAAAAAAACACTAACTTGCTCTCACTGAGGGTACCAGCAGAAATTTACTTTGATGTAAAAAAACTAACCAGAAACAACCAGAACCCAACTTTCAGTTTTGCAAGGACTCCCAAATACACTTTCAGCTGAAACTAAAATTTAAGAAAACAAAACCAGTTAGATCCCCAAACTTTTCCAATTAAGTTCCCAACTTCTTTGTGACACATAGAGGTCATTTCGGTCTAGGCATGCAGGAAGATAATCCCCACCCTTCAGGCAATCGAGATTTCTGGCAGGATTTTAAGAGGTCTCCAGCTGATAACTATGAAAAGTTCACACCACCAGGAGTCCAGATAAGCTTTTAACACAGGAAATTAGTGAGAAAATGTTTTAAGCATTTTAAAGATCAATTAAGATGGTGTAACAATCCAGCAAAGTAGAATCGAGTTCCCTGCTTCAAATCAGATGGGTTTAGAATACAAAACAGCAGCTCTGGAACTCGGAGGTGTCTGCAGGAAATGAGGTTAGACCAATGCAGGGCAATTAATCTTCTGTGCAGTCAGATTACAGACTCCCCCCATCCCCAGGGCCACGAGACACAGCCAGAGCAGGGCTAAACTGCTGAAAGTTGTCATCTTGCCTCTTCGTTGCCCATCCATGGGCCAGTGGTTCTCCCCCACAGCCTAAAAAGCCAATCTCTTTCCTGACATGTGAGGTACACTCAGGGACAGCACACAGGGAGACTCAAGATATGCAGTTCTCATTTGTAACTGCAGATGTAAACTATGGAAAAAGCAGCACCAAATGCCATTTTCTGCCTTGTCAGCACTGGCAGACCGTGAAGTTCATGAAGAACACTGAATTTCAGAGAAGCAAAAGGTGAACTGGGAGTTCCCGGCTAGGGTGAGTCAGCTGGTGTTAAGAGCTCTTTTCAGGATCTTTCCCAGCACAGGCAGCAGACCAGTGACTGCAAACAGGGTCAACTGGGGAAAATGCGGCTGTAGAGATCACAAATGCATCCTCAGACACTGCCCTGGTACACTGTCAGTCCAGGGAGCAAGGGAAGTGTCTCACCACATAGCCTGCTAGGAAATAACTCTCTCCCAAAGCATTAAGAAAACCCTTCATAGCAGGTTAGTGCTACACACCACTGCGGCTACAACCACTGTCTAGAACAACTCTGAATAATTATCTGTGTTCATTCATTGAAAGTTTCAAAAGAAAACCATCTTTTACACTAGATTTGACTGTTGTTGGGGTTTTTTTTAAGTAACAAATAGGTATTACACCAAGACCCATCATACCTATCCATTTACAAAATCCGAGTTTTGTTTCTTCTCTGTAATAATTCAATTGTTTTTATTCTAAAAAATCAAGTATTTCTCAAAACACTATATTCCAAGTATGACAACACTGAAAGCATTTGAGCTGTGGGCTCCTACCCTCCTGTTGGTGACCTCAGCCAAGTTTATATTAAGCCCCTTCCCCACATCAGCACTTCACTTCTATTTCCCACCACCAAGGAAGACTAGCTTTTCTCTTCCATGCTTACAGGCTCTGACACCTCCATGCTGCTAGTGCTTTAAGCGGCTCACAGAACTTGGCTTTAATAGACTGAGGGGAGAAATGCAAATATTCTCTCCAAATTAACACAATTAACCCTCCCTCCCCCAAGCATCCAGGTCACAATTACCCTCTACATAGAGATCAGCTAAAAACTTCCATACTGAGAGCCCCAGCTGGCAATATTTTATGTCCCCTTCAGTCAAGAAAGACAAATATTTAATCTAATTTTATCAGTGTCTAGTCACATAGGACACTTACAGAGATCCTGGTCTTATACAGAGGTATCCATGAAATGGTTTATTCCCTCACCTTCATCTTTTATACACAGAAATAAGCACTAAAGAAAATGGAAAAGGAAACTTGCCAGCTCAAAGTTTGGACAGATATCATTGACCCACAGGAGATAACTGACTACAAAGGTATTACTGGGTTTGACATTGATTAGATTTGGAATTTAAAAGTGTCCTTCCAAGATCTCCAGTCAGGTGGGACTCCCCTACAACAGGCAGTGCAGCTCTGATCACAGCACAAGTACCAGAGCCTCATAGCTCCAGCAAGCTGTAAAGATCTTACCCTGCAAAAGTAGGATGACTTTCCCATCAGTTCAAAAGAAAAATATACAATAGTAAGCTTCTAGTCTCAGACTCACCTCCCTCTGCCTATCCCCACTGCTGTTCACAGAATAAACTCAAATCCTCATCTTCTGATTTCCTTAACTAAGAAACTGGAATGATGAGCTATTTTATTAGAGTCCTTTGTCCTGTCATGCTATGAAGGATTAGCCTTTCCTGACTTGTCCTCAAGATAACAACTAATCCCCATGTCTCCCTCAACTCAACAGGCTGCACAGATCCTAATAACAAAAGCACTGCACTTCAAGACAACAATAATGGGGGGAAAGCAATAACTTCTGTTTGCTGGATTCATAGCCGAAGCTTCCTAAGAGTCTGCACAACACCATCAAAGTTCTCATTTCAGCAACCCTCAGCTTAGGCATTAGGTCAAGTCATCCAGCTAACTAAGGACAGATTAACCATGTGCTCACAAAATCTAGGTCAGTCCCAAACAGGCTCTACAGCCTGGAAAGGCCTCATTGTGTCAGCACAAATCCCCCAGCCCTCCTCTCTGAAAATGTTCTGCAGAAAGTGAGTGGGATTCAGACTCAAGTTTTGTTACAACACTTGTTCTTCATTCCTAAAACACAGAATAAACCTTGACCAAACTGCATTCAGAAGTCAGTAAGAAATCACTCAGTAATGTCAAGTTCTCCCTCTTTAGAACATCTGGTTCTAAAACACTCAGTTATTTTCTGAAGTGAAAGAGCCAGGTCAGGACCTGGCTGCAGACCTGAGATGTGTCTCCCATTCCAAACCCTCCTAACCCCTAACCCTTGGTTTCACAAACCCGGTCTTCAGCCTTTACTCTCTCCTTTGACCTCTCTGCCCTCCTCCTCAGCAAACACTAAAATTAGACCACAGTGGTTGTATCACGCTGCCTCCCCACTGTAGTCATGGACTCCCTGTCACATCAGTCATGTATTTCAGTCTCACCCTGAGCCCCATGCATCACCTCCCCTGCCCAGATAATGCTCTTCTCTAGTCTTACCTGTCTGTCCTTTGACAAAATGCCATTTCTCATTACCTTCAGGGAGCTCAATCTCCGTCCATCCCCCAAATGCATGGCCACCCACTTACATCTTAATCTGAAGCCAAAAAGACATCTCTGAGGTGTTCCAAAGATAAAATTTTGTGCTGGAGGAAAGATGGTTTATAAACATCCACCCTAAAACTCTGGGTATGCTTGTATCCTCCCTCTCTCTCAGACAATTCACATCAAAGGTTCTTGAAATTAGGTGATGCAGTGGGCTGCACACATGGCGAGATAAGGTGTCCGTGCTGTCAGGGTTTGCCAAGTTCCCTTGCTTTGACTTCAGAAAATGCCCAAGCTTTGAAGCCAGGACAATACACACATATAATAATGTCTGATTTCAAAAGTGCTGCTGGATGCTCCCAGCACAAAGACAAGTCAAATCTTTCATTTGCTGGCTGGGAGTCCCAGGAGAGGTTCATGGAGCAAGAACAACCTACTGCCCCCAGGGTCTGCAGAGAACAGAGGTGCTCCAGAACACCCTGCCCCAGGACCTCCTCACAGACCCCATCCTGCCCTGCTCTGAGAACATGCTGTGTGCTGGGTGTCACTCATCACCCAGCCACAACAGGATCAATCTCCTTTTTGTTAATGAGAGGTTTTCACAGAGGATAAAGCAAAGGAACTGGAGGTTAGCCATTAACAGCAGCACCTCTTTCCAGTCTTTCAGATCTGATCAATCACTGCAGGACTATAATTTTTTTTTTTTTTTTTTACTTCTGGCTGTCTTACAGAAAACCATAAACTTCAGTTTTGCCCATGGGAACATCCATCCCAGAAACGGTACATTCTGGCACTGCCAGTGTACTTGGCAGATATAATGTGCACTTTAAGGGCTTTCTTAACTTCAGTGAATTTCAGAGTAGCAATTATCTTCAATTACTCCAGATGAAAGACCACACAAAATGTTAATTCAAACCCCCCTTCTCCCAGAAGCCCCCTGCTATCCCTAGTCACCACTGCCCTACTTCTTCCCCTCACCAACACCCGAAAGGTTGGACTTGCTCTTCCTTGCTGCTCACATTTCCTGATGTGATTGCTGCCTTTGTCATACCTTCCTTTCCATGTATATTGTAAAAAATCCTGTCTCCTTTCAGGACATTTTAGAGTACTTGCTGCAGTTTGGAGGAAAGCACTGCCTTCTCCACACAGAAACACTTGCTGCATCTCACCTAACTTCTCCCACAACCTCAATAAAACACACAAAACTGGTCATTTATACCAGTTAGAGCTGGGAAAGGCTGCTCCGTTGGATTCAGCTGCTTCTATTGCACTGTAGGACACAGAGGAAGTAAGTGGTATCACCTGAAAGCAGCGTGTCAGAAGGGTTTTATTACTGAAGAAATTAATGGGATATATCATACTGCCTTGACTTCTAGCAGCTACAAAGAGCCTGTATTAAAGTTGTGAAGTTATTAACCACAAATTAGAACAATACTCAGCAACAGCTGCAAAACAAGGCTGAAACCACCAAGCTACACAGCAGTGACTTTGTAATTCAGGTGCATTTAAAGGAAATGTCAGACATAAAACTGAGATCAACAATACTTTGGGATGGTTTAAATCACAAATGAAAAAGCCTGTCATCAAAACCAGACCATGTTCTCAGGCTGAAATCCAAGACCCTGCGTGGCACCACACGGCAGTGTAGGAGAAAACAGAACTTCCATGTCCCAGCAATCCAGGCAAGAACTACTGGTGGGAGGAAAGGGGAGAAGGAAGGAGACTTAAGTACGCAATCTTTTGCTGAGAAAAAAACCCAGCAATGTGCCAGAAGTCTAAAGTACCAATATTCACTAGAAATCCAGAACACTTCTGAGCAAGTTCACTTTGAGCCTTTAGTTCTCTTCAGGAAGAAGGACCACACTCCACATTTCTTCATAAATTCTCAAGCTCTCTTCAGAGATTCAGGCTTCAGAGATTTCACAGTTCCATTCTTTTCATGACTGTTTTCTTACCATTTGCTGCATAAACTCTCTGGCTTTGGGTGCTCCACCCTATAGAGTGCTGAGTTTTACAGTGATTTGTCAAACAGCAGCGACAGTCTGGGTTTTGTTTTTACAATGATGATAATCCTTGCCCTAAAGAACTTTACACATTTACTTTTACTACATTTAACAGCCATGTCTCATCTGTGACTCACTTGACCTCTGTCAAATAAGGGAACAGCTCTGAGCCTGGTCACAGGAGCTTAAAATCCATAGTGGGCTGCAAACTCCTCCCAAAGCAGCATCCTGGGTGGGTCAGACGAAGCTCCCCAGAGCCCAGAGAGCTGCAGTTGTCCTCAACCTTGTACATGCTGCTGCTGCTGCTTTTCTGGGATGAGATGACACAGGAAGTCCAAAGAATGGTGGTGTCAATTCCTCTACTGTGTCTGCTGAAAAGCTCCTGACGACAGGAAGAGTGTGAACAAATCCTTGCAAGTCTTGAAACGGGCAATAACCGGTGCCACTCCAATGAAGTGGTCTGAGAGGCACTGCGGAGAGCAGCGGAGTGACAGAAACACAGGAAGGGGGGAAAAAAGGGGTTTTGAGACAGACTGCTGCGAGCAGAAAAGCCACACAGAGCCGGGCCTGGCGATGCATTCGGGCACACCACCAGAGTCAGGGCCAGGGAAGATGAGCAGCACAGTAAAGACATTGTAGGATCCTAAAATCAGAGAAAGGGGGCAGTGACAGTCATGGAGATGAGTAAAACGATTCTGGGCAGGGAGCCCACCACAAGAACAGTGCAGGGAAAAAGCCACCCGCAGCGAGGACCAGCAGGGCACTCTACACCCGAGACGCTGAGAATGAAAACCAGCGAGCTGGGGAGTGACTGCAGAGACCTGAGCTCCTCATTTGTGCTGCCACTTGAGCCTCTTCAGAATAGGAAGTGCAGGCTGCAAAGGAGAAGTGTGAGGTTTGGGATTTCTAAGGCCAACACTGCTGTGTTTGCTGAGCATTGTGCTGTCACAGCTTTTCTTCCGACGGGAATTGTGAAGGATGCAGTGGCTGTGCCCCAGCAGAGCAGGCACAGATAAACTTTTTGCTCCATCAGAAGCTCCGTGAAACACAACACTTTGCAATTCACTTACAGTGGCCTGTTACTTGATGTTCACGAACGTACAAGACATGGAAAATGTCGCTTTTACACCAAGCCTTCCTAACACAGCTGTTGCAACAGCTGTGTTATTTCACACAGCTATTGCTTTATCTGAAATAAAATACCAGGCACATTTCATCTGGGCAATGAAAGGACCAGATCAAAAAAGATGACAGGTATTTAAACTGAAAAGCCACAATTAAATGAGAGTGGACTTACTTCTTGTAGAAGCTGTGTGCTTTCATCATTGAAACTCTTCCTACTCTCCCAAACAGCTGAGCCTTAACATCTCACACTCACGGGTTACTTCTGAACACCCTACAGTTTATACACTTCACACAAACCAATTTTAAGTAATTCATGGCCCTTAGGAGAATCCAGAATTAGGGACAATAAGAGAAGCTGATCAAACAAGACTGGTTTGAGAAAGCCCTATCAATTTCTGTCAGACAGCATTCCCAGTGCAGTTGTGTGCTATCATTGGCTATTTCAATCCAACATTAGGTTATATTGAATTTAGGAGCCCTTTGCCAGTTTCAATAGGACCAAAATGCTGACCTTCAGTAACTTACCAAATGCCAGATGGTACAGGCATTCACAGCAGAAGTTATTTCAACTCTGAATGTCTACAGTAAAAATTTTATGCTGCTAAAAACTGTGGAAAAAGTTACGGACTCTTTATGAATGGCTAAACCACAATGCCGACACGACATAAACCAGTTCCAGGTCTGAAAGCAGGGAACTGTGGAGAGGCACTGTTAGTCCGGAAAATCGCTAGGCACAAAAGATACTAATTAACAACTGCGGCTAGAAACCTTCTTCCCCTTCCTCAGAGGCTCTCCCATTGCTGAACTGTGAACTCAAACAAAGCAACAGCTCTTGGGGGCAGAAATTCAGTGTCAAAAGTTAAACACGAATCTTTGCCAGTGAAAGAGTGGCTCAGCAGCAGTATCTGTCACTGTCTGTGACCACAGCTCCTCTCACGCAGGCAGAAGAACCCTCCTTCACCATATCTCATAAAAGGACAAAGCCATAGTTGCGTCAGGTCGTAAATGTTTGTGTACAAACTGTTCAGCCTCTCTTCTGCTTTCAACTTCTCCCATATTTCTAAGGCAGACCCACCAGCATTTGCTGTGGTGAAACTACAGCTCAAGCCCAGCAGGTGTTTTTAACCAGGCAGTCTGTAAACACCCAGGACTCGCTTCAAGGATCCCAGCACACCCGGGGAGAAGCCCCTGTCACCCCTGGGGAGGAGCTGCCAGCTCCCAGCAAAAAGCATCAGGAAACTCTGCCACAAGCAGGCTCTAGGTTTTTTTTCCCCCAAAATGCCAAATTTGCAGGCACATCAGTGTGGGCAGACCACGAGTTTCGGTGTAAGAGTGGTGGCTTGTCTCTGCTGATGTCAAGGATCTGCTATGCAGGCACCTGCAGGATGGGGCTGCCAGCGAGTGCCCTGAGCAGCAAGGGATTTCGGCTGCCGGGAGGCAGCTCAGCATGCCAGGTGACAGTGCCAGCCACCATGAGACATCTCCAGTTTGGGGAAAAACTGTCACTGTCAGGGCAAACATCTGTCAGCCTCACACATTTCAGCTGCGGTAAGAAACACACAGTAATTGTATCATCCATTTTCCATGCTGACACCATTGACATACTCAGCTAAAGAAGATAAAAGAGGCTTGGACAGTCAGGACTGCAGGCACTCGAGGCCATTTTGATTTAAGCTTATTCCCTTTCTGTCTAAACAAACATATCTGTTATGAATGACGAATGCTCCTCCATTTCCCTCCTTACTGCTGCATTTCCAAATTTTTGTAGGTCTTTCCAAGGGTGACACTTGCAGGAAAGGAAAAGCATAGAAACTCTACAGCTGGATGGTCAAGCTGCAGAGGGAGGTGAGGGATGGGGGAACTGCTGTGTACAACAGGAACCCTCCCCTCTACCTCCCACAAAAGACACTTCCCCATTCCCCACGCCCTCGTCCTTACCTCATAGGACCAGACACACTGCACCCCTGCGAACCTCCGCACGCATCTCCCCACTTCCACGTCCTCGTGCGTGGTGTACATCTCCCGCAGGCACTCGCCAATGTGGGGCACCATCCTCCGCAGCACCTCCCGGCTCATGATCACTCCTGGCCCCCCCATGCAGAAGTTCTCGCCCGGTTCCAGTGCCAGCTTCCCCATCTCCTCCGTGGTGCCGAGGCCGGTCTGCCCCAGGAACAGGGGCTCGCTGCTGTTCAGGCTCCTGAGGAAGTTCTCCAGTTTGTCCCCTTTGATGTAAACGTCGTCATCAGCCCTCATAAACCATTCGTATTTGTCCAAGTAGTGGTCATGCATGTATTTGAGCATCATGAAGGATTTCTTCTGGGGTGGGTAGGAGTCATCTACACCTGGAAGCGGCACGATGGGGATGGGGATAGAGGTGTCTGAACCCTCACTGGAGAAGAATTCGACCTTGCCAGGAATGGTTTTGGACCACGTTCTAGATTGAAAAAGACAAGAAGGAATAATTAAACATAGAAACGAGGGCAGGCAGAGACTGCTACCACAGACTACAGCTCAACTGCTTTACAAATTTTCTTTTTTGAATGCCTTGAAAGGTTATTTTTTACCACACAAATGAGGACATTCACATGGCACACACAGTAATTGGTACAACACACACAAAATTCTGATATGACAAGCATCTGAGTATCATTTTTGCACCTCCATATGTTAGAAAAATAATTCAATAGTAGCACTAGTGGCAAGCAGGATTTCTTAAGCACACTCGGTTTTGGACTAACAGCTATTGGTCACAAAATACAGAGGTGAGCCAATACGGGCCAACAATTCACATACAACTGAATTTACTGCTTCCAAAGCTTCCCTGCAAGTTATTAAGCATCATAGCCACCTTCTGTTCCCTCTAAGCCTCCCCAAAAGCTCAAATGTGCACTCAGACTTCCAGAGAGTAAATTCACATGAACTTTTAAGGAAATGGCATCCCTTGGGAAACCAACCAAACAGTAACTTCTCCAGATGGTGTGTGGAGAAAGTAAAGAGCAAAGCACAGAGCATGGAGCAGAAGTAACCTCAAGTGGCTTTGTCCATACCAGCAAAATTCTAAGAGATGCCTGTAAAACTCCTAATTCCCACGATAACATGGCGCTACCAACATCTGCACCTCCAGCAGCTTTCCAGACACTACATTCCAGGTTTTAGTGGAGAGGAACAGCACAGAAGAGGAGCCTTTCCTGTGCAGAGCAGCACAGTGACAACATCTGCTCCACACCTTCCGTGCTCCTCTCTGACAAATCCAACCCATCTGCGTGGGCAAACTGGGTCACTGATAGTGCAGGAAGAGCTGTAGGATGATTCCTCAAGGCAGAGCACAGCCTCCTCCAGGGAGGATTTTCAGTCACGTAACTGCTACAGCCTTGCCCTAAAAATTATTAATTTTAAGCCTGCAGTCCCATTTTCTGAGATTCTATCTCAGAAAAGAGCAGAGATCACACACTCCTCACAGAAACTCACAGAAAACTATTTTAGTTGGTAAACCAACAGGTTTTGTCCCTTTTTGTATAGGGGGGAGAATATTTTACAGTTTTATATGGCAGCTATCCTCAGAATATAACCTAAAGCTGATGTGAAAACACTCTAAGGTAAAGGACACAGTATTCCCTCAATGCATCACTGTCACTCTGACCTGATGCCTCTCAGCACAGGCTTCTTGCCAAAACCTGAGCAGATTTTGGGCAGCACAGACCATTTGAAATTTGAAATCTCCAGAATTAGCTATCATATAAAGCCCGAAATGTAAAAATACTTCAGGAGAATTATTCCTTAAGTTCCATCAGAAAATGCAGAGGTATTTAATGAGACTACCTAAACATCAACTTTGACACCTTAACAGTTTCTCACTAATTCCACTGTGTGTAATGAATACCACCCAATTACTTTAAAAGCTTTGTCTTCTGGATTTCTTACTGCCATGGGTAGTGTTTCATAGCAAAAGTTGAGATCCCAGCTTCCCAGAAGAGCACAGAGTAAAGCAAATGGAAACATTCCCACTGACTTCAGAACAGAGGTGATGAGGCCTTTAATCATCAGTGATGCAATTAATGCACAGTACTAGATGTTACAAATCGTATCTGTTAAAGCACTGAGAACAGCCCATTTTAAAAGGAGACATGGTCATATCCTGAACTTTCACTATTAAGGAAGTTCTGCTGTTTATTTTCTGACACCCACACTCCACATACAAATCATGCACAGCTCTTCCCATATCAACCCGCAGACTAAGACTTTTCTTCACTAAAGGTACTCAATGTATTTAAATTTTAGTCTCACAGAAAGAAAGGACAGAAGGAGTTACTGAGAAATGCAGCTCATCTCGTCCACTGAGACACAGCTTTGGGTGGACACAGGACACTTTGCAGACAACCACCATTTGAAGTTATTAGCTAAAGTCTTATGGAAATTTCTGTTTGTTTACTTTTTTATTCAAAAGCAAACAGCGAATTTTCAGACTTGCTGTCCATATCCTGAAAGATCTGCTTTTATCATGGCTACAATCTATGGACAACACAGGATGTCTTCTATCACTTCAAGCTTTAGCTCCTTTCTGGAAGTTGTCAACCCCTTCTGTTGATTCCCAGTTTAAATTTACTCCCTGCTCTCCAAATAGGTACCCTCACCTCAAGACCCACTAAGTATTGTCAAGAGAAGAGCTCCCATTCAACAGAAAGGGAACAAAATGCATACCTAAAAACATACATCCATAAACCCTGGCATGCTTGATTCCCACGGTTCCTATTGCACTAAACCCTCCATCCCAAAACCCAAGTTTGAGCCCATCTTTCCATATGGCCATATTTAGGTTTTACATTAAAACAGGGATAAAACAGAGACATTCCTGCATATGTGAGGAGCCCACTGGAGACCATGCCCTAACAATATCCACATCCCAAGGACCCATGTGTGACCTGGGTCAGCACCACATCGTTACTCCAGCCTTGGGATCTCATGTCAACCACATCGACCGTGCACCAGCACAGCTTGACTGAGCCTTTGTTCACCTCCTGCAACAACACAGTTTCTAGGATGAGACAACTCAACATGTTATTTGTGACCGTGGCTTTGAGCAATTGTTTGAACCCAAAGGGACGAAACACTCCCGCATGGAAAAACAGCCTGAGTGTCTGTGTCAACACAAGCACGGCTCGGGCAGAGGCTGAGACAATGGAGTCACCACGGGCTGCTCCTCACGTCAAAGCCACAGCTCGCTGTGGCCCTTTTTGGGGACAGAATACAGGGAGAACAGTTTGCTCAGGAAACACATTGGTGCACTCGGCCAAAGAAGCCAAACCACAGAGGGTGAGATGAACTGTTAAGTACGTTTTTCTGACCCCAGTTATCAGGAGAACTAAGGACTGATAAATGCAGAGATGAATTCTGATCAAAGCTGCTTTTAACTCTTTTTATCCAATGTTTCAAATAATCAGACCTGTCTCAGTCACCAGCAATTCCGTAGTTTAGGATGTGAAAACTACATTTCTTGCCAGTCCTCCCATCTCCACTGTAGTTTACCCTGTCTGCTCTCAGGTTATGGGCAGCAACCTGACCCTTCAGCTCCTGAGCATAGAGCTCTTACCTCAACACCTCCCCACCTCTGTGGCCCCACCAACACCCCCTTCCATATCGCTTTCCTGGTCAAGGTTTCTCCAATATAAGACCTGCAGCTTGTACGTACAGAAGAACTGTATGTTTGATAATTTAAAAAAGCAAAGAAAAGTATTTTTATGGAAATTTTACACCCTCCTTCCTCCCCATTGCCCTGTCACCCTCAGCTGTTTAAAGTACACATTGACACATTTCTGCCACCAGACTCCTGTCTCTGCACCACCTGGGCTGCAGTGATCGATCACTGATGGCCTCAGTCAAAGCCATTTCAACTCTGTCCAGAAATATCAGCTTGTGAATACAACCAATAGTGTACTGAACTGGTCATTTATAAACCCTGACAGATCCCAACCTTATCTCCCCCATGTAATCTGAATCTGCTGCTTAAGCAGGAGGATGTGCATGAATCAGGACAGCAAGGCTCTCTATTACCCTCCCCAGGAGGTAAAAAACCTGCACGATGCTGTGTGACCTGGTTTCTCTCAGTGCACAGGGCACAGAACTCCACAAACCAGAATGTTGTGTTGACAAGGAAATCAAAGTGAAAATTAAAGGAACACAAAAAAAATGAGTAATGCTTCCTCAGAAAAAAGCTCTTAGCAGAGGACATGAATCCAGTAATGCTCCAGTTTTGGTGGCTATCAAACGAATTTTACCATCCCTCCCTCACCCAGCTCTGCACACTGGATATCCTACATGTACTCTAGTCTACGCAAGCCATAAGCAAACTGGGTGAAAAGATATTATCCCAGCTGGCTCCCAGGTATCAATGAAATACAGAAAATCTTATACACACCAAGAGTGCTAAAAAACCCCAGTATTTTCTAAAAAGTGACCACAATTGTAGTCATGAAATGTTGTCATAAGTTATTTCTTTGTTTCAAAAGAAGCTTAAAAAGCACAGCTTGCAGCAGGAGCAGCACAGATCTGGAATGTTTTATCTTCAGTTTCCAGTATTTATTATTTATTTGTATTATCTTGCTTTGTTATCAGCTCTGCAGACTCGGCAGAAGCACAGTCAGTGGCATCATGCAGACAGTGCTCCCTTTGTAGAGACCCAGGCTGAAGACTATGACAAAAAATGTATTTGGTTTTCATCTGCAGCTCAAGAAGTTCCCTTAGAGGAGATCAGAGAAATCGTTTAAAGTTTTGAGAAACAGTCATCTTGTATAATTACCCTGAAGAAAATCATAATTTGTGAAGAATTCAGCAAGACAACAGCCATAAAAGACTGATGTCTTGAATGCAGCTGAATTCCACGCTGAATTAGGGCTAGTTTTGCATAACTGTTCTTCAAGGTCCCATTCTTCCAACAACACTTGGTACAGGGGAAGCAATGAACCACAGCTTAGGTAGAACTGAGCATGGAAACCAGCACACTGCTCCTGCACAAGGTACTGGAGATGACCAACATGAGAGGTCACCAAAACAAACTGAGGTTTTAAATTTCCAGATCTCTGTCATTAAGATCTGCATTACAGAATTCGGATTTTGAGGAAAAGTTCCTTTCAAGTCTTTGCAGGATAGCTTTAACGGAGAACCCAAGCAGCTTCCACAGCTTTTTGAGTCCTTTGAGCTAAATTCTTTCAATTTTAAGTGATGCCAGTTTTTTGTCCATGCACATCCATCCACCTTCCTTGTGGACACAGGGACAGAAATGGATCCATCACCCACAGAGACACTGACAGTCAGTGCGTTAGGCTAAGATCAAAGCCCAAGTGTCTCAGAGGTTTGGGCTATATGGTTATTTTGGGGGGTGTAGGTGACTTTGTTTTACTTATTCCCCTTGTATCGATGACAGTTGCTCTCACTGTGTTTCCTTCATACTGTTCCTTAAACATTCTCACAAATTTTAGGTTAGTGGTCAGAAATCCCAAGTACATCATGTTTCTGGTGGAGGGTACCTGAGCAGGACACCGAGTTCTCACTACTGCAATACTGTGGTACGATTCATACATGAAGCAGAACATGGATTGTGTTGGCATGACGTTCAAAGTCACTTCACAGGGACCACTCCCAAGAGGCAGGAGCTCCACAATCAATCACATCCCCTCACCAGCAACCAGAATAGGCCAAACCACCCAACAGATTCAGATCTACACTCTGAACTTAGGAGCAGCACAACAACATTTAAGTGCAGGCTTAGATAGATAGCACAGACTCCCTTACACCCCAAATCCTTCTGGCTGCCTTTCACTTAAGCTCTTCC
>NW_008236184.1:7083696-7086582 GCF_000691975.1 Corvus brachyrhynchos | reverse complement strand
GAGCACTCAGGTATTTGGATTCCAGTGCACACAGCTTCCTGTAAGCAACCACCAACACAGGCAGCACGTTCGAAATGGAGCCTCTGAAAAGCATCCTTCAGCCTCGAGCTAGGGATGGCTTAGCACCAGCCCCGGGCATCACTCATGGCCCTCGTGGCACTTGACGATGCCGCGGGGACTGTCCCAAACCGAGAAGTGCTGCGGCTGTGTTCCTGCAGAGATGCTGCCAAAGGCCAGCCGCTGACATCTCGCCATTAACTGCATTCACACCACTCTCCTGCCACATTTCCCAGGAAATCTAGTTGCTATACAAACAGGGGGAAAAAAAAAAAAGGGTTAACTGTCTGATATTTCAGTTCCTGAGACAGCAGACTTAAATCTTCTGGGAGACTGCTTATTCCCATCCTCTCCTTCCTGCAGCTCTTCTAGGACAACTCCCCTCAACTGCAAAATCATTAGCACATATTGTTGCACTTTCCCTGAACCCCAGCCATCCCTTTAACTCCTTCCTGCCCAGCACTCTTCCTGACTATTCCTTGTCCTTTCAAGTGGCACCGTGGTTCCTGCTGCTGCACTTCACCGGCCTCCTGGAAGGGAAGCTCTGGTAACCTGGCTGTCAGATGCAATAACTGCTGAGGCTGCAGATCCAAAAACCTGTGGATCTAAAGCTTATTCTCTGCCTCATAGACTACAAAAGCACGACTGTTACAAAGAGCCAGCGGCTCCCGAAAATCCAGCAGGCCTGTTTTGCCTTGCAGTGGTCATTTTGCTCATGATTGATGTTCAGGAAGTGGATTGCTTCCCCTCTTGTTAGACCCTATCTGGATTCACAGCAGCCAGGATCAGCAAATGCTTTCCGCTCCGGTCCCTTTTAGCTGTGTCTGTAAATGGCCTTTGAGCCACAGCAATTTGGAGGTATTCAGCCTCTGAATCCCTAATTCCTTTCAGCGTGGTATCAAGGCTCTGCACACGCTGCCACCCCGGGAATGCCTTGCTAGCAGCTTCCCATTTCACTGGCTGTGCCAGCGATTCAGCTCACCAGGATGCTTTGTCAATGTAGTAATCCCAGCAATTGTCTGCTTGAGTACTTCACGGCAATCAAAAGCCATTTAAGATTTCAGGTTTGTCTTCCTCTTCCCCCCTCCCCATCTTCCCCCAAAGATGTCTTCCTGTCACCAGGACATTAGCTCATTTCTTTCACCAACGGAGGTGAGAAAAACGCATTTAGTCCTACTAAGAGTCTCTTTATCTGTCTCTTCCAAGAACAGACATCATCTCTAGAGGTTAAACCAAAATAGCTGCGCAGTAAAAAGCGATACTCAGATCTCCATCTAAGGGCTGAAGGAGCCTAATTCCATTAGCTGGATTTGTTAAATTGCATCTTTAGCCATTGTTTTGTGCAAGCAGATGTTGCAGATCTTGTTCTCTAAACCCAGCTCTGCCACAGCACGAGACTGTTCAGCAAGCACAGGCAAAACCAGGGATGAGAATCCTTCCCACACCAGCAAAGTGAATTCCTCCCCAAATAACACTCTGGACAACACGGTGATAAATTTCCCTTTTCTGAATTCTTGATGTAAAATCTGAAGGATGCTAGACAAACTATTCTGCCATAAAACCTGTTATGTGAAGTCCCAACATGACTCCAACCTCTCTGTATGAAAATCTAAATTACACAGCCCGTGAGATTTGCAATCCAAAATGCTCCATCCCACATGGTGCAAGAGAACGTAACCCTGAAGAAACAGATTCCTTCACCCAATTCAAAGCATCAATCATGCACTCTCTGTAACTTAATTACAGGTCTACTGCTGGAAGAAGGAATTAAGTTTCCCTTAAAACCATCGCTGGTGGACAGCATGCCTCAGATTGCCCAAATAAAGCAATTTTACTGCATTTGATGCTGATATGAAGACAGATTTCCTGAAACCAGAGCTGAGCTGGGAACGACGGTATGATGGTCCATCCTACATAGTTTTGCCATCCCATTCTCACTGGCCAGTAGGGCCAAGTACTTTTCAGCCAGGACAAGCAGGACATGGAGAATGGTTTGTTCTAGCACAAGATTAAAGGGGATGTTCTATTAAAGATCTGTCCCAGAGTTCCTGGCTGCTCCTCCAGGGGTGCTGGCTCAGCCAGAGCTGGGGTATACCCGAGCTGACATTTTAGCTCTTAACTCTTTCAGACTTCCCGAGCAGGCTTCCCGTGCAGCCTCCCAGCACTGCCTGGTGGCGCACACGCCGGAGCAATGAGCATATTCCAGCAGAGCGGAGAGTTTCACCAAAGCCACAGACACATCTCTCACAAAAGAGATGATTATCCTGATGCTGCTGAGACTTTGGATAGAATTCCCGTTAGCCCATGGCCATACCCAGCTACACCTGGGGCCCACAGTTAGCAGCACACAGTGCAAAGCACCAAGATTGTCCCTGCTCCAAAATAAGGTGTGCTCAGGTAACCAACACGCGGCTCTGAGACCCTGGTTTCTGCATTAGCTCAACCAGCCTGAAGCACGGAGTGTTTCATGCAGGCTGACTCTCCTCATCCAAGCTGTCTCACTACCTGGTCCAGCCTCAGCAGTGGCTGTGGCGAGCAGAGGGGGGTTTTACTCTTTGTTCCCAGATGCCTGTTCTGGGTCTCACTCCCAAGCACACGCTTTTGGCTTGGCGCAGTGGTCTTTGCTTCCCTACCCAGGGGATTACAGCGGTCTCCAAAGTTTATTTCTGTTACCATCATGCTGTCAGCTCTCTCCATAAGCAGCAGCCAAGGACCGTACCAGCGTGGCGCAGCTGCGCCCAAGGCAGAGGCACTGAGGGACACACTTTGATGCCCGTGCCCCGCTGGTGACCGGCAGTCAGTGTCCCCTCGCATCGGCGGGGCTGCCTG
>NW_008236184.1:7077388-7082533 GCF_000691975.1 Corvus brachyrhynchos | reverse complement strand
GGGATGTGACCCTGGGACGGGAGCCAGATCCCGAAGCACCACCCTGGAGCGGCCCTGCGGGACGTCCCGCCCCATCTTTGGCAGTGTTCCAGGCCAGGTTGGACGGGGCTTGGAGCAGCCTGGTCTGCGGGAAGGTGTCCCTGCCCATGGCAGGGGTTGGAATGGCATGAGTGTTAAGGGCCCTTCCAACCCAAACCGGTCGGTGGTTCTATGACATGGACCGGCACCTTAACCAAACATCCCACAAAGGGGACAGGGAACCTGGCCCAGCATCCCACACTGGGACCTCGGAACTGGAACACCAGAACCTCAACCCAGCTGCCCAAATCAAGAGGGGAAGGAGGCCAAGAGAATATGGACGCTCAGCTCTGGGGATAGGGACTGATACCCTGGACATAACCCCAGGATAGGCATCCCAGCACCCTGCCCCAAGACCCCAGGGCAGAACGCTGGCTCAGGGGCCAGATCTGGGATCCCAGCCCTAGGATGGGAAGACACTGGGACACAGATCCAGGATAGGCACCAGGTCGGGTCCCTGCTGCCCAAGCTCCAGCTCTGCCCCATGGCACACACAGAGACCGAGGGGATCCAAGCAGCGAGGAGCAGCCTTCCAGCCCTGTTTGCCTGATGCTGATGCATTTGTGCAGCACAAGCTGTGGTGCCAGGGAGCGAAGGCACAGGCACTCTCTGTTTTTTCCCACCTCGTTAATTAAACCAACCAGAAATAGGTCGGTCTGTTTCCATCTGCAGGTTATAATGACTGCTCAACAGAGTGAAGACTTTTTCTGTATTGGGTGAAGATTTCTTTTTCCTTTGTCCACACTGACTCTCCACGTGCATTTCATCTACAGAGTGCTTCAGCTTCAAATGCTGCAGCCACAATCCCCTCACGTTTCACAGGAAGAAAACCCTCCAGTCTCAACAGAAGAAACTTATCAAGTACAACCCACTGACCTCCTGCTTATCATTGTGGTTTCTTCCATTTCCTGCCCACTTCAGCATTTCCAATTGCCAGTCTTTTCCATTTTAAATTTTATTTATATCATGATGTCATCCACAATGAGCTGGGAAGAAGAAAGTCTTGGTGTAACAGCAGCAACCTCTTGAGCAAGAACCATTGCAAAAGAGGATGTCGCACCACATCAATATTCTTCAGCAATAGGCCAAAGAGAGACATCCATGACAGATTTTTTTATGATCACAAGTAACTGTCTCACTTCTGGGACTGAGCAGGTAATGACACAATCTGCTTATCTAATGAGCTCAATGGTGTGTCTTGAAAAAATGCTTTTTGTGGGGGGTTTATTGCTCTTGTGATGGTGCAATCCTCATACCGAGGTCAGCACAGATGAACTCGTGATGTCAGGAGCACAAGTAACACAAGGAAGGTGCCACCACAATTTATGGTATTAAACAACAGTAAAATTGAATACAAATAGAAACTAGATAAGAAATACAAGCAGTGAACAAGAAAGAAGAGCAGGAGGCCTCCTTTCAGTCGCCCATGGGCAAAACACAGATGTATTGAGTGAGATGTGTTTGTGTGAACAGAAGAACTAAATGGTGAAAGAGAGAGAAAGGAAGAACAGTCTGAACTGGAATACACATGAGGCAGGTAAAGCCAGGAAGGGCAGGAGCACCATTGCTTGGAAAAGGCCAGCTGGACTGTCCTTTCCATCCCCTCCTCACCCACCACTGTAATTCCTTTCTACTTCCCAGGGTTTGCAATGCTTCACAATTATTTCTAACTACTGGTGCACTGATCCCTTTCCATGAAGTCTGGGGTTATCCTCAGCCTGTGACACTCTGCACACATGTACCTTTTACTGCACTTCCAAAATCTTCTTCATTAAACTCTGCTTCTCTCCTCTCCCCCCAAGCCTGATCATCAGGTCCTGAAATAATAGGACACCAAGACACATTCAAGCTACAAAAAAACCCAAAGCCACTCCTTTCCAAGAGAGGCACATGTGGCAAGTCCATGATTCCTCTCTGCCTGCTCAAAATCAGTTGTAAAAATCTCCTGATTCAAGGGAAAGCCACTGTGGCCCATGAATTACAGGGAAGGCAGAGCTAGCGTGGTTAAAAGGCAATAAAAAAGAGAAAGGTTGGGGCTGGGGCTGAGGAGCTGTCAGTTGGCTTCTTCCCACAAAGAAAAGAAGTTAGTCATCAGAACTGAGAACTCCATGTGACTTCAGCACACATGGAAATGATGAAGCAGAGCAGCACATTCCCCTGTTAGATCTCCTCAGCCCAGAGCTCTCCTGGGTATGTTCCCACCTTGCTGCACCTCCAGAGCAATTATGGAGGGGGTGAGCAGAAAGCACTTGGGGAAGGGGCAGGAGAATGAAGGGGAGCTTTCCTGGTGCCTGGTGCCATTTGACCTGGAGAGGAGGCACGGTCAGACTTCACACTGCTGCCACCACGAGATCACAGCCTGGGCTGTAAGGCTGAGATGTCCAGCTGTGAAGAGGGGGTGGCACATGGATGCAATGCTCACACAACTCCCACAGCACATCCAAGTGCCTCCCTTTATGTCATTTATCCAAAGTGCTAGGCAGGCACATGCCCCTTTTATGCTTCTGCCCCCTCCCCTGTTCTTGCATAGAGCAGCAGCTGCTGGAAAAAAAGGAAAAAAAGCAGATTTAGGGAAAGCTTGAAAAGCATGGCTTAGTTCTTCCAGTGGAATTATAATGCTGTTACCTACCTAGAGTGTATTTTTAATCTGGATGGCAGGGAAAGGTCATACTGCATAATCACATTTAAGTGCCATTCCCCATTAATACAGCTCTTGGTCTCAATAGCTGTCACAATATATCATGGTTACTGTATATTCAAAGACGTGATATTTTTCTTCTATAATACAGTCTACAAGCATAAACACATTTTTATGCAGTATGTTTTCAATTCCTTGTGGGACGGCTGGAGGAAGTATTCTAAGGGCTCTCCAAAATCTGCAGAGGATGCACATTGTGTGTGCTCATCTCCACGCTCCCATCCCACTCCCTCCAGCAAGATTAGCACCCGGCCCAGCCGGTGAGAGCCCACTTGACAGGCCCACATGGTTTAGATTCATAATCAGATTAACAAAACAGTAATCCTATTTTTAAACAATGAAAAAGCCAAGTCCTTGAGCTGAGCCGGTGTGTGTGTGCATACACAATAAATGTCATCCTTTTGGAATAAAGAACCTGAATACCAAATGAAAAAAGTTTCTTCCACATAGGAGACTTTGCCCTGGAGAGGAAAGAAGGACTATCTTGCATTATAACCACTTCTTTTTCCCACTGAGTTTGATCTCCAATGAGCCCCCTCCAAAACTTGCAGGACATATCTTCTACAACAAATAGCCTTTAAAATAATAGTTACAGAAGTGAACTACTTGCAAATGCTCCAGAAACTTTTAATTATGAATGTTCCAGTACTCAAACTTATACTTTAAAAACTGCCCAGGCACTGGAAAATGGGCATATTTCATTTATTCAATGTAACAGACTCATGGTGGAAAAAATCTCACTGGGCAACCAGTAGCATTTGTCTCTGTCACAGTATTTCCAGCACCGTTGCATTTTCCCAAATGATGCAGAAACTCCTTTCTCAGCTCCAGCACCTACTTTTTTTCCCCTCCCCAACCTATTCTGGTCTTGCCACGGCCCAGTCCCAACCCTTCCTCAGCTGAATGACTCAGAAGTGCCCGTTCGAGGGACTGAAGGAGAACTGTCCCCGCTGGCTCGCTCCGAAAGCCAGCCCGACATTGCCATCGCCCGGCCCGGCCCCGTAGTGCAGCGGCCTCGCCTTCCCGGCTGGGAGCCGCATTCAGGGCTCGGGAGACGTGGGAATGCCATGCAAAACCCTCCTGCTCCTCAGGTTCGTGCTCAGCCTCCAGGTCCCACCGGCCTGGTGACAGGAGCAGCACTGCGGGGCGTAACAAAGCACTCGAGCTTTGCACCGCGGGGGGGAATGATGCTTTTTCAACGTGGCCCCGCCAGACCTGAGTCAACAAAGCACTAGAAAAGCCCACAGTGTGTATTTAAAAAGCAATCATCAATATGACATAGCCTAAAAAGCAGAACAGCTAAAAAAGTGGTAATCACATGACCCAGGAAATGGAATTCACATAGAGTGTTGCCCCCTCCAGTATTTGATAAAGTAAAGCTTTACAACCCAGGTTTGGCTTTTTTTTTTTCCAAAGTGCATCTTTTAGGCCAACCTAACAGTAACTCCCCATTTTAATACAGAGTACTAGAACTAGATTTAAATGCCAGGTATTTCAGAGTATCCATTTCCCTTCCATTCTCTTTAAATAAAATTTTCTAGGTTCTTTTCCCTGCCTCTTTCCATGACTGTTACCCACAGAACCAGCTTGGAAGCTCAGCTTGGTAACACACAAAGAATCTATGATAGACACAGAGGGAGCAGTGAAATTGTAAATTTACCAGGGGAAGTCTTGCTCTGTGCTGAAAGTGCTTTTTAGCAGGTGTGCACTTCAGAACAAAATCACAGCAATAAATACACAAGAACAGCCCCTGCCTCCCTGCCAGCACCTTGCCACAGAAACCTGCAGCAAAAAATGTGTATTTCCCCACCAAAGCTGAGCTGAGGCGACCTATTCCACTGAAGACACCGGATTCTCATAAAAAAACAACAGAAGTTTTTGAAGTCGCTGGCTCTGGAGCTGGGAATATGGGCAGGGTGTGTGTCAGGCATGGAACAGCTGGCCTGGAAGCTCTCACAAAATCAGCTACAACGGTGCAGCCAGGCCAGGACACCACCCAGCCAGCAGCCGTATGCTTTTCCTTTGTGGTTGCAGAGCTGTTCCAAAAACCAAGCTTTCATTCCACAAAGGAGGGAGGAAAAAAAAGAGAAAAACCCAAGGCTTCAGCCCATCCAAGTCTAGACCAGCTTATTTTATAGCTGGAAATTACATAGTTTCACTGTTCAGCTATAGCAGGGACAGAAACATGCCAAGCCCCTCCCATGGCTAAACTGATCCCTGAAAAGCTGGCAAAATTCCTCCAGAAGGTGGATCTGATGCAGAGATGTGTGCTGATGTGCAGTCAAGCTTGCAAGGACCCAACTGCTCAAGAAGGGAGCGGCCTGTTTCGGCAGGAGGCAGAAAGAACAGCATTAGAGGGGTTTAAATGC
>NW_008236184.1:7069331-7077290 GCF_000691975.1 Corvus brachyrhynchos | reverse complement strand
CCCCCCAGAAAAAACCCCAACAAACCAATCTAAACACCTGAGCTGAGTATCAGCAGAGTCTGAGCACAGAGCCACTGCAGAACAGCCCAGCTCCTTCAGTTTTGAGTCAAAATAGTACAGAACTGCAAAAAACACAGCAGATGAGATTTCTTAGTACTGGCATTTCACACCTGCACTCAAATTTTGCAAGGACAGCAGTTCCTTGCAGATACAGGTGCAATTATAATTTTCATTCACATTGATCTTTGAGACAGATAACTCTGGAACACCTGGGAACAGCTCTGCTGACAGATTTCCCCATTGCCCTCACTCCCCTAACTCCCTCTTCTGTTTGTTATTAAAAATTTCCAGCATAAGAAACTAATTTTTAAAACGCCCAACTATGCAATATCGCTCTTAAAATCTTTCCCCCGTTTCACAACGTTTTTGAAAGGCATAAATAAAGCCAAATAATTTTTATGAGCCTGACAACATGGGTTGTTTTGTTCAGTTTTAACTCCAGTGCTCAGTATCTCCTGATGAATAGTTAAGAGAACTATGGACAAAACAGATCTCATCTGCAATTTAAAGAAAACAAAAAACTCTGCTCCTCCAGCATACAAATCATCTAAGCAACAAAAACCACTTAGCTGCATTTCTCAAGCAACTAACATTTTCAGGAATTTTTTGTTCCTCTGAACACTTGCTTGATTTTTGGATTTTTCAATACCCAAAACAGATTATTCTTCAGTGGTTAAACACCATTTTACGGCAGTTAAATAGTTTATTACCCAGCTTCTTCCAGACAGAGGTATTTCCAGAACATCTGCATGAGTAAAGCAAGAGGCTTCTTGCATAACTGCTCTAGTGGGGGGAAAAAAAAATCTCCTGAAGGCTTTTTAATATGATCTTTCATAATTCAAGTTCTTGGGAATTCATACCAAACCAGGAACAATGGATTCATTAAATAGTTCACTTTCACCTAATGCTTTCTGCATGCTTCACTCCTGAGCTATAAAGCAGCAAGCAACCACCTTTCCATAATGCTTGTGGTCAGGGGAGAGCTTTCCATTTGAAGTCAGAGGAAAAACCCTTCCATCTTGTGCAGGTTGTGAGCCAAAAGAAAAGTTTTATGAACTGAGGTTCATCCGCCCAACCTGTTCAATAGCTTAGAAGTGTCTGACCAAGAAAAATTAATGCACTTGATGATTAAAATAAAGAAAAAAATTAAAAATTGAGAAATAAGGTTGAAGCTTCCAGAAATACATACATCATTTCGTTTTCACTGGATACGTCTTACTAAACCTTAGAATTAGGCAAAAAGCCATATCCCTAGTCCTAGCCAGAAGCAACTCTTGAGACACAGAGAAAGATTAGCATATGCTCAGTTAAGACCTGCTTATTTATTTTGCAAGTGTTTTTACTGAATTAAATAAACCCATCCCTGACCATTTTATCAACACAAGCATTTCTGCTTCTTTAAGACAACAGCCTCCCCCACTTGTTTTTCTGAAGACAACACCTCAGTCTGTTGCCTGTTTCCCCAACATGAGGGGGAAGATGTTCCCTAAGGCATTCCAACTTTGTCCTCTTTCCTGAGGAAGACTCTTCAGATCTCGAAAATATCCATCCGCACCGCTATTTTTTTTTCCTTGGTAAAGATTAAAACCTGAAGTTACATACACTGGCCTCTGTTACAATGGAAATTTAAGTTTACATACCAAAATGGACAGAAGCCAGGGAATGAAAATTAATTTCCATAAGAACATCAACAGCTTCACTTCACCTTCTACACACACTTAACCAAACACTTTGTTGTGTCTAAAACAAAAGATTCTTGGCCTTTCGATTTCATTACCAACTTTAAAACTCACTAGTAACACGCTCCTGTTGCATTTCTAGTCAAGAGAAATACCTATATGCATATAAACAGTGTATTCAAAGTTGGCACTCATATCTATTGATGAGCACAAGTACTCCAAGGGTAAATATTCAGAAACAAGTGCTCAAGCAGCCCTAAGCTCTAAGGAACCACTGCTCCCTACCCCAGTGCCCACAGACCAGCTCAGTAACAGCAACTGGACACAGGGACACTTGTCCTATGCAGACAGGAATTATTTCACTCTTTTCCAAAGACAACCTGGATTTTTTTGTCTGTTGCATTTTAGAGAGAAAATCAAGGGGAAGGGATGCTTGAAAAGTTTGGTTATGATTATCAGTTCTGTTTTCTGTCCTCAGTGCTGGATACACACCAGAAGGATGAAGACCACACACTTATCCTTGCAGCCCCTTATTTGCCAGTGTGACACTTTCTCTCGCCAGAGCTCTCAGCACACACCAGCCTCACCTTTGGTGCTGCACAAGCTGCAGGAGGGTCACTTCATCTCCCACCTTGCTTTATACACATTTATTGCACTAGAACAAATGACTTCTATAAAAAGATGCTGTAGAAAACCACAAAATTGTAAATACTAATTTATGATTTGTTTGCAATTATATTTAATATTAATAGTGTCTTGTTTTTACAAAGCAGTTGAAATTAAAAAGAAAAAAAAAAGAAAAAAAAGAAAAAAAGAAAAGGAATAGCAAGAACCCCCCTGTCTGCTGTCTAGCATCAGTAATCCTCACTGGTTTGTTTACCATTTATAAGGAAAACATCATTCAAGCTGGCTTGTCACAGAGACTCATCTGCAATAACTGGCCTTTGGTGCAAATCTGTGGCATTTGTCATAGTGCTTTTTCTGGAAGTCCCTCTGCCTAAATTCAAGGTGTCTGCCAATGATAATATCCTTCCTCTTTAAGTTACCTTCCAGCCAAAGACAGTCAATCTGGTAACACATCTGAGGATGGTAAATATTCTCATCTTAAAGAGGTAAAGTGAGCACAGATAACTAAATTTGCCAGAGAGCCCAGATCTCACAATCCCAGGTGATTCACCTTGGTTGGAGACTATGGTCCCTCTCTAGAGAGGAGTGAAAATTAACTGATTATACTGAAATTGCTTCTCTCTTCACCCTCTCTTAACAGGATCAGGTATTTTTCTGGTGGAGGATCAGCCAATGTGTTGCAATTTGGAAACAGTGTAAATCTAACAAACAAAAAACTGTTTTAAGTTAACAAGTGCACAAAACCAGCCCCAAAGCAGTCCCTGTGACAGGCCAGCTGCAGGCAGTTAGACAAGGGGTAAGATCAAGCCTGCTAGTGCCAAGGGACACTAGGGAGGTTAGCCTCATCCACCTGCTGACGGGCCTCGCCGGCCAGGTCTCCAGGAGCACGTCCCACCTCCTTCTCCAGACAGTGGGTTATAGCCTAGAACACAGAGGAGAAATCCACTGTATTAATATTCATCCTCCACAGCCCTTCACCAATGCACAAGGAACACCAAAAATAGATCTCACAATTATTTACACCTTGTTCATACTTTACACAGGCAGCATTTTAAGGAAAATGAAAGCAGAGAAAATATCCAGACTTGAGAGGTTTCTTTTTCTAGTGCTAACAGTGAAAGCCATTGCAAAACACTTGTGTTTTAATTTGATCAATTTGGATTAAATGAAATTGAAATGAATTGCCATTTAATTATTCTAAGTCTGCACTAAACCTGCAGTGCTGCTCTGCAGGATCAACAGAGCAGCAACAGCAGCTCTCACAGTAAACTCTGTAAGAGTGTATCTGTTCTCCAAGAGCCCTAACAGTCAGGGACTTAAAATAATCCCTTATTCCAGTCCTGCAAGGAATACTCTGAAGGTCAAAAGGTAAATCCATTCATTAATACTGCAAAGTATTTTTTTAGAGCATTTCAAAAGGCAAGCACAGGCACTAAGGCAATTACACTTTAGTTGAACATCCTAATGCTGTAACCATGGGAAACTTCATGTCAGGAGAACACACTCAGAAAGTTACAATTTGGCAAACATCTTCAATTTGTTCTGCACAAAGCAAAGAACCCTAATCCTAGCAGTACTGCTAACTGGGGGGGGGAAGTGGGAAGGGTTCAAAGCAATCTGTTACACTGAAACTTCCAGCATCACCTTCATCTTTGAAATTTGTTTTTCTCATACCAGCCAAGTTTTGCTTTCTAGCTTAATTGAGCAGCTGAGCAGCACAGATGGTTCTTTCACTTCATGCTGATGTACCTCATGAGAAGATCCAAGACCTCTAATTCTCTAATTGGTTACTTAACTGACTGACTTTGCTGAGGATTAAACTAGGACAGGTAGCAGCTGGAAAGGTGTCCCAACCCAGCTGCCCTGATCCTGGTTCTCAGCACAGCTGACCCCTGCATTTCTCATCCCCCGGGAGGTCAATATCCTATGACAGAGCTTTCAAAGGTACCTGACAGCATCAGACATCACACTGCCCTCGTATTAAACAACCTAAGATGAATCAGTCACTTGATTCCTTCAAATGTCAGGAAAAATACTCAAAGCAGAACTCCAGCACTGCACTGTTACTGAGGTTTAATACGTTTAATCAAGAATCCACAGGTTTCATACATTTAATCAAGTGACTTACTCAGCACTGCACCCTAAGTGGACCCCCCTTTCAGCCTCATATGATTGAGGATGTCTAGATGATCCACTCCACTACAGAAAATTGTCATTAAAATATACGAAATTAGCACTTCCAGGTATGGCAAGGGCTGATGGACTGAGAAGAGAAGCAGCAGACTGGCTGCAGGGCTAATATGCAGCAGTGAGCCTGACATGAGCAATGTGAGACCATAGAAAGCACTTCATGCATCAAGATGATTCCAGCAGGTGACAATGAGTTTAATGGTGAGACCTTCTGGTGCTTTGTGAGAGTTGATAAGAGTTTATACGTCTACAGGATTTATATATTCAATAGGTCAGCATCGTGATATATGATAAATAAGGTCACATTTTACATAATGATGTCTTTCATCTTCTTCATCTACATAATACAAAGCAAAATACCCTCTTCCTGCATTTAGTACTACAGGTGCTTTAAAGGCAGATCAGATATTAAATTATTGAATTTATACAATAACAGGGGACAGATCCCAGAAATATTGTAAGAATCTGTAATTTTGAGTGACAAAAATCTCAGTAAATTATGCCAAAGCATAGTCACAAAAAACCTGACACATTCTTTTTCCCGGGGAAAAGCACTCCCAAAACTTCCTGCCAGCTTTTGCACAAAGGGCAGAGCACACCAGCTGATCAGAGATAAAGAGCTTGTTTGTAAGGAACATTTTGTTTCCTCCTTGAAAAAGACTACAGATACAGCTGGATAAATAACCTGTTCCAAGCTCAGTGTGTCTGAAGGATTCCATACTCACCACCTCCTCTCAAAGGCTTTTTGTTTGGTTTAGATTTTGGGACTGTTGAGGCAGAGGCACCAGGTTCTACTTCTTGCTGTTCAGAAAAGCAAAAAGTTACTCAATATGAATTTCAGCTCCCTTAATCACACAAACACAACTGTGACCTGATTAACATGGTTGTTACCTGATTCAGTTTCAGGTTTCCTTTGTAGCTTTTTCCTTCTTGCATACTCTCCCACATCGCGATCTTCTGCCTTCGCTTCTCTTCTTCGAGCTACAGAGCAAATCCAGGATAGAGACTTGGTCTTAAAACTAAGATTTCAGAACTAACAGAATCCCCAGAAACAGCTACAGCAGACTCATCAAACTATCTTTATCTGATGCAGTATCTCTGAGATTATAGAAAATTTTCTTCTTTTTCTACATCCACATCTCCTCCCCTCCTCAGGATGTACAGACTGAGTCTGCAGCTTCTTTTGGCCACTTGATGCTTTAAAACATTTTTAAATTAAAACAGAACCAAGTGGCAAGTTTAAACCCTGAGTCTATAAAAAGTACTAAGTAAAGAATATTCCATATGACAGTAATTTAATGTACAACGTGGGGTTATACAGAAGAAAGGACTTCTCCTTTGTTTTTAACTGCCAGTATTACTTGAGGCATCAGCTATAAACTGAGGTCTGAGTGTCTGACTGCAAAAGCAAAACCAGAGGTGGGATGATGATCAGTGTTACTGCTATGCTGATCACACCCATTTTCTGCACTGCCCCTCACAGCAATTTGCTATTCCTTGTTATCTCAAGCTGTAATTCAGGCCCTTAAATTGCAGCAATGCTAAGCTACATTTTTAACACTTTTATTTGCCATTAAGAGCAGAAAACACACATATGCACTGGTACAGTTAATTTAAATGCCAGCAAAAGCCCTCCAGCCATTCACTGCACACACAACCAAGCTCCTGCAGGTACAGATTTACCTGTGAAAAAATGAACACCAGGCCCACAGTGACCCTGGCACGCAATTGCAATTTCCTGCTCTCTTTTACAGCAGCAAAGTGCTTGATGACAAATGTATGAGTTAAAGTAAGAAATGCTCTCTGGTTACCTGTCTTTGCTTTTCTTTGTATCTTTCTGCTTGTGCGTTCAACTCCTCTTGCATCCTGAGGCGAGCTGCTGCCAAAGCTTCCTGCCTTCTTACCACCACATCAGGTTCTAGGAAATCGGTAAAGAGTTTGCAAAGCTACTCAAAGTAAATTCTAGATGGTCTCCTCAAAGAACTGTAATAAAGAAAGGCTCACATCTCTCCCTACAGCTGCTTTGCGGAAAATCACATTTCAAGTTCAGTTTCCAGCTAATCTTTTATAGAAATTTATATGCTGAATTAAACTTCATCATGTTTTAATATTTTGGAGCAATTAACAGGGTTTTAATAAGGACACAAGTGTAACTAACCATAAAATTTAAACCTCACACTTCAAGGACACTTCCTTCTATTTCTGAAGAAGTTATTTGATACAAATAAATTCAGAAATACCACCCAGGCTTCGTAGGGACCATTTTTACCCAGAGCACTGCTTTTACGCAGAAGGATGAGGCAAGCAGCCCACGTTCACTCCTACTCCTTCTGGCAATGGGTCCTGCTGGTGTCAGTGCAGCAGTGGATTTAACACCCTCCATCAGCAGAGAAACCACTTACAAACATGACACACATCTCAAGAGACACCTGCAGGTCTCAGAAAATCCACACTGAGTCACCACTGCTCTTCATGAGTAGCCTTTGAAGGTCAAAAGAAAAATTATACTACAAAAAAAAGCAAATGTTGCTCTGTTTCCTTCCAGAAGCTGAAGCATCTCCGTATTTGTTTGCCACCATCCAGTGATGAATACGAAAAAGAAATGTCAGTACTTTCAGTAACATCATTTTACAAGCAGTTTGGGCAATTAAATTGCCATTTAATTATCATCACAAAAGAACAGCAGAAGGATAAGGGTAGGCAAAAAAGATTTTTCTGGGGCCCCACATCCTGTCATTCCAATGTGCCCAAGGGATCAGTGCCAAGCACTCATGGATTTGGCAGATCCATGAGCACAGCCTGTGCTTTTCAGCAGGATCATGACTGTGTGCAATTTACAACCTGTGCCACACTCCCAAAGATAACACAGACTGTCACACCCCAAATGTACACAGTCCTGCCAGAGCAGGAACCGGGAAGGAATAACTGGAAGAAGATGATGAATATTAGTAAAAAAAAGAGATTATTTAAAGAAGTATTTCCCCCAGGATTTAGATTTGGGCGTTTTGGTTTTCTTTGATAAGTCTAAAAGTTATTTGGTAACTGACCACAAGTGATTTTAGCCTCCATCCCTCAGCTCCGGCACCACCAAAGAGCAGCTATTCCCTTGTTCTGTGATGTCCCGCTCCTTCATTCCCAAACGTGTTCCTTTGGGACGCAGCTCTTCCTTCAGAACCTTTTAAAAACACTTCCCCTGGTCCAGCCTTTCCTGGTGATCTCTTCAGTCTCAGGATCTGAGGGCTGAACAGGTATCCCGAGCATCACTCTCCATTAAAACCCCTCAGAACCGGATCTCTTTTGGGCCGTTACCAACTCCAAACCCCTCTGCAGACACGAGCGGCTCTCAGCCATCCCGCCAGACCCGCGGAGCGCCAGCGGGAACCCGGAGGGTCACAAGCACCCG
>NW_008236184.1:7063259-7068896 GCF_000691975.1 Corvus brachyrhynchos | reverse complement strand
GTGCCGGCCGCACCCCCCCCGCCCAGCCCCCCCCCCCGCCCCGCTGCCGGCCGGGAAGGGGACGCGGCAGCACCGGGAGAAAAAGGGATCGTTCGTTTATTGAACAACGAAATGCACGAGGACGGGGGCCACGGGGGCCACGGGGCCCCGCCGGGAACACCGGCACGGCACGGGACAGGAAAGGGCTCCTGGGCAGGACTGGAGCGTGACAGGGCCCGGGCTACGATCCGTTTGGCACTGTGTCCTCTTCCATTTCTTCTTCGCCGTCCTCCGATGGGCCTGAAAGGACACGTCAGTTTTAGGGCAGCTGCTGCTGACGTTACTCTTCTTTTCTCACCCCTCTGCAGAGGAGTAGTAATTATAATAAAACTCTACAGAAAGGAAAATCCAGGTAACCCCGATGTACAGAAAACTGGTGCTATGGCCAGCCTGCAGCTGAGACATCTCTGCAGAGCTCCCACACTCGCTGCTGTACCCACACCCGAGGCACTGATGCTCAGCACCAGTCCAGAGGGACTCTGTAATTCATCTCATTTCTTTAAATAACTGGGATGACGTTTGGAGTCATCCAATACTGCAAAGCACCTTGTTTGGCACCTTGCTCTGGAGGGAGTGTAGGTGAAAGCCCTGAGCTGCGCCCAAGGCCAAGCAAATCATACAAAGCCAGGGATGTGTTCCACACATGACAAAGTCACACTTTTTCTACATAACTCTCTACGGAGATCACATAAAGCATCAGGAAGCAAGGGAGAGAGGTGGATTCTGTTTGGGAAAGAAGAGTAACAGAAGTGGAGAGTGACCTGATTTCCGCTCTCTGCCGGGGATCTGTCCAGCCTGCAGCAAACCCTTCAGCCGCTCCACCTCAGCCAAGGTTGTGGCGTTTGCTATGGCAGTCTGAGAAACAGAGAACTCAGTGAATCCTCACATACCCTCTATCAGTCTGCTTAGAATAAGCACAAAACCCAGACTTCTTCCACTTACGTGACACCAAACACCTATGAAAGTTCTACTAAATTCTAGTTCTAGAAAATTCTACAAATGACAAATGAGTACTTCCCCCCTTATTACACAATCCTGGGAGAACTCTAAGCTCAGGTTAACATTTCACTTAAGTTTTCAAAATACAGGTAGGTCTGAAGAAAAATTACAGAAAAAGAACCTAAGCCAAAGTCAGGACACACTGATCTATTTGTCTGAACAGCACAAAGGAAACATTTGTTCAATTTGGATCCATGACAGCTTTTCTCCACCACTTTTCCCCTGACATACTTACCTTAATTGCCTCCACGTCCCCTGGGGAGGGCCCAGTTTTCTTTTTGTCAGTTGGCAGACCAGCCCCTGGATTGAAGCTTCAAAGGAAAAATAAAGACCTGTTACACCTTTTGAAGAGCAGCTGCTTCTCTTAACTTGAAATGCTTCCAAACTAGGTTTGAAAGCATTTCATTCCATCAAGTGTAGTATCTTATCTTTGTTAACAAACTGATACAGTGAAGAATTGCCTCCTTCAGAAACACCAGCAACTTGTCCTCACTGTCCCATTTCCCCCCACCTTTTCATCTGCTCAGAGGCAGAACTTAACTTTATTAATCAGGCAGTTGACAAAAGCTTTTCCATTTGGATGTTGTTGAACACTCAGCTGATCTGTTGCCATTACAAAAGCAGGGTGGGCAAATAAAGAGTAACTGACAATGGGTTTCTGTTCCCATCTGTCTAATATGAGATTACAACAGCCTAAATTAAAGTCTACACTCAACTGGAATTCATCTCAACAGTCAAAAAAAAAAAAAAAAAACACCAACCCGGTATCTGCTGCTGCTAAGGAAAATCACCTGCTTATTCTAAAACTGTCACAGACCTGAGTCCCTTTCCACTCACAAACTAGAGCTCAAATCCATCTATTATAGCTTTAAGTAAGTTCAAGACATTTTTCTATTTAACTATGAATTTGGAAATGCTGTTACCATACGTGATCTGATTTCTTATTTCCAAATAGTGATCAAAGACTAAACAAAACAAATGATGTACCAGTTAAGAATTACACTAAATAAACTAATAGAACGTAATAGCTTAACTAAAGATTTTCATCTGCATTTCATCTTCCAATTACAGCAGATTTCAGTTTATATTCCCCGGCAAAACAGAAAAAAATAGTTGCCAATCATCTAGGAAAAAAAAATCACCAAACAAATTATACAATGGCCACCTCTCTGCAGTTAAATAACAAAAAAAAAATTTTAGGTTTCCAGCTTATTGACTTCAATGCATCCACCCTGACCAAGTTATCTCTTTCAGAAATATTTCTGAGATGTATTCACCACCATCCAAAACTTGGGGTGCTTGGACAAGGCACTTCTGGCTCCCAAAGCTTTTGAGGCATCCTGCCAGCAGCTGATATTTCAGTTTTCTGCCTGATACTGCACACAAAGAAAGTGGTGTTTCTGAAGGAGGATGCCAGTGTAAATTTGTTTTATCTTACGTTTTTGCTCTCCTGGCAATATCCTTTGCAAGCTGTGCACCCCGTTTGCCCTTGAACATTTTCTCTGCCTCCTGTCGCTCCTACAGCGATACCACACACACACAAAGTTAATTTGAGAACATCACAGTTTGCAAAGCTTCTGTCTTGCCCAAGAAAGACACTTTGGCTCATCTTCATCAGTGAAATTGGTACATGGAGACCAGATGTAAGAACAAGCAGAACTGCCCAAACACTCAAAGATTTATCAACCTCGTGCTCTTAAAATTAAGAGCTTTTCCCACACTCATCTCCACCCAGAGCTGAGAGCTGTGGTGTTTGCTTATTTCTTTCTCTAGAGGTCTGTCTCCTACCAACACCAGAGGGACAGAAAAGAGTAACACTACACAAAGGCAGTAAAACTCAATTAAACATAATTAAACAGATTATATCCTTAAGAGAATGAAACCATGAAAGAAAACAATGAGAGGTTGTAGAGCCACTTACAGAGTTCCAATAAAATTTACAGCTATGGCAACAAGATCACTGTTAGTGATGAATTTTCAGGAATGAAAAAAGAAAAAATAGCTACATCAAAAGCAAGCAGACTTACTTTGAGCTTCACTTTTTGAAAATCCAGCACTCTGACCTGGGGAACTTTATGAATTAGATACAATCTGTAATGTTTCTTATTTGTTACAGGATTCCTTAGAACACTGTGAAGTAAATAAAGGTTATAAAGAGGCTCTTAATACAAAATGTTTCAAAATACACTTGTATTGAAATATATTAATATACTTGAAATGCATTCATGTACTTTCTGCTGTAACAGACAACAAACACCAAGAAGTAAGCCTAGTGACAGTTCTTTGATATTATGGAAACTACAGTAAAAACTTGCACTTTAGCAATTAAGCAGATTTAACTGAAGGATGACATAAAAAACAACCTCAAAATAATCCCAATAATCCCACAAAAAATAACTGAACCATCGCTTTTCCTACCTGGACACATATCAACTGAAAAATCACACAACAAACTGCGTTTCTTTCTGTCCCTCACACCAAATGCAGTATTATTGAAAAGTCCTTGTTTACACATATTTTAAACTACTTTTTATCAACAGATTAAACCTTTTGGTTTTGGGTTTTTAAAGGTTAAGTTCACTTCAGCACTTGTGTATTAGTTTACGTCTCATTGCCCCAACACTCTGCCACTGATGTTAAGCCTCAGATATTAAATACCTGATGTTTATGAAGCGTAGTGGAAACATTGTTTATCAATTCAATTTTTAGACATAAAGGATCTGTCACAGCTCATAAAAAGCAGAGCATTCCAGAGCAAAGCGAAGGGCCAGGCCAGCAGCAGAGGTCAAACACCACAGAAAGAGCAGCTTTTCTTTTTAGGGTTACATACCTCAGGTAAGTCAATGATTTAATAGTTGATAACGGATCCAGTTCACCCTGGGTAAAGGGAGCACAGCAAGAAATTTTAAGTTCATTTAGTGAAAAAATCAAATATTTGAAAACAAAGTTCCTGAACTTGTATCTATTTTAGAAATTAATTAGAATTACTGTAATTAGTTTAATAGGAAAACCACTAAGCTTTGTGACTGCTGCTTCACTGCATGATGCAAATGTTCATTAAAGCATGTACACCATTAACTACTGCCAAAACTTTATGTTATTACTCTGAAGAAAAAGAACCAACTATTACCAAAAGGCTATGGTACTACTGTAAGGAAAATGGTTAATTACAGAGATGAAAACCACAAATTTTAAGCTTGTTTAGCTTTATCCTGCATCACAACTTACCAGTTCAGCAATGTTGTTGTTGGTAAGAATGAGCTCCGTGAGGCTGGGCAGAGCCTGCTCCAGGTTCTCACCAATCCGACTAAAGACCAACAAAAAACGAAGGTTTAATTTAGGGCAGGAATTAGTAATGGTGGAAATACAGAGAAACACAGTAACACAGAGGATCTCCCTGTGAACAACCCAGTCTGACACAAAAAACTTTTCTAATAAAGCTGACTAAAATCACTGCAAGAATGTTAGATGCAATATGAGATTGAAATCCATTGCCTTGCAGGTATCCCTGTTTTCTTGTCTTTATGGGGCTGATTATTGAAATCCAAAGTTCTGGCCAAATCCCAAACTCTGCACCTCATTGTCCTGGCTGAGAAACTGAATGAGGAAGGAAACTGAAAGAGGGCCCATACAATACTCACTGCTGATTTTATTGCCTAAAACAAACACCTCTGCACCAACCCAGCACTGAAAGACACACACCCCTCTCCCAAGAGCATTTTCCTCTGCCCCTTACCAAATCCTGTTGTTATTCATCAGGAGAGTTTTCAGCCTCCGCAGCAGCGGGAATCCATCCAGTTTGCGGATCTCATTGTCAGAGAAATCAATTGCATCAAACTGGTCCAGAGTGGCACCCAAGTTCTCAATAACAGGGATTTTATAACCTGGAGAGAGAGTGCAAGGCAGTGATTAGACAGTGCCCACAGCAGAGCAGAACAAAGCAAAGCAGAGTGAGTGGGGGCAAATCTGGATGGACTGAGGATGCTGATAAGCCTCAGACAAAACATCTCTGGCCCGACTCTCCTCCACACCACTCCCAGACCAAACTCTCCCCCTTAAACCCAACAACCCCACGGCGGTTTTTCCAATCTTTCTTCCTCCCCCTCAGCAAAATCCCAAGCCCCTGCTTGTATGTGTCCTCCTAGCCAAACCCACCTTTCTGGGACATCCCTCGTGCTGGGGGCACATCCCGCCTCCACCACAGCACATTCCTCCCACATTTCCCCCTATTTCCCCTTCGTGTTAGTTTGAACGAGATGATCTTAAGGTTCCTTTCCAACCCAAACCATTCTACGACGCTGTAATTCACGCCCTCACATCCCCCTGCACGTTCCGCACCTCCCCTCCAGGATCCAACATAGTCCTCCCCCAGGCCCCATCACTGACGACCCCCAGGCCTCATCACAGGCCCCCACGCCCCACCACACACAGAGGCCTCAGCCCTCTGCGCTCGCCCGCCCCTTCCCAGCACAGCCCCGCTCGCCCCGCGGGGCCCGCGCACCGCGCAGGTCGAGCTCCCGGTCGCGGATGGCATTGGTGTACTGTGCCGCCTGCTCGATCAGCTCCGCCGTGAGCTTCACCATCGCGACACACCGCGAC
>NW_008236184.1:7046759-7062903 GCF_000691975.1 Corvus brachyrhynchos | reverse complement strand
CATCCCAGGCATTCCCCTCTTCCCGGGCTGATGCAGCACCCAACACCCCATCCCGGGCATTCACCTCCTCCCGGGCTGATGCAGCACCCAACACCCCATCCCGGGCTTTCCCATCGTCCTGGGTTGATAGAGTCCCCCCAGCACCCCATCCCGGGCATTCCCGTCCTCGCCGGGGCCAGCTGGGTGAGCCATGGATCACAAGCTCCGTAGGGACTTGGCTTGGCCGTCAGCAGTGCCCTAAAGCAGCACAGATGCCCCCAGAGGCTGCCTCCCACCTTTTGGTGTTTACAGGTACAGATTTATCTGCAGAAATCCGGGCAGAGCAGGCCGGGACCACACTTCACGCCATGACTGGTGCTTCCCTTTGGACAGTGCTGTGTTCAGGCACTTGCTGCTCATCTCCTGCTCCACAGTCAGGGCACCTTCCACAACAACCACAGCTCTTGCTGCTTTCCCTCCTCCAGCAGCAGCTCAGCCTTTGCTCCTGGACATTGTGTTGCCCATAAGCACCTTCCCCCTGCAGCATTTGGGGCAGTTTCTCTGTCACTTCCATGTGCATTCCTGGTCTCAGAGGTGCTGTGATGGGCTGGGAACACCTCACAGGCTGTGGCACGACACACACCCTTTATCTGTGAAATAAAACATGTTTCCAAATGTCACTACATCCCCCTAACCAGCTTTAGGAGTTTGGGGAGCAGCAAGGAGGAGATGGGAGTAGCACTGGGGGAGCTGAGGTGGCTCTGGCTGCTGTGTCTGGCTAGGAACTCCCCTCCCAGGTCCCTGGGTCTGAGGCTGGGGCACTGCCTGGCACCACCAGGGAGGGCTCAGTTGGGTGAACCACACTGAAGGCCACCGGACTGAGGGGAACACGTAAAGGGACACAGTTGACCACCCCCAAACCCCAAAACCTGCTGAATGTTACCAAGCCATGTCTTCTGGGGAAATCCTTCTCCAGCCTTCAAGGCCCGCAGAGTGAGATGAGGAAGGATGAATTCTGTCTCCACTGCTATCGAGGGAAGGATATTTATTGTGAGCCATGACATTTCTGTGAACCCAGAGGATGTGATAATAGGCTAAACACTGCAGCCACGCTTGGCACTGCACAGGGATGGCTCATGCTTTTCTTTTGGGAGCTTCTAAGGGCATCACCCTGGGCGTGACGCCTGGCTCAGTCCCCAGGACTGCAGCATCAGAGCTGGCCCTGCGAGGGGTCAGCTGGGCCCAGGCAGCTCCTGTGCTCCCTGCTGTGAAAACTCCCTCACCAAAGCTGCATGGGAAAGCACAGAGTCAGGTTTTTATAACAGCTGCGTTTGTTTTATAACATAGGAGGGAACAAGAACAAGAGGGAGCTGTCATAAGAAAAAGCCCAAGCATTAGCAGCACTGTTGTACATGACTCAGGCATCATGCAGTGTTAAGCACAACAGAGACTTTAGGTCATTTCAGGCAGTTGTTAAAAGGAGACTCTTTTCAGCCTCCTGGAAAGCAGGTCCTGCCTCTGACAAGGCCAAATAAAACGTGGGCCCATCTCCCTTAGCACAATACATCTGTTTGCCTCAGCTCTACAGCCACAATAGAATTGTAATTGCGAGCAGACGGATTCCGGGTGTCAGACGCTGCACACAAGCTCTCGACAGCCCTTTCCTTGCAATGGAAACGCAAAGCAATGATTTTTAAGATCTGTGTTCCCCACCTGCCAACTACACAATGGCAGATGGTTGTGGCTGCAACCCCACGGCCAAACTGCAAACAAGGAGTCAGGCTGTGCTAAGATTTTCCAGAAAAGAGCTATTATAGAGTTGGCTTTGGTGCCAAGAGACAACAGAGAAATGAGCTTTAATAAATTGCCTAAATATGCATTTATCTTGAAGACACAGCCACTTTGATCCTCTGAGCATACCAGAGTCAGACTTTAATAGCTCCAAGCAAGTATTGCAGCAGCTTGGAGAAATAATCTGAATTTTATTACTTTACAAGAATGATTTCTGAGGGAAACGCTGGAAGCTGATGTTGTTGCATGAATTCAATGTGCAGAATTTGTTTTTCTCTCCCTGGCAGTCTGGAAGGCAGCAGAAAGCAGAATAGAGCTGGGACTGCTGGGGACTGGTCATCTTAAATTGCATTGCTTTTCCCAGTGTGTATTTTAAGTTATGTCAAGATGTAAGAGTAAGCATTTTCCTTTTTTTGTAGCATTTCAGTACATCTAAATATACCAGGGAGCAGTATTTACAGGCAGGCTGCTGTGATCCAGAGAACTGGAAGGCCGGCACAGTACTCCTGATCTACAGCTCCTGTTTTTTGACTAACACAGCAGGAGAAATGAAGTTTGGTATTTTCCAACCAAAGGGGTAGAAGCCAGGAGTATGTCACCCCAGTTCTGACCTCTGGTTTGGCCTGAGACTGAAAGGGAAATCCTGTAGCAAGAGAAGAAATCTCAGAATGTGATTAATTCACATTTATCATCTAATGAATGTGAAGACCAACAAAATGGAGAAGCCCACAGCAGCACATCTCTGAGACAGCATCTTCCCTTGTGGGAGGACTGCATTATTTTGTTTTTCCCCACTTAAAAAGCTCAGGCACTACCCTGGGCACTTGGCCCATGGTTATTGCAAAACCAACACAACAAACAAAGGGCTCCACAGCTCCCTCCATTCCCTAACCACACCAGCAGCTCCTCTCCTTCCCAGACAGCCAACAGGGAACAGTGGCCCTGTGGTTCCCAGCTACTGGGAACTGCAGTGGGGAAACTGGGGGGGCTCAGGATGCTCCTTGTATGAGCAGGAAAGGGGAGCAAGCCCTTCTGCCAGCTCATCCAGGATCCCCCACACTGGAGAATACACGCAGTCATGCCCAAGCACAACCCCAAACCCCAGACAGATGGCCCTGGGTGCACCAGAGATGCCAGCCCAGCCTGGCACAGGGCAGGTATTCAGGATCTGAGTTTCTTCTGGAGATAAAAGACCTTTTTGACAATAGTGAGGTTTTTGCAGATGCAGCTCATCTGTTCCTGAGCATTTCTCCCACGGGTGCTCTGGGCTGATCAGGAGGTCCAGCCAGGGGAGCTGCTTTGTCCAGCAAAGTAAGGACATGCACTGCCTTCAGTCAAGGCTGCATGAATTTGGAAAAAGCACAGATTCATTTGTCAGGGGAGATCAATAGTTTATTAACTTAAAGATCAGTTCACCAAAGCTCCATCTTTCCTTGGATTTGGTCCAGGCAGGTGAAGGCTGGAGATGGTGTGGCTTTCCCATCCTCTCCTGGCTGAGGTGAGCTCTTGTGGGCAAGCCCAGGCAGGGCAGGTGTCATTGCAGCCAAAACCAAGCCGGGATTATCCCAGCTCCATGTGGAACTGGTGACAGTTCGTACTGGGAATTTCACTGGCGAAGGGTTTAACTCGTTAAAACTATTAACAATGAAAATCAGAACATGCAGCATAGGAAAGGCTGTTTACATACGTCTGGTGCAAAGAGTGGCTTTGCAGGGTCAGAGAGGAGAAAAGGAGAAGGAATAAGACACAAAAAGATACCCCACTCCCATATAAAAAAATAGTCCACAGAGAAAAAAAACAAGGATTGTATAAGTTATTTTTTAAAAATCTGTAAAACAACATAGCCAAGGATATTTTAAACACAATTATATAAACACCACATGACTTACTATTAAGAGAGAGCATGAAAAGGTTTGTTTCAGGGAAGGGTTTTGTAGAATTAAGTTTCCTGGCCAGAGCCCTGGAATGTCTCATTTGGGAAGGATATGCCCAAGAAAAATCACTGCTGTGAACAGGAGGATTTTGTGAGAGAGGGGTGTACCCAGCGTGAAACAGGGGAAGGATCGTAATGTAAAATGCCAAGAAAGATTAATTGGGAGAACATCTCATTTAGAGGAAGGATTTAGCTTATTCCAGAACTGAATCAATCATCAATGTACAAGCGGTTCCAGGAGGGAAATACATTTCTTGTTAAGGTTGGTCGGTGTGGACAACTGCCCCCAAAACCCTATGACTCCTTGTAGGCACACGGGTTTTGCCTGGCTGCAGTTACTTGCAGGGCAAAGCCCTGCTGGGCTGACACACCTGCAGAGCCACGTGGGGCAGCTCTGGCTTTGGTCCTCAAACCTCCAGTTATTGCCATGGCCAGAGGGAAGCAGTGACTGACTGAATCCGAACAGGAGAGCCAGAGTGGGCTGTGGGGCCCCGCTCTGGAGCCGCCTGGTTCATCGTTTTACCTATGTACAGAGCACGGCGCTGGCAATGCAGGTTTAGATCAGCTGTCACCTGGCACAAAAGGGTACCAAAAATGGAGCCAGAAATAGCTCTTCCCTTGCAGGTGTGTGAAGTCCTGCATCCCTTGTGGCAAGGGCTCCCACCAGCTGCTCAGAGCGGGCAGATCAGTAGGATTTCTGCGAAGAACCAAGCGTGTGTACATGGATCATGCATTGGTCCCTGCTCACCAGGAGTGTTTGAGAGTGTTAATATCACCACTTGTCTGCTGCTTCCAGGCCTTGACCACTCAGGGTCCGCTCCAATCTCTGCTTAACATATCGCTATAGAAACGCGCCGACAGTGATATTAAAGCTATCAAACTTACGAGCGAATGCTTGACAGCACCATGTAAACTCTCCCAAAGCTGAAAAAATAAACTTTTGTCCTAAACATTTGGCAAAACTGGACTGGCAGTCGGTGGAAGTCCTGGATGGATGCAGCCGCTGAACTTTACCCGGCCATAAGACACGTCTGACAGCAGAACTGCACAAACAGCTTCTTTTCACAGAGCTTGTTTGATTTCACCATCTCACAGAAAGTCTTGTCAGCTGGGAGGCCAGGGCGAGGAACAAGAGAAAATGAGAACAGATTAACATTTTAAATAAACAAACATTGCACGTAACAGGCGCTGCAATTGTGCCAGTGTTGGGGGAGACAGAATTGAAAAGGAGTTGCTTTTTAAGGGCATCTTTCACATGGTTTTAATGAAGGAATAAAGGAGCTTTGCAGTGAGTGGGAGAATTAGCCCCAAGACTAAACTATAACAAAATACAAATGCTTGGATATGTTTGAGCAACAGGCAGATATCCAGAAGCAATGCCAGGTGAGCCACCTGCCCCCCACAATCGGAGCCCAGCCCACTGCAGCCATGCCCCAGCAAGCCCAGGAGCTCCAGCATGTTCAGCTTTATATGGTGAAGGGAATCCCCCAGACCTCTCATTTTTGCTACTAGGGGAGCAGTACCATGCCAGCAGTTCTGCCACTTACCATTGGTACAGGTTTCATTTGTCACACAGGAGCCACCGAGGAGGCTGTAACCTTCCTTACACCTGAGGCAGTTTCCACTGGAGCCCTCGCAGGCTGAGCAGTGGTCATCACACCTGGGGACAGAGACCCTGCTGTGGCCAGCACCAGCACCAACACCTCAGGCCAGCCACCCAAAATGAGCTGTTAGCCAGATGACATCTGCTGGCACTGGTAACAGCCAGACCAACCAGAGGATGTGGAAAATGGCAAATTTGAAGCTTGAAAAGTTATTGAAACCCTGGGAAAATGGGGTCAGTGGTGCCAGCTCAATGCCCAGTGACAGCTAGTGACATCCCAAAAGCTCTTGACTGCTGGGAAGATTCGCTGGGACGTGTGCCTCTCCTCCCAGCCATCCCAGCTAGAAAAAGGGCTGCAAAGGGAACCTGTGCTGCTCCCATCCATTTGCTTAGTGTAAAGAGCCCAGCAGCTGTGCCTCCTGCCTGGGGACAGTGGCTTGTGGAGACTATGCCTGAAGTCCCTAGGAAGGGATGCTGGTCTCTTGTTCCTCCCTGCTGAAGAACGAGTGCAGGTGAGTGAAACTGCAGCAGGCAGGGAAGGCGTTGTGTGTTCCCAAGTCACCTTTAATCCTTGCTTTTGGTGTTTGCTTTCATGAGGGTGAATCCACTCCCACTCCCCACTTAAAGCGCAGAGCTCCGGAGAGAGTGGGAGCAAATTTTTGCCTCCCAGCACCTCCTTGTCTCCCACACTCAGCCCCGTGCTGGGCCAAGGAATGGAGAACACTCCTCCAACATGGCCACGGGGTGAACGGAGCAGGTTTAATTGAAAGCTGGAATATTTACCTAAACATTGCTGTTCCTCCCACACCTCCTCCAGAGAGCCCGGGGCCGGGGCTGAACCCCTTCCACCGTAGCCCTAAGACACCTTGGCTGGCTCTGGCAGGGGAGCATGCAGCTCCACTGCTCTGAAATCCACAGGGCCAGGGTGTGTGGGGTCCAGCCCCACAGCTGCCCTGGCTCCCTCGTCCCTATTTTCATTTCCATTAAGCTGTGAGCTGTTTCCAGCATTATTCTATCATGGCTGGCAGTGGTCCCCATTGGCCCTGGCTTTGGTCTGCTGGTTCCATACCTCTTGCAGACTTTGTTGGGCAGCCCATGGCTGTCAGCGGGGTAGAAACCCTCACGGCAGGCGGGGACACAGCGCCAGTGTGGTGCAGGGCCCTCAGGGGTGCAAGGGGTGCAGTCCTCCTCACCGGGCCCTGTGAGGACAGGGAAAAGGGCAAAATGGCATCTAGGTGATTTTGGAGACAGTGCAAGCGTGACCATAGCCCCACATGTGATGGGGGGCATAAGCTTGGTTCTGTCTTGCTCGCAAACAAGATGCGTGTTCTGCCACGCAGTCCCGCCCATGTGCTTGGCTCCCACCCCAAAAAACTCAGCCTCCATCCCAAAAAGCCAGGACTGAGTGTCTGTCCCTCTGCAAAGCCAGGAGCTGGCTACTAGGGCTCGGTGAGGAACAGCACATCAAAATCCCCTCCAGGCCATCAGCCACCAGTCCCAAGCATGCACCGGTTTGGGTTTCCCCAGGGTGGAAAAGGAGATGCTAAACTGGGCCGTGGGGGAGCTGGAGGAGGAAAGGGCTCCAGAGAGGAGCTGGGAAAGCAGAGGGCCCCACTCTGATGACTCTGTGTTGTGGCTGGACAGCAAAACTCAAGTGATGGAGGTGGTATCATTAAAGGGCTTCCATGCACCAAGCTTGAGAAATGGTTATGCAGGAAAAGGAGACGAGAAAAGGCTGGAAAAATAATTGTGGGGGAGAACGTTCACACTGACTGGAATAAGAATTAGAAGGGAAATAATTTTCTTCAGGGATTAAGAGCCCATTCCCTTCCAGGCTTGCCAACAAGATCAATAAATATTTTGGATTTAGTCTAAGGCAATTGCCCATGTATGATACAAGAGGTTCATGACACTGAACATGGATTGTCTAGAGATCATGTTATCATCAGATCTATGATGATTTTGAGGGTAGACGCAAACATTAACAATGGAAAATAATTGGACTTGCAGGAATAGAGAGCAGCAGGCTTTAAAGGGAACTCTGAGCAACTTGAGGCAGCTGGGGGAAGCCAGGAGCAGCTAGCCCGGCACTGTGGGGCGGCAGGGATAACACAGGATAACACACTTCAGCTGCCTGACATTTTTATCAGCTGCAAAGCCACCTTCCATCACTCCGAGAGGGTTTTACAGCCTCCCCCGCAACCTTATTAAACCAAAGCACCTGGCTTTGGGGAGATGGAGAAATAAAAAATGGCTCTAATAAAAATGTAAAAAATCCCCTAAAAGCCTTTCCAGCATGAGCATATACCTCACGGGATGTGCTGGAGAGTTGGGATTACTTTCCCTCCAGCACGCTCTGCCTTGGCTCAGGGTGGGTACAGTGGGGATTGGCTCCTGATGCACAAGGGTTTTGGGGTTTTGTGTGGGATGCTGTGGGGCCAAGGACATACCTGTGCTGGCAGGGCAGGTCTCGCACCTCCGGGGCTCCCGGCTGAGGTACATGGCAGGCTGGCACTCCGGCACACAGCTGTCCCCTGCCAGGCTGCCAGGAAAGCAGAGAACATTTGCACCCAAAGCTACAGGATATGGGGACACAACACAGCCCATTCCCATCTCCACATTCCCCAGTGTCCTACGACATCCTCAGCCCGCAGTGCAGGGGGTGTCGGAAAGCCAGCCGGCATTTTAGGAGAAGTTAAAATCCTGTCTGGACCAAAGGGACAGCTGCGAGTTCCTTAATTAAGTATCCAGGAGGAAATAAAATTACTTTTTTTCCCATGGGCAGCCAGCCAGGCTCTCCCAAAGACCTTTTGCACCATTGAGGCTCCCCAGAATAAAAGGAAATTGGTTCAGTGCTGTGGCTGGGCCGGTGCTGCTGCGCCGTGGCAGGGATGATTTGAAGTCCCAGCTTAAAAGGATATTGGACAATAAAAAACAAGCACCACGTGGATTATGTCTGACAAGTGCCTCCACTTGTGCTTTTCCAAGGGAGTAGATAATCTTTTGGCAGCGGGAATTTCTTTGTCTGAGCGAGCCCCGCTGCTACACCACGGCTCTGATTCACTTATAGTGCCTGAACACTGCAGACTGCTATGGGGTTGTACTTCCATGAGCAATTGGGGATGGAAAACAGCTTCTCCCTAGCACTGACACTGGGCTCTGCATCTCCCCACAGGTGCTGTGGGGCCAGCAGCAGTGGCACCCATTGCTCCTTGCAGGTTCAGGGCTGCCCTGCCTGCACCTCCAGTGCTGGAAAATCACTGTTCTGTACTAGCCCCACTCAACAGGTACATCAGATAAAATTTTCAGCATGAATGAATCTGAGGGAAGGGTTTCTGCATTTGCAGGGAGGATTCTCAGCCTGCCTAGAGCAGCTCAGCCTGGTACCAGCTCTACACAGCACTTACCCACCACCCTGGAAAGAGCTGGGGAAAATGAAATTAAATTTAAATCACAATTTTCAGCTAAGAAAGGGACACTAATCACCACCTTTAAATTCCCAGACCTCCAGCAAACTGCACCACAGCTGCAGCACCATGGAAGCAGGATCTCTAGTCTTTAACTTAATTCACTCTCTAATTTCCCATCGGTTTTCCCAAATTTAAACCACAAGTATGAATGCTGCAGGTATAAACTCCTCCCGTGCTGGTGTTTTACCTGAATCCCTCTTTGCATGCAGTACATTTGTCTGCTTCGCCGACACATTTTTTACAGCTTTGATGACATTTCAGACAGCGTTTCTGACCTTTCCAAAAACAAAGCAAAGCAGGGAGAATAAAATCCGGACAGTGATTTGCAAGCAGCAGTCGGAGCCACAAAGCCCCACTGCACCCCAGCACCAGCTCCCCAGGGTAGAAAGGCACAGCCCTCCCCAACAGATCCTTGCTTTTGCAGGTGACCTTATCTGTCATTGCTTGCTAAAAAGAAATGTGCTTTGCAAGCAGCCAGGATCGTTAATTACAGTTTCTAATTAAGAGCTTTGAGTTGAGCACCTCTACTTTGCACCACCCTCCGAACACTCAGAGGTTTCCCTCCTCCCTTCACCATGCAAAGTGTGTCAAGGGGGAAATTCAAAGCCGATACTCAAAAATCAAGGTGTGTTCTCCACCCATAGCACTTAAAATAGAAGCAACCCCTGCGTATCTTCATGCTGCAACTCTCAAGTGATAAACATCCTTACGTTCCTCGGTGTAGAACCCAGGCGGACACAGCACCACGCAGGTGCCCATCTCGGGGTGGTGGTAGAGGTTCCTCTTGCAGGCTGTGCACTGGCTCGGTCCCCTCCCAACACAGCGCTCGCAGCCCTTGTGGCACCGCCGGCACCTCCGGGCGCTGTTGTCGCCGAAAAACCCAGCAGGGCACGAGCTCACGCACATCCTGGGGAAGGAACCGGCAGCGCCCGGGCTTTGGTGCCAGCAGCAGTCACCTCCCACTCCCAGCACCCACCACTGTCCCCTTGCCCACAGCGCTTGGGGCGTCCCCCAGCCTTGGCAGCAATTTGAGCTCATTTACTTCTTATTCTTGTGATTTACAGTGTCTTCAAAGTCACAGCTCTAATACAGAGACAGGGACTCTCTTGTCCCAGCTGTAGGTAGTTTCCCTATGCCATCCCAAGAGACTGAGGAGTGGAAACCCTAGTAGTTCCTGAAGTGATTTGGCACCTCAGCTGGCTGTCCCTTGGGTGTGGGTGACCCCAGCCAGTGAAGCCAAAGCTTATTCCCCAGCATGATTATATGGCCAAGGTCCTCCAGGACTCTCCAGCTCCATGTCCTCCACCCCACTGTATCCTAATTCAGGACAGGGATTCTCACACCTCCTCCTCCATCCATTTAATTTCTCATACGCTTCTTTCTCTGTGCAAACATCTATCACCCACGCTAAGGTGTGAGACCTGAGGAAAGGCGCTGCTGCCGCCCAGGGGCTCCACGGGGACCCCCCACCACCCCTCACCTGCCAGTTTTCACGCTGCCCAGGCTGTAGTGGATGCAGTTCAAGCACTGGTCAGCGTTGGGACCATCGCAGCCCTGGTCACCACACTCAGGGTGGCACGGACCTGAGGAGGGAGAGACGGGCTCAGTGTGGGAAAAGCTGAGCACCCTCCAGGCACCACTGCCAGGATGCCCTGAGCACACCCTCCCTGGACCAATGGACACCTGGACCCTTCACCTATCTTATTCTATATCCTGTATCTATTATATTTTAAATTTTATCCTATCTATCCTATGGAGCTGCATGGCTTTAGGTGCTTGTCTTTCCTGTAGCTCATCCTTCCCAGAATGAATCCCACCCAGCCATCCTCTGGCTGAATACTGGTGCAGGAGCAGCTTTGAAAGAGGGACCTGCTCCTCAGGGAGCAGCAGAGACTCCCGCCCCTGCCCATGCTGGAGGAGGGAAGGTGGGCAGAGGAACTTTTTTTACCACTCAAGACAGCTGCACCACCAATTTGTGGCAGGAACGCTAGGACGGGGCATTTTCCTACCTTCTAATTTCACCATCCTGCTGCCCCATGCTGGCCACAGGCACTGCTCCTCCCGGCCCGCCCCAGCCCCAGGCAGGATCAGACCTCCCCCACTTTTTATCTGGGTTTTCGTTTTCCTGGGTACTCTGGGGGGAACAATGTGGCAACTCAGCCAGCACTAACCTGCATACTCCTCCTCCTCCTCTGCCACCTCCACCTGGCTCTGCAGGAAGGCGACTCTCGATGACTCCATCTCCAATGTTGGCACTTCCAGTGACCTCCCCCGGGACTGGGTCCCACTCAGCGCAGTGTAGGGATGCTCGCCTGTCCCATAGAAGATGAGGCTCCACTCTTTCAGCTTCCCTGTGGGGCAGGTGCAACATCACTCATCCCGCACCCCATTTTGCCCATCTCTGGGGGACCCAGTTTTGGGGGAAGCAGGAGGAGGATGGACTGGACCATCAGGGTGTCACCAGTGGCACAGCAATGCAGAAGCAAACAGTGAACACCCAGAAATGTTCATGAGCCCCTGAGCTTCCAGCCCACATAAATGCAGCTGTTTAAGGCACTTACAAGGGATTTGTAATTCCACAACTCATCTGGGGAGCCACAGCATCACACAGTCTCTGTGTCCAACACTGGAGAGTACCAGTAATTTTAAAGGCTCCACAATAGAGGATTATTTCTGTCTGACAAAAGCCACCCAGCACACATTGGATTATTTCTTGCTGCTGTTGCTCCAGCCATCTCTTTGCTCAACACAACAGAGGTCTGAGCTTGGCATCCCCCAAAACACTGTGGTGCACCTGGTGAGACCCCGCCCAAGGCTCTACACCCACACCAAGACCCTCCATGAGCCACATGGCTTTGGGGAGAGTCCAAAAATGCTGCTGCTCCCTTCCAGTGCTGTTTTTCTTCCAATTCCCCATCAATGCGAGTCACTTCATGCCCACAGTGTGCTCAGCTTTAACTCCTAATCTCTGTGTTTCCAGGAAGTGCTTAAAATTTCCAATACCCAAATCCCTTGGCTCACCCAAAGGCATGAGAAGACACACCTGCTGCACCAAGCAGTGCTGGTGTGGAGCCTGCGAAGGGTCAAGCTCTGGCAGCATCAGCTGGGGAAGCACCTTTGCCAAAAGAATTGAATTTGCTTTAAATCTAAAATATCCTCTGTGAGGAAAGCCCAGGCTGCAGAGGGCCGATGTGGGGGTGAAGCAGTACCAGTAACATGACACTCATAGTATTTAATTGATATTAAATTAACCAATTTAGTGGTATTAAATTAACATTTAATACCGATTTCTGCTACGAGCTGGGAGCATTGTCCCTCTTTTTCCTCTTGCTGTGCCCTCTCTGCTTCAAACCCAGTGCAGACTTTTTGAGGAGATGACTTAACGTACTTGTTTTCATTATGTTTTGCCAAGACCCAATGCCTGTGAGGGGGTCAGAAACACCCGCCACAAACTGTAAATACTGGGGGAAAAGCAGCTCTGTGGGCGCTTTGCTGCTGCTCTCCGAGTTCAAAAGATTTTGGGTGAAGGCAGCAAACAGAAACACTTTCTGTGCAACGCACCCCCACGTGCACCTTCCGCCAGAAAGTAGCGTGGGAGAAATTTTTAATATACTTCTGGCTTCCTATCAATGATTTTGTGGATTCAACACCCCCATAACACACTCCAGCCCCAGGCAGGATGCTTCATGTCCTGCTGCCCCCAGCCAGCAAGGCGGCTGCCGCTTCCCGGCGGGGCCGGATCCTGCCCACACGGCTCCTCTGCTGGGAAGGGGTCAGGGATCAGGCAGTCAAGCTGGGAACAGGGGGATACAGCAGGGTTGGGGACATGCAGGGGGCCAGGCTGAGCCCCGCCACCCCCTCTTGGTGGCAGTCCAAGGAGGATGTCCATCCCTCTGCAGCCCAAGGGGCATCATCCCCTTGCGCTGTTGCACAACCAGCCCACATGCCAGATGTCCCAGCAGTGAAGCAAAACAAACAAACAACAATTACAGCTCTTGGGTTTCCTCATTTTGACTCATTACAGTTTAATTTTGGAAACCTGGCTCTCGGGTGCAGCCAGTTTACTGCTGCTGCTGCTGCTGCTGCTGCGAGAAAACCAGCTTCCAGCTCAGCCAGACCTGCAGCCTCCTGCATTCAGAGCTGACATGTCATGCCCATTTTTGAAAATCTGGGCAATACAGAGAGCATAAAACTCACAGCAAAATTTATAGCCAAGTGAAGCAGCCTACAAAGGGTTTTGGGAGCTAGAGGGACTGGTGGGCACTGGGGGATCCTTACCTTGCACGGCAGGGTTGCGCACTTGGGATGGCGTGTCGTGGATCTCCAGGGTCCACTCCCCTGCCGCCCGCTCCCCCCAGCAGTGGACAGTCATGAACTCCCAGCCCTTGAAGCCCTCATTGGAGTGGTCAAACACCCTGCAATAGTAATGCCATGCACCAAGAAATGTGACTTTGAATGTCATATTTTATCAGAAAAGGTAGATAGGTAATTGAGGATTTTAGGAATCTTTGCACACACACACCCTTGCACCAAGCTCTCCTGCAGCTGAAACCTGGGCATGCTCCCCAGCTTCCCAAAAACCCAAGGAAACTTGCAGCAACCCCCTAAAGGATGATGCTGCTCAGCTCAGACACACCCTGGCTCCGGCTGCTCTCACCTCCGGGCGAGGAGCTGTGACCGTGTCCCGGCTGGAGAGATGAGGCTGATCTGGAGGTCCCCCCGGCGTGGGTGGGCGATACTGAGCCGCACCACAACGTGCTCCAGGTACAGCACGTGCTGGTCCCGGTGCTCGGCGCAGGCGCTGCTCAGGGTGCTGGCACGCAGCACGTGGTCAGCTCGGATGTACCTACCAGGGACAGGGCATGACATCAGGATGGGGACAGAGTGCCCCTGGCTCCCAGGCGTGGACGCCCTGTTATATTTGAACCTGGTGTCCTCCTGCTTCACAGCAAAAATTATCTTATCTGCCACTGCAATTCCCAGTGTCCTAGCACAGGAATTTGCTGAATTGCTGGATGGTAACGAGATGAGTTTGAAGTGCTTCAAAGATCTATGCCTTATGGGCTGCAAGGGCGCTGCTTTATTATAATTACAAGTGCAGTGCTCCTCTTTGGGCTGTAATTAGTGTCTGTATCAGATAAATAGCTTCATGAACACACTTGGCTCCGCACTCATTCCTGTTTTGCATATGCAAGTCTCTAAAAGACTTTTCTGATTAACAACTCTCTCGCTCTACAGCCAGGCATTGGTAATGAGGAGTGTCCACTTGGTCAGATCCCTGATCCCACTCTTTAACCTAGGAGGGACTGACCTACCAAGGATGAGATGTGAACCTGAGCTAGCTTGAACCCGAAGCCGAATTCAAAGAGAACCCAGACACTGGAAATTTGGGAATCTTTGCAACAAATCACCAGTTTTTGGTGTCTTCCATCAAGACAAACTGTTTGGTGTAAGAGGGCGGAGAGACCAACACATCACCGCTCACATAGGACCCAGCAGGAAAGGTGGGTTTGGTCTCTCACTGTCAGCCCTCAAAAATTCCCTGCTGATCACTGGTCTGGGAAGTGAAATCTTGCAAAAGGGAAAAAAAATCACCCACTGTCAAAGCTGGCCCTGGAGAGCCCTCATGGGACCTGCACTTCACCAAGCCATAGGCACAGACCCCACAACACTCACTTGGGCACCCTGTCCAGGCTTCCCACGCAGACGTGCTGGGGAGGAACCATCTTCCACTTCTTGGCTTCTACCACAATAGCATCAGCATCCACCAGCCCAAAGCCATATAGATGGCTAACTGGAAAGAGAGAAGACTCAGAAACCCCCAGCCTTCCCAGCAGGGATCAGGAGCTCCTCCTCGGTGCTTGGTGGAGCATCCTCCAACCATCAGGGAAGGTGTGGAGTTCACCCCATTGGGGTATGAGGTGCTTCAACACATGGAGCTCATCATCCTGGCCAAGCTACACCCCAAATCTACATTGGCACCATGGAAAACCCATTGTTGGGAGCAGCCCAAGGAAAGCATTAAGAAACTCTGCAGCTCAGGAGAGTCTCCACCAAACAAGTTTTCCAAACCTCTACCAAGCAAGAGTCCCAAGCATCCACTCCATGACTTATTGCCCTCTCCTCCTTTCACTTAACAGCGTGAAGGTAGGAACCCCCAAGGAACTTGACAGTGGCCACCCACGGTGAACTGTCCCCATGAGCAAAGATCTGGAGACCTTTATCTTCCCTTGGCTGGCTGTTCTTGCCCTGCCACCTCCATCCCCACGGCCTCTCACCTTTATGCCCCGCTCCATTGGTTTTCCAGTCGGGCGCTCGCAGGTGCCCCGGCCGCGAGGTTTTGACCAGCAGATGCTGGACGTCCCTCCAGGTGAGCAGGGGGCTGCAATGACACGTGGCTCATGGGGTGGCTCTGCTGTTCCCAGTCCTCCCAGCAGCAGCAGGTACCCCACTGAGTTAAAAATAAAACCAAAAAACACACCAGCCACCCCTCTTTCCTGCTCGGAAAAAAGCAAGAATTGATGGTTTAAATGCTGACACCCTGTCCACCACTTGAGGTGCCCCACAGCAGAGTGGTGTGCCCGATGAAGGGATGCCACGTGCCCATGGGAATTCCAGGATTTACTCCTGGATAAGGCTATTTAGCTCTCATGCTCTAGGGTAGAAATCAAGCAAATCAGGAAGGTTTTCCCCATTTTTTTGTAGGAGATAGGGAGCAAAGCACATCCTGAGACAGGATAGTGGGCTCGGCAGCTCGCTGATACACAATGCTGAGCAAACCTTCCCTTTGTAGGAATAACAGCAAAAAATTGCTGAAAATAAAACCTGGATTGTTCATTAAACAGAAAAATTAAACCCAAATTGCCTCTACCTCCCCAGACTGGGTTTGTGTCAGAGTGCTGGACACTGAGTGCTCTGTGCTTCTGAGCCCCCTCACGACCCCGGCTCAGGGATATTGGTGGGGAATTTTCCCCACTTTACTTACAGTCAGTTGTTCAGCATCTTGAGCTGGGATTTATATTGCTCTCGAGCAACATTTAAAGAACGAAATTCAATTCATTCTCTCTTGTCATAATGGAATGCCTGAGCACCAAGCTCTGCTAGTTAATGTTGCCGTTTATGCCTCAGCTAAACAATTCAAAAATTACATCTAAAGCTTTTAATATATTTGTAATGAAAACGGCATCTCCGGAAATGCTCTCACCCGACCTGGGTGTTGGGATTAAATCAGAGGAGGAGGAATGGAGCCACAATCACCATCCCTGGATGAGAGTGCAGCACTGCCCTGAGGCTTATTCTTATTCCCAGCCTTAATTTTATTTCCGCTCCATAAAAATAATAATAAGCTCATGAGAAGACACTCCATGA
>NW_008236184.1:7040020-7046744 GCF_000691975.1 Corvus brachyrhynchos | reverse complement strand
AAGGGCTGTTCCTGGGCTGGGGGACCATGATGGAACCAGGATGGGACTAAGATGGGGACAAGAAGAAAAGAGCAGCTTGTTTGAACCAGGGATGTGTTCCCACAATTAAGTTCTGTGAGTCTTTGACATTATGAAAAAGCAGTCCTTTTCCCCCAGAAATGCAACACTTGCTGAAAACCAACACTTCTGCTGACATTTCCCAATGTCTGTGATGTTTTCTGACATTTTTTTTTTCCAGGAAGTATTTATAAAACTCCCATTGGAGCCGGCTGTCAGCGTTTTCAAATCACCTACTGAAAAGCCTGACTGATGTCACCAACCCCAGAAGTTTCAACAGATGGCAACAGGTGAAGAATTAGATCAATAAAACACCTGTGGGAAGATCAGATTCAAAACAACAATTCTGTATAAAACCTTGCCAGAAAGGAGTGATTTAAAATAACTTTGTCCCATTTTGAATCACTCCAGAGGAAACAAAACCACCTTGTTTCTTTCAGGTTTTGCTCACCAGGTGCTAAATGAGGGAACATTTCTCCTGACGAGGTTACACTTACTTTGCCTCCAAAGCCAAGGCAATGATGCCTGCGACCATCGGGGCGGACACGGAGGTGCCAGTGTGGCCATCGGTGCAGCGGTGTCGGAGATCCGTGGTGACCTGTGGAGAGAGGAGATGCAGCTGCCAAAATGCTCCCAGCATGGGCACTACCCCATCCAGCACCCCAGATTTGTTTGGGATGCTGCCAGAGAGGAGCTGAGCCTGCTGGTATCCAATCCCTGCCACAACTCCAATGCCACTGGGGTGCACAGAGCCCCAAAAATGGGCTGCAGATACATTTGGTGTATGAGAAAACACCCTTGTGCTTCCATTTTCCTCTGCTCAAAGGTGCAAAAACTATTTGAAAGGGGAAAAAATCCATTTGGCTGTGGATCAGCTGCAGGAAAAGATGATGGAGCAGTGTCAGCAGGGCAGAGCTGGTGTGGGTACACATCCAGGGGTGCATGTTGATCTGGGCCATATTAAACACTTCCCTTAAAACCTCCAGCTCCTGGTCTTGGACAAGAATTTCCATTTGCATAGGGAAAGGAAAAAAAAGCCATTTCCTGGTTTTTGGTTCTAACACAGAGCACGATGTTTGGGTACCAAAAATTTGGAGAGGAGGTGAGGGGCCAAGAGATGCTTCTTCTCATTTTAAAAGGCTCCTAAGTTTTGATTTAATCTGGTGATTTCTGGATGGGAAGCTGGTTTGGATTTTTTCCCAACAATGCTCCTGTAGCACTGGACTGGGGCTGGCCTCAGCCATTCAAACACTCCTGGGGTGCCATGAAAATGGCACTTGCAATCTGTTTTCTGGCTGGAAATTCATCTTTTGAGCGCCAAAGAAATCACTCCTTAATACAAAAAAAAAATTATTTACTTGTTAAAAAACACAACTGACATAAATTTTGGTCAGAAACCTCACTTGGGTGGAAAACTCCCTTCCCAGGCTGGGTAAGGTGCTGTGTTGTTGGGAGATGTTTTACTTCCCAAGGTTCAGATGATGCACAGGGATGACAGTAGCGATCAGCCTTGGTGAGACCAGGCCACAGGAGCTTTTGGGACAGGGCAAATATAGCCTGGGTGTCAGGGAAAACTGCACTGATCCACATGTGCTCACACTTTCAGGAAGTTTCTTGGCTCCAGAAAGCCTCAGCTCCCAGTTTAGGGCTGCCACACCCCCATTAAATGCCTCCATCCTCCCTCTTTTTTTCTCTCTCAGGCTAAAAATCCTCAAAATTCACTTTTTTTAAAAAAAAACAAGATACAATGAGAAGTACTTTGGGGAACAGGTAAATATTTACATGGGTATTTTTGAAAACCTCCAGCCCTTTCACCCAGTTACCAGGGAAAACACAACATCCCTGAGCTCTTGATGACCAGTGTGAAACCCACTGCAGAGCTAAGGACAAAGCCTGGCTCTTACAACTGAGCCATCACTCAGCCCAGCCATGCAGAAAATGCCCAGGGGATGCTGCCCCACTCGATGTTGGGGTAAAACTCACAATTTTCCGCTCATAAAACGCCCCACTGCTGTAGGTGGTGGCGAGGGTGGAAGCACATTCCTCCAGGTACCAGGGCTTGTAGCCGTTCTCGGTGGTGCTGCTGATGGAGATGGTGTAGATGCTGTTGGTGTAGCCATCACAGGAGCAGTAATCGCCCTCTCTGCCGCCGTTCCCTGATGCCCAGACGAAAATGGACCCCAGTCCCCTGCGACCCTGTGGGCACAGAGGGGATGGAGGGTTAGAGGAGGTGTTTGCCCAGGATGAGAGGCCATCTTGGCATGGGGAGGAAGGGGTAAGTCTGATTTTTGAGGGTTTGGTTAGGGTGGAAGGATGGGTCCCACCCTGCCCAGTGCTCACCCCCCTGCATCAGTCCCCACACACATCCCTCGCCTCAGCCAGTCCCAGTTTACCGGCAGTGATTCCCCACAAGGATGGGAGATCCTCCAGCAACAGGATTTTGACATTCCCCATGGGGAAAAATATCTTAGGTACTCAGAGTCCCTGGACCAGGCGCTAACACCCAGCATGGTGCTTTTTGGGATGGCTGTGCAGGAGGAACTGGCAGGGAATCCCTCAAATCGCCCACGCCCACAAAACCCCTTGTGAACCACCCAAACCACCAGAAACCTTTTCCCAGCCTATCCTTTAGGTTCCTTTTGTTTGTTTTTTATTGTTTAAATCCCAGCCTTTTCTCCCTTCCCCATCACTTAGCTGTAACATCTGATGGAGCCATCCCTACTGGGTACGGCTGTGGGACCCCACTGGGAATTGGGGGGGTGGGAGGGGTGTGCCTGCTGCCCACACCTCCCTGGAGCAGGGGGAAAATCCAACCTGGCAGCAGCAGCCATAGTGCCAATGAGGGGCCCCTAACGAAGCCAACACCATGGGTATGAGCCCCATTCACCCCTCCATCCAACCCAACGCCAGGACACCCAGGAATAACCCAGCCCTGCGGAGGTTCACAAGCAAGGTACTGATATCCCAAAAAGGAGGATTTTTGGTGATCCAAAAGGGTTAGGGCAGGAAATGAAGTGGCTGGTTCTCTTCTGTGTCCCGTAAGGCAGGGCTCTCCCCCCGCGGCTGCTCCTGCCACTGAGAGATTTCAGCACTCGCCTGGGCAGATCTGGTGTTTACCTCCCTCCCACTGCTCTGCAGCAGCTTTCTCCACAAAAAATAATAATAACAACAATAATAATAATAGTAATAAAGCAACTTTGCTCTGGAGGAATTCACCGGGATTTATTGTAGGCTTTAGGTGCCAGGGGGAGTGGGATGGTTTATTACCTGTCTCGCCCCCCTCCTGGGGCAGAGGCTCTCTGAGCTGACCCTGCCTCTGGATACACAGTCTAAGTCAGGCTCTTTCCTTACTTTATGAAAGTTTTCATTATCTGGGCTGCCTCCCAGCCAAACTGGGTGGGTATTTCCCTAGCAAAGATTAATAGAGCTGTCTGGAGCTCTGCAAGAAAAAGTGCAATTGCCAAGGGAATTACTGCCCTGCTCCATGTCACAGAGAGCTCAACCCAGCTTGCCAGCCCACCAAGCCTGCTGCTGGCATCTCCCGTCACACTTTCCAGGGTTTCCTGGATCTCCAAGGTGGCAGCATCCCAGCCCACATGCTCGGCGCAGACAGTGACCCTCCAGCTCGCCCACACCAAAGTCATCTCCGAGGATGGGTCCCACGGCATGCAACCCAAGCATTCCCAAATCACTAATCAGAGGAATAAAACCAGGCACAACTGGCCAAGCATGTGGAGATGTAGCAATGATTTTGATTGGGATCAGAAGACTGGGAGCCCAGACCTCCCTTTCATCCCTCACCCCAAGTGTCGCACCCATGGGACCCAAGAAAGGCTCAGACCTGCTCCAAACCCACATCCCCACGATGCCCAGGCAGGGCTGTGCTCAGGAAAAGTGGGTTTGGAGCCAGCACGGTCACATGAGGACATGAACAGGCACATGAGTGACACTACAACAATGCACAGCTAACACCTGACAGTGAGAGCTCACCATGTAGTGCAGCTCCCTCAGATTGGAAAAATCCACTTTTTCCCTTTGCTCTCAAACAAGGAACAATCAAGATTTCTGTAAGCAGATCCCAAACATCTAGCTTCTTAATTTGCCATCCTCCTAAGCCAATACAATGCCAGTGAGGGGCTCCTGGCTGCTATAAAACCTGGATCTGGCTGTCATTTAAACCAGGGAATCCCTCCCTGGCCAGGCTGGGGCTGATCCAGCTCACGGGTTGGCTGTGGGATGCACAGCATCTCCTGCTTCCTCAGCACTGCAGGGCCTGGGTGTTTGCCCAACAGCACTCCATGAATGACCAGGATAAATATCCCCTCGTTAGCTCGGGAACTAATAAAGTGTGGCTGGAGGAACAAGAAACAAGATGATAAATTACCCCAGCGCAGTCCTATCGCTAATAGATAAAGGTTATTTTAATGTTTCCATTAAAAACTCAATTTTAAGGATTTATAACTCGGTTACAGCTGTTTGCTCAGGCTAAAGGTGGTGGTTAACTATCTGCTTGCAGCTTTCCTCATTATTTAAGGAGATGGAGTTGGCAATTATGAGCTGTGCATGTGGGATGGTGGGTGTTACAAACACAGGGGGGCAGTGGGGGGACCAGGGTGTCTCCTGAAAGGCAAAAACAAGCATCCCAAGACAGTGGGGCTGTGCTAGGCAAGTACCCTGCTGCTGCCCGTTTGCTCCTGCATGGAAAAATAAGGTCTAAAAAGCAGCTTGTTCCCCCATATTTACACGGCGTGAACTCCCTGGCACTTCAATGGATTCCTCGGCAGGCTCACCGCCCCAGCAGGAAATCAAGTAAACAGTGGGAAAAACACTCCACCCTATTTTTAGATAAGAGGCCACCCTGACTCCCGGCACGCTGTGGGAAGAGGCAGCAGAGGAAGGAGTGGAGGCAGAGGTTGAAGTGGGGGCTTCACAGCCCAGCCTGGGGCTGCTGGCAATGGAACCCCAACCCCAGATTCTCCAGAGCACCCAGGGAATATCCACTGCGGAGCCCTGAGCCACTTACCCACAGCACCAAGCTGCCAAGAAAGGCCTTTTTCCCAATGCTTTTAGCCAATATTGGGCATTTTTTAAAAGTACTCAAACAGGGAGCAGGCACAGAAAGGCCAGGGCATCCCCAGCAGGGATTGACAGCTGTCAATCACATGTGATGTTGGCTGAACTTTCTTACTGGAGGATCTCAAGGACAACAATCCATTGTCAGATCCTGTGGCAACACCCATGCCCCTTCCCAGCCATGACACAGCCACTCGTTCCAGGTGGAAAACCAAGGGAATGCTTAACATGACAGAGACCCCTGGGAGAGGATACCAGGAGCCCAAGGAGAGTGGAGGAGGGGGTTGGACACACTGGGGTTTGGGATACTGCTGCTTCCATCCACGCCAGCATCCAGGAGGGACATTTTGGGGTGCAAACCCCCCCAAGAACCGCTTTGGGTTTCTCATCCCGGCCTGGGGCCTCCCTGCTCTGCCAGGGCTCTGCCGGCCATGCTGAGGGGTCCCACCATCACCAGGAACCTCCCGCCGTCACCACCCTTGGCTGCCAAATCCAGCGGAGCTCTTAGGGATGCCGGGGAAAACTAGGAAAAATTAGAGATGATTGGCTCCCCCCCGCCCCAGCCCTAGTGCTGGCATTGCCTCAGGGGGCCGAGCTGCCCATCCCCACGCCAGACCCCGGGCCAGCCACGGCCCTTCCCATGGGACAGGAGGAGGAGGGCAAGCGCGTCTGGGCGCTGTGGGATCCACACCTTTTTAATGCCTTGCTCAAAAGCCTGTTTGGCCAATAGACCAGGTCCATCAACTGTCTTCCCATCATCATCTGGCCCCCAGCTCGCGCTGTAAATGTCAATGTAATCGGGTCTGATGCCAAGCGACTTCGCTTCAACAACATCTGTTACATCTCCATCTAACATACGAATGCCTAAAAGCACAAAAACATCAGACATTAGGGCTTCATGGCGTGGATGACAGTGTGAGGATTGCAATCAAAGGGCTTTGTTAACAGCGGCAGAAAGCACACGGCTCAGGCGTGCCTGGAATAGCTTCAGCCCGCGGCCCCGCATGCCAACAAGCCTGGCAGCAGGATGCTGGGGAGGTATTAGGGAAGTTTTCTGTGTTGCTGGCTTCATGGCAAGTGATGGAGAAGGGGGTGTTAAAATTCACTTCCCCTCCATTGCTGGGGAATGGGTGGTGGTAGTGGTACTGCACTCCCCAGCAACAAAATCCCCCCACTAAAATCCTTTTTTCTCCCCTTTTAGTTCCTTAGCTAGCATATTTCTCCACCTGGAAGATATTGGTGTTCCCTGAACACTCATGCCCCCCACCTTCAGGCACACTGGTGGGATGAAGCCCTGCCCCTTGAGTGGGGATGACTGTGACTGTCCCCAAACCCCATCACTGCCCAGCTGATGCCAGTGGTTCCCTGGAGAGGGAGAAGCCCCAGGAAAAAACCCAGGCTGTGGTTTGTATGGCCAAAATCAGAGCCAGGACCCCAACACATAGTGGGATAACAGTGCCACCTGGGAAAACTCTCACTTCCAGCTGGGATTGCCAGCAGGTACCAGCCAGGATGCTCACAGGCTGAGCCCACCAGCCATGGTGGGCTGGGCTGGGGGGGGTGGTGGCCCCCCCCCGCCCCCGGCTCCTGCCAT
>NW_008236184.1:7025895-7039955 GCF_000691975.1 Corvus brachyrhynchos | reverse complement strand
TAGAGGGTGCCAGGCACCCCCACAGGCTGCCCAGAAACAGCCTTTGCAGGAAAAGTGATGCTGGAGATTTCAGCATCATATATTGTCAGCCAGGGAGAGTCTGGTTTATAAAAATGCATTAACCCTTCCACATGTATTTTGTCTTAAAGCAAACAAATGCAGGCAGATGTCATTCCAGCTGCAGCTGCACTCTGGACACCAGTCAACTCAAATATCTCCTTCTGACACTGTCCCCGACCAGCCAAAACCAAGCTTAGAAATGTAAAACCAGGGAGCAGAGCTGTTCCCAAAAAATTCCTCTTTGTCAACGAGAAAACACAAGGACAAGGGACAAAAAGCCAAGCCCAATGTCTGAGCTGCACACAGCAAGGAAAACCAGCTGAGGGATGGGGTTTGTGCTTGCTGAATGTGGCTGTTTTCATTAGCAAGCCCAAAATCAGCCTAAAGTCAATGCAAAGCCAACCCAAAGCCTGCCCAGAGAGAGCCACCCACAATGAGGGACTCCCTAGTCAGATAATGGGGAGCAGGAGGGAGCAGGGGTGGGTGCTGCAAAATAAATGAGCTTTATGTCACACAGGGAGCAACACTGACCTCCAAAGTCAGTGTTCGAGGAGAGGGAAGAGGAGGAGGAATGGCAGGAGCCCTTTCCTTGAGCAGTGATGTGTTTTGCCCAGGGCATATGAAAAGCAATGCAAGAGCACTGAAGAGCAACCAGTAAAATTAGATGGGAGCTCTCCGAGTGTGACAAATAGGCTTCCCCAACAAGTTGTGCTCGTTAATCGCTGCTTTATTTGTGTAATCCATCTAAAATCACTCTCACTGCAGCTATAGCATATTTTCCTCCATGATCCCAAACTTGATATGGCTCAGACTCTGTTTTTCCCCTTTGCCTGCTCATGTTGTGGGAAGCCCCCAGCCCCTAGCCCTCTGCCAGGTGCCTTGTCTCACTCAACACCTCCCCAGCACACCCCTGAGGCAAGGCACTCGTTTAAGGGAGCAAATTAAAATGAGACCCAGAGGTCGTCATAAAGTCAACAAGGAACGCTCGTCTCCACAGCTGCTGTGGAGAAAGGAGCATGAAGGAGAATGGCCTGATCCTACAGGATCCAGTAAATCCCACCATGAGCTTTGCCTTGCTCTGCTGCAGCTTGGTGTGTGCTCAGAGATGGGTTTTCAGAGGCAAGAAGCCTCTAAGAAGCAAGAAGCCATCACATATGTAGGAGGCACAGGAGACAGGATGGGATGATGTGCCATAGCCTTTACAGCCCCTCCCAGTCCACTCTTCACTGTCCCCAGGGTTATTTTTCCCTCTGGGGATTTTCCCAGCACAGACAACCACTGGAGGTGCTTGACCAGGAGCAAGATCCCTGTGGACACTGCTCCCATGCAGACACAATCCTAACAAAATCTGTTTCCTGCACAGCCAGGATGAATAAGCCAAAAGAACGAATTAAGCCCTGAATCCGCCCATGGGCGCTTGGGTCCATGCTCCTGATGGTCACTTCTCCCAGCACTGGGGTGGTAAGAGGGGCTGCAGGAAAAGCCCCTCTCCTGTTCCAACCATGCCAGGGATGGGGCTGAAAACTCAAAGAACCCAGCTCCAGGCATTTGTCCCCTACATGGTTCCACCAGCCATGTAGGTGGGACACCACACTCCCATCCCCACTAAGACCCTCATTTCCCTAGGGTTGACTGGGTTGGCCAGAACTGCCCCAGCTCAAACCAGCTTGGCTAATGCAAATGAACTCAGCAACTCTAATTAGCACCAGGATACAATGTGATGATTGAGATTCATTTGCTTTCCACACATCATGTTATTTGAGGGAGTGTGAAGAAGACCCCTCTAATATGCATCTCTGACCCCCCACCTTCTTGGTGTTTTTTCCCCTGAGGGTATTTTGGGGGTCTCCCCATCCCCCCTGTTCTGAGCGGCTCCTCTACAGCCCTTGACCCCACAAACAAGTGACATCGGCTCTAAACCTCAGCCAGCACCACTGACCATAGCAAACACAGCCACCCCAAAGACAGACCGCCCCCCAGAGCAGTTATGGACTTTTGGGGTGAAAACACCACAGCCTCAATCCATGTGCACCCTCATGTCAAGGATGCAGCCCAAGCAGAAAGTTTCCACCCCAAACACATGGAGCCAGAGCCCCCTGCATGCCATATCACCCATCCTCCCCCAACACCCTGGGGGTTCCCTACAGCTGAGGCACCAAGGAGGAGACTCTCTTCTGGGGGAGCAGCATCACCACCTGCCCCAGGAGCCCATTGGCGTGACCAGGGTGGGCATGGTCCCTCAGGGGGATGGTGAAGGGCAGGGGAGCTACGGAGGCACCAGCCTCACCTCCGATGTGGGCGTTGTAGGCAATGCCCACGATGCAGTAGGAGTTGTTTGCCGCCGCCGCCACCTCCCCCGCGCAGCGAGTGCCGTGCCTGCAAGGAGAAACCCCCCATTAGCTGATGGCCATGGCAAAGGATCCCTCCAGCCACACCCCACCCAGCATCCAAAACTGGCCCCAAGGCTGGAGCAGAGGAAGAAACTGCCCAGAGAGATTAAAAGCCCTTACTCAAAACCCACAGCAAGCGGGTGGAGGAAACTAATGCTGAAAGCAATTTGCTGTTTGCATTTTGCACCTAAATCCAATTTGCTGTTTGCATTTTACACCTTGATGCAACTTCCTCTTTGCATTTTGCACCTAAATGCAACTTCCTCTTTGCATCTTGCACCTCTATGCAGGCTGCTCTTTGCATTCCTGTTTCCTTTCCACATGTATCCATCCCACTTTAATTGAAGCCCAAAAAATGCATCCAGGCTTTGCCATCTCGGCCAGCCATTCTGACTCATGTGGTTCAATCCCCAACCAGGGCAAGGAACCCCCTGGTGCTGTCTTGGATGGCTGGAGGGTTCCTCAATTAGTGCGGTTGGATTTGCATTAAACACCAGGACTCCGTGCAAAACCCTTAACACAGCCTCCTCTGCAGCACTGGGAATGGGGAAAGGGACCTGGAAGATACCCCAGAGGGACACCCAGCCTCAGGGACCCCCCCAGATCACTTGCTCCATGGCAATTACCATCACATACTTGTTCTCATTGCTGGCATCGTAGCGTGGAGTTGGGTCGTGGTCATTCCCATTGACATCGTAGCTTGCAAGAGGGTCCTGAAAATATGTGGTCACCATTAGAGTCAACTTACCAGGTGGTTGTGGTGGCCAGTAGCTGGAGTGACGGCCAGTGCAGGCAAGCAGGGCAGAATATTACATTTTCCCCTTAGTTTCTGACAGTTTGCTCAGAATAAATAGTTTTAGGCTGCAGTCCTTTGTGTTTCCCAGGGAAAATATCCTGCTACCTCAGGGACTGCTTCTCTGAACCCCAAATCCTGCTGGGTCCAGCACCCCCCTCCCTTCTACTGTGGCCATGTGGGGTTTGAGCTGGGGCTGAGTGGGTTCATGCAGGTTTTTGGCTCGGCCCTGGTGAGCAGAGGGAGGAGGCTGCTTCCCAGGCAGCTGCAAAGGGAGTTTCCCCCAAACCTTCTTATCTAAAAACCTCATTTCCTTCTTAAAAACATCTCAAGCTTTGTTTTTTTTAAAAAAACCTTTTCCTCTATATATGCCAATGCACAGACTTCAGCTGTGTTTACACACTGAAATTCTCCATAAATCAATTCATGGCGAGGATCAGCCCCAGTCCATCCCGTCCATCCCCCAGCTCACATAGTTTTGCAGGAGGTCAGGGTGGTTCCTCTCTATGCCGTCATCGAGGATGGTGACCACCACGTTCTTGCCCGTGTAGCCCCTCTGCCAGGCTGCCAGGATGTTCATCTCCGACCTGCACCGACTGTTTTTATCACCACAGTGCTACGGGGACAAACACAGCTGCAAAAGGGTTGCAACCCCATTCCAGCCCATCTAAGCAAACAGCCAGGCTGGGAGCCATTTAATCAACCAGAAAATATATTTACAACCCACCCCCTGCCATATAACTTGCAGATTTGTTATAACTTTACTCCACAGATCAAACCCATCCAGCAGCAGTTAATCCAGGCAATGCTATCTCCCTATTATTCTTTTCCATTTCAAGTACTATGGGCTCTTGGGTTTTGAAGTGCTCGCTTCCTTTCCGCCCTTAATTTTCAATGAATTTCCCTGTCAAATACAGATCGATGAAGCAGGCAGGAGAAAAATTATATTACAAATAGATGGCTGCAGCTCTGGGATGGGTAAAATACAGCAGTGCTGCTCCCAAGCCTTTGCTGCGCAGACCATGATGAGGGGCCGCTAACAAGGGTGAAACACTTCAAACCAGATCCTCAGGTGTATTAATTCACAATTTTAAAATCCTGCTGCCAAGCACTTTTGCTGCTATTATTTCATTACTGGCTGGGCTCAGAAAAGATTGATGATGCATTTGCTTAGAAATAAATGACTCCCCATAAAGCAGTGACAATGACACACCCACCAGGTACCACATGTTGGGCCATACTGGGTCGTTGAAGGGGAGGGCATGTGGCTCCCCCCGGACCTGCCTCTTCACCCTCCTCTTCACCTCCTGCTGCTGCAGCCAGTCCACCTGCAATCAGAGACCTGGGTCAGCATCACCCATGGGCACTGAGCCTGGCATTGCCCACTGAAATGGGACGTGGGATGCAGAAGCAATGCCAACCCCAGCCCAAACCCATCCCATCATCACCCCGTGCTCTGGCAAACCCCCATCTCCGTGGCCAGAGCTGCTGTGGAGACAGCAGCTACATTTGGAAGGAGACAGGATGGATGGACAGACAAACAGGGTGAGCTCAGCTCTTTGTGTTGTCTAAGCCAGACAGCAGATTCCTCTGCCGGTGCAGCAAAACCCTGGAGCACAAATAACGTCACCTCTGAGTGTGTGCCTAAAGCCCCCAGCTTAGCAAAGCACAGAAGCACGCGCTGGAGTCCCGCTGGAGACAGATCACATATTTCAGTGTTTAGTCAAAGTTTTGGAAAAGACTCAGGTGCTTGGCTTAGTTTTTGGGCTGATCCTTCCTGCCGGCTGGGAGGCAGCAGCTCAGCCCTGAGACTGTCCCACCTGGCGCCGGGGCTGCTCATCCTTTGAGCTCCTTCCTCCCGATAAAATAATAAAAACTGGGGGCTTTACCTAAGCACAACATGCATTTCCCAAAAATATGTGATGGCCACACATGGCTGTGCAGATCTCAGGGGATGTGGCCAGCTCCACAGAAGTATTTTTGGCAGTGGCTGCATATGAGGTGGCCTTGGAGCTGACCACTCTGACATTTGTTTGCTTTCCAGCAGGGCATGACACGCAAAGACATCAAACGGGAAATGATCTGGAAAAGGCCATGATTGGGAAATGCTGGTGTTTGCCCACGGTGCTGTGGTGGGAGCTGCCTAAGGTGCTGCTTTGGAAGCAGTCACATCCCATCCCTGTCAAGCATTAACCACCCCCCAGACCCTTTATTGCCACACGAAGGGCTTTCCTGGCTTCAGCATGGAGGTGAGACAAAAGTTTAGTGAAAAAGGTTATAAAAGTAACATATAGACCAAATCTTTACAGGTGCTCATGCTGGGGGAGAAAGGAGGCACCAGCCAATGAACTGGGAGGGCTGTGTGGCACATCCCTCCTTGCTGGACACTTTCTTCCTGATGGCTCCAGATCTTTTGAGAGCTGCTCATGGGGATGTTTCTATTGTTGTGACTAAGGTTTTGTAACAAAAGGAATAAAAATACAAAGTGCAACTTTTGTTGAGCTCATTTACGTAAAACTGTCAGCTGAACTGAGTTCTTGCACAGTTTATAGCTTTGTGCCTCGGATGGAGGTGGATGTCACAAACCCGACAGCTTCCAGCCTAGAGCTTGGGTTTTAAACACATATATATTATAAAGAAAAAAACACTGTTGAAAGGGGGAAAAAAAAAATGTGTTTCATAGAAAAATGATTTTCCACGCTGCCTTGGCTGCCAACAGCGCACCACTTTGCTTACACAGTGATGGATTTAAACACTGGAAGCAAAAATATAACTTCACGGTCTAGTTAAAAAAAAAATAAAAATACATTAAATAGAGGTTATGGCCCAAATAACGCGCTTTTTTCCTTAGAGCACCACTCCCTGGCTGCACTTCCATGGGTCTCACTGCCGGAGCCACAGCTACCACCCTTCCCTGCTGCTTTGCTGGATGCAGCAATGTTAAGGTGTGGGATTTTGGGGGTTTTGCCAGGAGCTGCCTCACAGGGATGTCTTCATCTCAAACAGACTCCTGATCGACCCCAGCGCTGCCAGCCAGGAGTCAATGGAGATGTCATGTGTGGACACAGAGAAATCAGCAGTTTAAGGACATTGATTTCAAGAAGGAGTTGATAAATCAATGTGGCTGGCATGGGAAAATAGGCAAGCAGGAAGGAGTCTGGGGCATCCCTGCAACAGCTCCTGCAGCTCATAAAACTCAGATCAACTGCCATTGCTGATCCAGGGTGGGGCAAAAGCTTCTTTGAATGTAAAAAAACTAAAAGAAAGGCTTTTTACCTACTGGAAATGGCCCATACTGTTATAGTCCTGACACCCAGGGTCCGTGCTCTACCCTGCAAACCCTAATTATTGCAGAATCACAAACTGGTTTGGGTTGGGAGGGATCTTAAAGCTCATCTCATTCCAAATCTTCTGTCACGGGCAGGGACACCTTCCACCAGACCAGGTTGCTCCAAGCCCCATCCAACCTGGCCTTGAACACTTCCAGGGATGGGGCAGCCACAGCTTCTCTGGGTAACCTGTGCCAGGGCCTCACAACCTTTGCAGCCAAGAATTTCTTCCTAGTATCTCATCTAACCCTGCTCTCTGTCAGTGTGAAGCCAGTCCCCCTTGTCCTGTCACTCCAGGCCCTCATTCAAAGTCCCTCTCCAGCTCTCCTGGAGCTCCTTTAGGTAAAGCAGCAATTAGCAATAAGGAGGTGACTGTGAGTGGCACCAAAGGACCCCATGGGGAAGTACAGGCAGCCCCAAGCTGGACCCTTCACCCTTGATGGAAACGGAGCTGGAGCTTTTTATGCTCCCCCTCACTTTGAGATTTCAGTGGATGAGGCCTGGATCTGGCCAGCCTGGGAGGCTCCACCAAACACAATAACCAGCACATGTGAGGGTGCAATTCCCTTTGCAGCTTCAGGCTTATCCCAGTGGGTGTGCAGGAGTCAAAGTGGAGATCCAGGATAAACAAGATGGTTCCAACACGTTTGCCATAAAGCACACCAAATAATTCAGATGGGGTTGATTTTGGAGTGGTGCATGGCCAGAGGCACAGGGACTAAGGCCATGGCATCCCCTGATGAGAATTAAGAGACTGGAGCAGCGAGGATGGAGGCTCAGGCACTACATGGACCAACACGAGCATCCCAGCGAGCCAGGAAAGTTTATGGCAGTAAGAGATGCAAGTGGAGCCCTAAGAGGTGTGGCACAGCATGACGTGACCCCACTCTGTGTCCCACTGTCCCTCCCCACCTCCCACCACCACAGCCTGTCCCCAGAATTGCTGGATTTGCCACATCCTTCCTCCCTTTCCATCACCTGCCACCTACCTCCCTTTCCATCTCTTGGCTCATATCAGCCCCAGGAGCAGCCAGCTGCAGGGTCTCTTGGGGCAACAGGGCAGCTCAGCAGCACCGTGGTCACACAAGAATCAGGACCCTGGCTGCTTCCCTGTGTGTCCTGGAGTCTCCCCTTTCCCAGACTCTTCCTGAGGACAGAGAGCTTGGCCGTGGTCCTCCTGCCCAGCTCATGCCACCGACCCCCACAGCAAACAAATAACAGCACTGGAAACAATAGCCCCTGGAAGGCATGAACCACCCAACATCTGCAAACAACCAGATTGGCTGGTTCTTCAGGATTTCTGCAAGATTTGTTTCCATCTTCTCTATTCCAGCTCCTGTCCTCGTGCCTCGAGGTGATGTTTTCTCGCATGCATGCTAAGCTGGTGCCATCCAAATGCATCACTTAAACGATTTGCTAATGTACATGGGAGAGGGGGAGAAACAAGACATGCCAACAGGTTTTGAACTGATAAGGAAGGATTAAGAGAACAGGAATTAATTGCTCCAGCTTGGAGCCCATAGAGCAAGGCAAGGTAAATGTTAATATGACTAAAAGCCAATTGATTTAGTTTGCATTATAACCAGACTCATTTAAAAGGGGGTATTTCAAATGCAGAGAATTCATCGTTTGCTGGGATGCCTATGCACCCCCCTGAGGGCAAACAGCTTTAATTACAGCCCAGCACACTTCCAGGGCACCAGGCTCCCCTCACTGAGGTTTCCCCGCTGGCAACGAAGCCACGGGTGTGAGCAGCCACGCGTGTACTCATATGCCTCCTCCTCAAAAATGTGCTACAGACCTTGTCCAAATATTTCACAGCAAATCTTTCCGGAAAGCCTGGGGAGGGCAGGGCTGCTGTGTGTGTCTGGAGAGATGTGGATAGGATGTGTGGTGCTGAGTGGGTTGGAGATGTCTTGGGAAAGAGCATCCCAGGGGTGTCTGGGAACATCCCAGGGTGACCAGGCATTGCTGCAGGCACCAGCAGCTTGCTACAGCATGCTTGCTACCTTCACCAAAATGGCTTTTTCTGCTTTTATGTCCCCCTCTCCCCAAAAAAACCTCCTCACCATTAACCCTTCCCCTGCTCTGCACAAGTCACATCTCACAGAGCTGGGGGAGGAGGACAAACCCTTCCCCACCACCCCAAACCCATCTCACCCAGGTCCCTCCTTGTCTTATTCCCCCCCTCCCCATTACTTTTGTCAATTCAGCTGCACTGAAAATCCCTTTGGATGCTTGCTCTAGGAAAAAAGCAATGCAGAGTTATTGCCAAGGATTTCACACATAGCAACCATTGAGGCAGCAAGTGTTGTGGCAACTGGATCAACACCCTGAGCATGCAACAGCCTTTCTGTCCTGGAAAGCTTTTCCCCCTTTTCTTCCTCCCGGCTTTCGGGCAGATGTTAATGTTTAGTCACTTTTACGTATTTTTCACCACCACTCTCCATACCCATGTCCAGTGAGTCACTCGTGTGTGCACAGGGCTGTGGCTCAAGGGTAACATGTCACCCCAAGATGCTCCAGCTCATGCTTGACCCAGATCAAGCCAACAGCCTCCTCCAGGGGGAGGAGGGGAGCCCCATCTCACCACTCCGCAGTGGCTGGGGGACTCCAGGCTGCTCAGTCCTGTACCTTGGGGTCCATGCGGAGGAAGTTGTGTGGTCCCCGGCTGCTCAGCGTGGAGCGCTTAAATGTCTTGCTGTGGTGAAAGTGGTAGTAGTTTTCCAAGCTTCCAATCTGCAAAAAAAGAGGTTATTTGGAGATTTTTTAAAGTATGTTTTCCCATGGCTGCCCCCCATTTTGTACCGGCAGCATCAGTACAGCCATGCCCTGCACCCCAAATCCCTCACTCACACAGAGCTCCCGGAGCTTGGGAGGATGCAGGATGCTGGCACGAGCCCCGGTGCCGCTGCTGTGACAAACAGCGTTGGTGGTCGGACGCTGCACTGGCACAACAGAGCCCGGAAAACATTTTTATGAATTTTCACCCATTAAATGCATCTTTGAAAACTGCCTTTCATCAGCTCCCAAGCAGAAATAATGAGCTAAAAATGAGCTCAGCAGCTGCGGCGCAGCCAGGGGAGCTGTGCCTCATCCTCCTGCCTTCTCCGCCCGATGCTCTAGCTTCGCCCCGGTTGCACATAAGGAGAGGTGATGCGATCCCGATCCCTGCTCACCCTGGGATGCTCCTGGGAAGCGTGGGATATAAATGTGCATAGCCTGGAGTGAGGGATGGCAGCATTTGGAGGAAAACACGGTGCCAGCCACACCACCCTGCCAAGCCCCGGGGTGGCTATGCTGCCTCCAGCCCTCTCATCCTGGCATCTGGAGACACCACAACTCCTCTTTTTTCATCCCAAAAGCACGGATAAAGTCCCGGGGCAATGCAATGAATCGAGGGACCTCAGCCAGACACCACATTTGAAACACCCCACGGGGATTCACAGCCAGAGGGACAGGAATGACCCAAAAGCTGCACTCACTGGTATGTGGCTCCCAGATCACACAATTTGGGTACAAATTGGGATTTTGCTATAAATTCACTTTTGCCTGAGGTTGGTTTTCTTTTTTTTTTTTTTTTCCTCCCCAAAAAACCCACATTCCATGTCAGGAGCTGGATGCCGGGAGCCAGTGACATTCCCTGTGTCTTGCTCACAGGACCAGAAAGAGCCATGCTACAAGCACCCGTCTGCAACCCATGAGGCAACATCTTTAAGACCATGTGTGACCCAGGGGCCAGGGTGACATTCCTGAGGCCAGACCAGGGCTGGTTGCAATGGAACAGTGGGGAACAAACAGGTTTGTCTGGATTAGACGCTAAAGCAGATGACAACTACTTACATCTTTATCACACTGGATACCTTGAGATCTGCCAGTGTCTCTTACGAGCATTAAATATTTAATTACTCTTGTTCTGACTTTTATGCCAGAATGTCATTTCACCAACTTTACTGCTGTTAGTGTGATTTTTGTAATTTATTTCCACTCAAATTCATTTAAACCCTCCCTCTTCCCCCTTCACATTACAGCATAGCTGGGCATTTTCTTTAACATTCACATAAAGAAGTTGCTCATTGCAATCTGCATTTGCCTTTTAAAACCCATTCTTCAAATTCATTTGCACTTAAAAAAGGGAAGGAGGATGCTTCAACCTCTCCATATTTTAGGGAAACCTTGGCAAGGCCACCCTACCTCTTGCTCACTCTGCCTGGAAATTGGAGTACAGAGCTTACCATAAAATCCTGCAATGATTTGGGTTGGAAGGGATCTTAAAGACATCCAGTTCCAACCCCCTGCTATGGGCAGGGCCACCTTCTACTAGACCAGCTTGCTCCAACCTTCATCCAACCTGGCCTGAAATAGCAGTGGGGCGTCCACAGCTTCTCTGGGCAACCTGTGCCAGTGCCTCACCATGCCCACAGTAAACAATCCTCTCCTAAGTAAATAATTTCTTCCTTCCTTTTCACAAATAAATGCAAAATTTCCACGTGATGCAAAACAGCAAGAGCACTGGGAAGGTAATGACCTCATCATGGGCTCTCGGGATACATAGCGACAGCAGCAGGAAAAGAACTCTGTGCCCCACTTCTTTATCCTCCTGGGATTTATGGGCAGAAAAACAAGAAAAACCTTCCCATGCTGGGAATACCTTGAAAAGTCTGAGCAGAGTTTAGTCCCAGTGGACCAACCTGGTAGACCTCCAGAAGTCCTGTTACTCCTAAGATATTCTAAGGAGAAGAACTTGTAAATGTCTTTTTTTTTTTTAATGAAAAAGGATTTTTTGTCCTCCTTGTGGTCAGTCATCTCAGTAAGGCTCTGCAATGCAACCCCTCCAGCATCTCACCCAAACTGTTTCATCTCTGCAAAGTACAGCTACACCAGCACTGGTGTCTTCCAGAAGAGTGGATTCAACTGGGAAGGCAGTGAGCACTCTCCTCCTGGGGACACCACCCATTCCCATCAGGAACAAGGGGCCCAGTCACCGAGCTCTTGACTTCAGGAATGTCATTCTCAAATGATCACAGATGTATTCAGCCCAGTAAGGATCAAGCCAAGAGCTGCAAGATGACAGGAATTCAGGAAAGCTCCAAATACAACCCAAAATGAATCCCATCCATCTCCTGCACTGCAGATGAGACCAATAAGGATGTGCCAGCCCTTCCAAAACTTACTGTTGGACACCACACATGGAAAAATTCATATAAACCCTGCAACCAGGATAGGAAAGGGCTCACCATCACCCCCGGGCCAGTGGCACTGCCTGGGGTTCCGGCACCGCACCATACCCACAGCACCCTTGGCCAGGGCCTGTCCCGGCTCGCACCGGCACAGCTGGGGAACAAAGGCCGGCAGGGAGGAATGAGCAGTCGTTTGAGGGTGTAAAAGCTGTTTCTTTTGTTTAGTTGTTTGCTTCACTTAAATAGAAGTTGACGCAAGTGATTCCCCAAGGGAAATGTCACTCTGCCATGACCCAGAAGGGTTTAGAGTGTCCCAGCTCTTGATTTGGGCACGGGAAAATGTGAGGAGAGCTCAAAGCTGTGTGTGCCAACCCCAGCAATGCCTTTCCTGGGCAGTATAATGCCAGGAGCCTCTAGGATTGCATCGCAGAGAAAAAGAGGTCACCAGCCACCAAGGCAGGGCTGAGCCTCCTTGCACCCAGCTGAGTCTTCCAGTGACCATCACCTCTCCTCCTCCCTCACCACTTTGGAGTCCACTCAAACATCTTCCCAGGGTGATAACATCCTTGGCAAGAGTTTTCCAGCAGGTTTTGTCCAGAATCAGGCCCCCAAGGAGGGTACATCTCACTGGGGACACTGCCATCACCAGCAGCTCCACAAGCTGATGATGCAGGAGGAGAAGAGGGGGACACCCAGGTCCCTACGAGGCTCTAAACACCATGAACCCTGAGCACAACACTGCAAATGTTGTGTGCTCACAACACATGAGCACACGTGCAGAGAAAGCAGTTCCTCAAGGTTTGGCCCTGGACAGGACCCAGTGGAAAAAACCCAAAACCCAGTGGGAAAAGCTTGGAGAGATGGAGAGCTGAAGGCAGGGTGTTGAGAGCAGCTGGGGAAGCCCCAGTGGTGCACGAGCTCCCAGTATCCACGGGAAAGCCGGGAGCCAGGAACACCCTGATGCAACCACAGAAATATTTCCCTCCCTCTCCAGCCTGCACAGGGCTGCCCCGGGGAAAGGGCTCGGCAAAGGATGGATGCTCCAGTGGAGCCACATTGTGCCCATGGGCAAAATGCCTCCAGCATCATAGGGATGAGCTCAGACAACCGGGATGATGGGGAAGGAGGAAGGGGTGACAGATGCTCCAGCAGGGAAGGGACACAGCATAACCCCAGATCAGGAGCTGACGTTAGGCTGATGCAACTGGGGAGAGTGGGAAGTTCAATCAAGATATTCTCTGGCTGAAGAGGGATAAACACTGAAAAGCTCTTTGGGTTGCACAACCACCTTTGCCCAGCCCTGTGATAGAGGCAATTGAATAATACGCGATTTTCTCCTTGGTGGGACTAGAGCTGAGCACGTAGGTAGGAGACTGAGGGTGGGATGTGAGGGGTTATCCCCCACGGGAGGTGACAGACACGGGTGCATGAGACAATGTGCCCAATTCAGCCTCCCCCCCCAAAAAATGTTTACGCAGCACCCCGTGACTTTAATTATAGTTAAAAGCAGGGTTGCGATATAAAGCAAGGTTATAATTTGTAGTCCGGGAGACACCTTGGGCAGGAGGACAACCTAAAGTGTCACCCAGTCAAAAAAGCGCCGGGCAGCGCCATGGCAATAAACTCTGGAACAAACTCCGAGGACACCAGCCTGCATCTGGGATTGCAGAGGATGAAGGAATTGAGAGGAAAACGAGCTGCTGTGCTGAAAATCGCCTTTAAGACACCCGTGTTCTGCGGGGGTTTGAAAGCAAAAGTTCTCTCTGTTCCCAAGATCTCTGATAAACCCGGGCCAGAAAGTCCAAAGTTTGTTAAACCCACAAATACAACTTTCCGGGTTGGGAGGAACTTGTGCAACCCCCCGGCGGTGCGGAGAGAGGGCACCCCGAGGAGGGGCATCGACCCTGGAGGAGCCCGCCCCCGGGCCAAAGCGCTCCGACAGCATCCCCGCATCGACCCCATTCTCATCCCGACCACTCCGGGGGGCTCATCTCCCGCTCCTGGGGCCTCCGGCACCGCCTCGGTCCCGGAAGATCAGGCAGCTCGGCGGGACCTCCGGCAGCGGGGAGATCTCGGGGTCCATCGCCCGCTCCTGGGATCCCCGGCACTGCCCCGGTCCCGGGCGTGCCGGCAATTCCGCGGGACCCCCGCTTCCTCCCCGGTCCCGGGACCATCGTCAGCTTCCCGGTACCGGGAGTCCCAGTGCGAGACCCCGGGCAGCTCCCCGGCGCCGAGCTCCCCGCTCCAGGGAGCTGCAGCAGGCTCCCAGTGCCGGAATCCCCGGCAGTTTCCCGAGACCGCTCCGCCT
>NW_008236184.1:7014314-7025242 GCF_000691975.1 Corvus brachyrhynchos | reverse complement strand
CGTGCCCGGCGCTGCGCCCCGGAAACCCCCCCGCACACCTCTGCAGCCCCTCTGCCCGCCGCCGGGCAGCTGCCCGGACCTCTCTGTGCAGGGCTCTGTGTCCCTTCCCCGCGTATCTCCGGACAACTCCCTGTGCCCCTCGGCATCCCCCCTACGCGTCCAAGCGCTGGTCCCCGAACAGACCCCTGCATTCCCCCCGCGTGCCGCGGTGCCATCCGCCCGCATCCCTCTGCATGCCCCAGCACTGCCCAGCGGGTTTCCTCCTGCACCCCACTTCATCGTCCTTTGTACCCCCGCTTCCTCGGGGTACCTCCCCTGCATTCCCCCTAGACAGCCCCCATGCATCATCCCAGCTCTGCTCGTCAGGTAACCCATGGCACCCTTCAGAGAGAGCCCCCGCATCGCCCCCACATCCCCCTACGTGCCCCAGCACTGCTCTCCAGGTTTCCCCCTGCACTTCCCTGCATCTTCCTTTGTGCCTCTGCAACTCTCGGGCATTCCCCCTGGCCAGCACTCCATGCATCCTCCCAAATCTGCTCTCCAGGTACTTCCTGAACCCCGTGGAGAGACTCCCCACATTCCCCCTGCATTCCCTCAGCCAGCTCATCATGCATTCCCTGGTTCTACTCCCCACGTAGCCCCTGCATCCCCCTAGGCATCTCCCTCACCCCCATCCCTCTGTACCACCCCCACAAGCACATCCCCCTCAACCTTCCCCCTGCATCCCTCCAGCACTGCCCCCACATTCCCTGGGCATCTCCCCTTCACCCCCAGCACCGCCTGCCCCCCATACCCCTGGCACCCCCCTACACCCCCAGGTGAACCCCAGCCAGCTCCTTACGGATTTGGGAAAGGCCAGAAGGAACTGGCTGGGGGGGAGGGCTTTGGGAGAGGACTCAGGGGAAAAACCAGGCCATGGACACCCAAGGGGCACCACCATAAGCCATGGGCTGGGGCAGACGGGCTGGAGTGCTGACTCTGCCTCCCACACATGCCATTCAGGGAACAGCAGAGACGTCGTGGGATATTAGAAACTGGGCTTTGTTTGGAGAAGGTGGTAGCGCATTCAAAGGCCGGGCTCAGGGGTGGGCCAGGGATGCTCTGTTCCACAGCCCTCCCTGTCAATGCGGGCCGAGGCTGGCAAGGAACTGATGACTGCCTGAAATGAAAGGATGTTTCAGTGGCATTGCATTCACTCACATCACACCAGAGCTTCACCTGAATCACATCTGAGCTTCAGAAATGTGCCCAGGGCTCCCAGGGCCCTGGCAATGAGAAGCTGCATCTACAGGCTCCAGTCAGGATGGTCTCAGGGGTGGCTGTGATTCCCAGAGTGCATGTCGTCTGTTTTCCAGACCCTGACCAAAACTGAGTGGTATTTGGGGCACAAGCCCCACACCCCATCCCTCTGAATACAAACACTTTCCTGAGCCCCAAACAGATTTGCAAAACCCAGCTGGGTGTGGGAGGGGAAGGGGGTGTCCAAGGAGTGATAAGTACAACCCACCACTGGAGCTGGAGGGGAAAATCACAGTCTGGTGCCACCCATTTGTACCAGCCCTGCCACAGGGCAGGTGAGCTAGTGACAGCCTGAGGAAGGCTGGAGGGAAGTACTCCCAGCTCAGCCATGAGATTAATCCAAGTGAAATTTATAGGGAGCCTGTTCTGCCTCAGACAGGGCCAAAATTCTCTGGCAGCTCCTGCGCTGGGCTGGCTTTGACCCATTTGCAGGCAGCAAATACATGGAGGGGCCAGACGGAGGTGAGTCCCTGTGCCACAGGCAGGCTTGTCCTGTGAAATTACAAATATCAGCAAAATGGGGATTTGGAGGGTTTCTGTGTGCAAACAGTGTTGTGCTGGCATTAGGGATGTGACAATTTGCTGCCACATTTTGCAGGCAATGGGGAGTTTGGTGACTCTGCACCCACCATAAGCTGTTGCTCATGGAAATCACCGTGGGTTATCACTGCAGGGACACTGGAGCCTCCAGGGCTCATCACCGCACATGTCCTCACAGGGCTGCCCTGTGAAAACCCTGGGCAGAAATGATGGGTTGTGTGTGGCCATTCCTCCTGATTATGCAGTGAAGGATGGTTTCCATTAGTACCAGCACATAGCAAATCCAATCCTCACTTCCCATCTGGTTTACGGGCTTTTCCTCAAGTTTCCCATTGATTAAGGTGTGTGAGATGGATGAGCAGGGCTGGCGGGTGCTGGGTGTGCTACGTGTGCGATGCACGTCCAGAGAGATGCAGCAAGGCAGAGCCAGAGGAGAGGTGGGAATAGATGAAAGAAAACCCTTTGGTTTCACAACATCCACCTTGCTCTTCTGGGGAAGGTCTGAGGGGGCCGCTGCTGTCAGCAGGGGATGCAAAGGAAGGGAAAAGTATCTCCACAGGGAGCAGAGAAAGGTGAATGAGCTCTGGAAGCAGCAGGGAGGGTTTAGGGTATGGCAGTGAGAGAAGCTTTCTGAAGCTTTTCAGAAATAAGTGAAGATGGGAAAGGGGTTGCCTTCATGGGGGTGTGTGTGCAAAACCTCATTGTGTCTGTGTTAGGTGACAAAAAATGGATGAATCCCAGGAGAATCAGGCTGAATCCATGTCTGGAAGTGCTCTGCATCCCACTGCAATGGTCATCAATGATCATCATGGCCATCAAAACCTAGCTACAAGCTGTGTCACAGACCTTCCATCCCAAGGCCATTCACCATGATGTATCTGCCTGGGGAATAGTTACTCGTACCAATAAAACCTTGTGCCCTGTTGTGGGTCCAGTGATGTCCAGCTCAGCCTGGAACACCATGTGAGCTGGGTGAGAGCCTTGTCCAAATGCTAACTGCAACATTGGGACCCAGGTTTTGGTGCTCCCTGGTCCCTGCACTGCAACTGACCCATTTCCCACTGACATAATTTTGAAATTCAGAGTGGCAGTTTTCCCAGATGAACCCAAGGGACTTACCAGGGGTGTCAGGAAAGACAAACTTTGGTCCCACATGCTTTGCAGTGGATGTAGACTAAGGCAGAGCCTTCAGTTAACCCTTTTCCTGGGATTATTTGAAAACCTGGAGAATTACAGCGAGCCACCAACAATACAATAAATTTTGTGAGCTGAGAGGTTAAACAGAAGCTGCTGCAAAGAAATAACCCTGGCATTTTATATCTGTCCATGAATTACAGTTAAAATCCCACCACGTCCCACGCACGCTCGTTGCTCCGTACAGCAATAAGATTACAGCAAAGAGCTGGACGAGCAGGGAAGAATGTAATTTAAATGCTGCTTCTTTGAAAACTAAGCCCTTCTTTTTAAGGCACATTCAGAAAAGGAAAGTACAAATAACGCACCCAAAAGGTGCTATTTTTTCCAGGGGTGGGATGGCAGGGCTGGCACTGAGCTGCCTGCCCTGGGCAGCAGGATTGTCACCCTGTCCCTGCCTGTGGAGGAGGGACAAGACGGTGGGAGCTGTGCCTCTGCCTGTTCCAGTGCAAGGAGTTAAGCAAACAAAAGCCATTTTGCAAACATCCATGGTCCAGAGGTGTCCCTGGAATGCCAGGACAGGGAAGCCACTTGGCTTGTAGTCATCGGCTGGCCTTGCTGGCAGGAGCTGCCCTGTGAAACCCCACAGGGCCCCGGCCACAGGAGCTGGGGTTTTATCCTGTGCGTGATGAGAGCCTGTCGACATGGAGATTACAGTACAAATCAGGTTAAAACCCATTTATCTGACCCAAGCAGCCCGTGTGCTAGGATGTGCAGAGGCGTGAGGAGGACCATCACCGTGCTGATGGCTGCGCAGCTGCCGGAGAGCCCGACAAACCCCAGCCATGCAGCTGTGCACGGTGGGTAATCCAGGGCATGCAATAATTAAACTAGCAAACCTGGAAATAGCTCTTTCTGTAGCTCCAAGGCTTAACCAAATGAATGAAATTTGTGCTGGCATAATTAAAGTGATGTAGTTCAGGATCTTGTCTGCACCGGGGAGTTACTGCAGCTTGACTCTTTACTCTCTGGTGACAGCCCACGTGGAAGAACCCCCCAGCTCCAGCCCCTGCACAGCTCCAGTGCAGACTTCTCGCCATCAGGGTGCCCATTAACACCAGCCCATTAACACCAGCATTCAAACCTGTCCGGCAGCACAATGACTCCAGCATCCTCCAGCAGCTGCCCCCTCTCATTCCAGCCCACAGCAGCGATGGCAAAGCACCGGGCTCTCGGCCGCTGTCCCTGCTCCACTCCAGGGACTTGTAAATCTGCAGGAAAAATCAGTATTCTTCCATTTATATTCACTCAGCTCAAACAATCTCTTTTTTTTCTCTGCTTGCCCTTTTAGGCGTTAAAATAACCCCAGACTCACTAGTGGCCAGATGGTTTTGGGGATATCAATGGTAAAATCCTGCACACAAGTGAGCTGCCAGTGAAACTTGCCAGTGGAAAATAAGGCTTGGAGCTTCCGTGGAGCTTCATTTCCACAGCTGATGTGTCACAGCAGCACACAGGCTCTGGCAATGCCACCACTGCTGTCACCATGCAGCAGCCACCAGCTTTGCAGCTGGGAAAGTCCTGGGTAAATTCCCAGGAGATTTGTGCTCACTGAAACAATCCTGTCCCTGCCTTTTTCCTTCCCTTTCTAAATCTGGATTAAGCTTTCAGTCTGAAGAGGTGACATCAAATGTGATGGAGAGGAAGGAGGGGATGAGGTGGAGCAAGGCCCAAGGAGGTGGGGATAAGCAGCAGCTCTGTGTTGGTGCCCAGCCCTGGTCACAACACCACAGGTACAGAGAAATTAATTTCCAAATTCTTGAAACACACAGTTTATAAATCTCTGATCCCTGGCAGCTCTCAGTGAGAAACAGGGAAAATTACAGGGGAAATAGTGCTCCTGCTAGGATGGAAGAGCTCAGAACCGCAGGGATGACCAAGGAGGATGTGCCAATGGTTTTCTGCCATCCAGCACCTCTTCCAAGCACTGAAGGCAGCAGCCAAAGGGATTTAAACTGGGGATTAGAGAGGCTGCCTGGCTGCAATGATACACTTGGGGTACAGGGAGCAGAGCATCCCCAGCACCAGAGGTTTTAGCTGTAATTAGACCAACATCTGTCCGGCGATGGTTGGGGCTTGCGCAGTTGCTGTGCTGCTTCAGGCTGGGCTGGAGATTTCCCACAGGCTCCTCCTGCTTGGCTTTTCTGCAATTTCACAGATATCTGAATTTTTTTTTTTTTCACATCTGATGCGTTCTTCCTCTCCAGAAAGATTAAATCTTGATTGTCAGGTACTGGTGTAGCAGGCAAGATTTCCCTGCCTAGTCCAAATGTCATCCTGGTAAAAATGTTAGTAATAAAAAAGAAAAGAGAAAGGGTCCATTATGGACTCAGGCCTGAAAAAATATCCAAAAGGTGGACTCCAAAGTTTCGAAACAATTGAAGCTTGGTGGCCGAAGGGCACTCTGGGGACTGCTGGGCCCAGTATACACATCCATAGGGTGGGAAAATCAATCAAAGATAATTGCCTGTGTGCTGGTCTTGAACTAAAAAGGAGCAAACCCAAGCCTTTTCATTCATCCTGAATAGGTTTGGGGTTTATTGTTATTTTGGAAATTAGGGCAACGAAGGAAATGCCCATGTCAGGGGTGGTAGAATGGGCAGATGCCTTACCCGGAGAGGGTGCTGGGACTGGAACTGCACGGATGTGTCCTGGTGGCACCCATCCCACATGTGAAGTAGGAATCCTTCTTCCTCCTCTCCTGGTTGTTGCCACTATCCCACTTCATCTGAGAGCAACGTACCAGGGAGAAACACTGGAGTCAAGAGGGTGCTGGTAATAAACCGAGCCAACCCAACCCCACCCCTGGAAGAGCAGGTCTTGGAAAAGCCGGTTACACTGGTGCCACGTGGGGGATGTGTTGTCACCACGCAGGGGGAAGCTATTTCAAGTTCCCCCAAAGGAAAGATGGCTGTTGGTGTTTGGATGATGGCTCCAGGGCTGGACTTGGGATCAAAAGCTGGACTCCTAGAAGGGGCAGGGGGACACCAGGAAGCGACAGCTGCTGTCTGCTCTCTGTGGCAGCTCTTCTATTCACCCCCAGGTAGGGTGATGTACCAAGGACCCAGCTGTGACTGGCACAGAATGAGCCCCCCCTCCCCACATTTTCACTTCCCAGCAAATCCCACTGCACTGGAGCAAGCACCAGGAGCAGAAACACGAGAGGAGAGAGATGAGCCTGGGGGTGGAGAGATGCGAAGATCAAACCAGCAGCGATTTCAAAATAAAATCCGACAGCCCAGGGAAAACATGGTGTGTCCTTGCCGAGGCTATCTTTTATGCCAATTAAAAAAAAAAATTGGCATGGCACAAAGGAGAGATGCATGGTATTTCCTGAAAAGGGTGTGGGGAGCATCCTTGGAAAGCCTGCCCTGCACAATGTGCTTGCTGTTTCCAGAAAAATAAAGTTTGCTGTGACCCACCTGTCCCTAAAAAGCAGCTATTTAGGGCTGGAACATGGTCAGCCCAGAGTCAGTGGCTGGGTCTGTCCTGACTGCAGAGCAGCTGGCACCTTTGCCAGGATTTGGGGTTTGGCATTTACCTGCAGCTCTTTAATTGCTGCAAAATGTCTTAGAAAAAAAGGTAGGAGAGCTGCCCAAGCACCAAGTGCTCACAACTAAAGGTTTTTCCCCTATAGCTTTTGGCTGGTGTCCTTAACCCCCCTAGCAGCCCCCAGAGCTGTGACAGAATAGGACAGGAGGGGTTTTCTCCTTTGCCACTTTTAGATTTTGGGAGTATTTTGACTCAGCTGGGAATCTGGGGGGTTTAGAGCAGCAGCTTTGGGGTTTGCCAGAGAGACAGCTGTGGGAGTGATGGGTGAGAGCAGTCCTGTGGGACTGTGGAGGGGCTCTGCTGGTAAAGGACAGGAGGGCTGCCCTTGGGAAGGGACAGTTTTTGGTGGAGAAGGGGGTGTGCCATGTTTGTGTCCCCTCATCCCCTGGCAAGCTGGGACCGGGACTCACTCCTCATCCCAGTGGCAGAGCATGCTTCGGGCTCACCAAGGGCATTTCTGGAGGTTTCGGCAGCATAGCAAGACTTGCCAAATCTCCAAGCGAGCTTACCTTTGACATGGAATTTCAACGGGGGAGCTTGGAAAACAAACACAAACCCACAGTATGGATAGGTTTTCTTTTTTCTGAGCTCTGCTCAGAAGCTGCAGGCAGGCAGTATTTGGGTGACCAGACTGGATCCAATGTTTTCTGGGCGGCCACGATGCTGAAAGAGAAGCAGCTCCACCTTAGGGCAGGCGCTGGTGCTGGAGCAGGGCCGACCTCGACATCAATCCAACCATCAGCCATCGCCCATCAATGATCATCTGTGCCAGGGACTGGCAACATCTGCTTCAGCCTGCAGCCAGGCTTCGAGCCAACACCAAGGTCTCAAGACTTGGGATCAGTTTGGGGCTGAGAATTTAGAGTTTTCCTTTGTCACACTGAAAAAACCAAACCCTCCAATGTTTATTTCTTTCCTAATGAGTCTGGGAGGTAAAAAAGCCTGTTTTCAGCAAATCACACTTTGCATCCTGCAAAAGCCCCCTGAGACCCACAGCAGGTGGAAATCCCACACGGAACAAAACTCCACAACAATAAAAACTCATCCTAAGTGGAAAAAGACTATCTAAAAAAAAAAAACCAAAACAAAACAGTCAAAGACAAAGCAGGGTTCTATGGAGCCCTGGACATATCTGGATTAATCCCATAAAAATCAGCTGTTGGAGAATATCGGCTTCCCCGCAGGAGACAGCAGGAGAGATGCTAACCTGGTCTCGATTTGAAAGCTGCTTATTAGTCCTCATCAAGCATAATTATGCTTCAAAGCCAAATGAGATGTCCAACTGAATTCTGAACACACGTTAATGTTTTTAAATGTGAAAAAACCCACAAAAACCCATTTACTGAATCCCAGCCAGGCTCCAAATGTTAAAATAGATGCTGCTAATGGCTCTGGGAAGGGAGGGCTGGAGTGTCACTGCAGCTTTGCCAATTAAATGGTTATTATTGACCAATTAGTCAGGAATCAACCCTGGTTTTAGTGATATCTGATTAAGTGTGTCCTGCAGATCAGCCTCAGTTGTTATCCAGGGGAAAGAAACACCTCTCCATCAGCCCCCCCGGATACTCAGACTGGGCAGGGTTTGTGCCCATCCTGCTCATGAAAAATCTCTTTTTCTTCCAGCACTACAACTCTCCTGGGGGAAACACATCTCAAGGACCTATCTAGGCACGGCAAAACCTTTCAGAGCTGGGAAGGAAATGGGAAGGAAATGAGGGAAAAGGGGAAAATTAACCACACGCAGAGGGTGGCTTCTCCCCCCGCAGCTCACAGGTTGCTGCTGCCCAGCACATGCTGGGCCATGCCCATTCACAGGCTTTTCCAAATATTATCCCAATATTTTCTTTCAGTTCCCAGATAAATGGGCCTCTTCAGCAGGCTTTAAGCTCACTCTGTTCCAACGTTTTCTTTAAAGCAGCAGAGGAAACGTTTGAGTTGCACCAAGCTGCTGAATCCCACTTTCAGGGCTGAGCTGCAAGGGGTTTTCTGAGAAAAAATAGGGGCAGTGTTGGGCTTCTTCCTTGTTTCATCAGGAAATACGAAGGAGGCCACATCACCCCTTAATCTTCCTTTCTTCCTGCCTCCTCTCCAACCTGTGGTCTGTCTTTCCCATGCTTTCCTGTGGTCTTCAGAAATTTCTGAGCATATCCCCAGCTTTCCATAGTACCCCATGGGCAAGCAGGAGCATCCTCCTGCAGAGCATCCTGCCTCTGAATACCCCTGAGACATGGGGAAACTCCAGGGGACCTTGATATCTCCTGTGGGGCTGGGACAGCAAGGCCACAGCACCCAAGTGAGCTGAGGAAAGTGCCTATGCAACAGCCAGGGAGGGTGATGCCAGACAAAAGGTACGAAAGCACAAAAAAAGAGCAGAATTTCAGAAAATGTCAGTGCAAAGAGCCACTTCCTTCCAAGGACTGGGTGCAGCAACTTGTAGAGGGTCCATCCAACCAAAATTATAGTGGATGAAGGACGTTGCAAGCCCAGGGATGCTGGTGTGGTTGAGCAGAGGATTACTGCTCACCTCTTTGTTCCAGGTGAGAAGATACCTCTGGATGCCCTGGCTAGCTTGGACAGCATCTGGGCAGAGAGAATAGCCCTTGGACACAGGGACAGGGCAGGTAAGAAGCTGTATGTGGATCTGAGGTGCAACAGGGTGAAGGAGGGGAAGAAAAATTTAAAGACATTGTGGCTCTGGGAGTCTCTGATAGGCTGGAGGGAGACAAGAACAGACCTGATACAGGGGGGCACTGCTCAAGGCATTTCCTGGCTTCTTACTCTGCCCTAGACACCTACAACTGGTGCTTACAGGGTCTGGAGGGGGGTGAGGGAGGTGATGCTCCCCAGGCACTGAGACATGTGGGGTCCATGGGGATGTGTCCTTGGGAAATGCCACTAAGAACTCCAAACCTGTGATGTGCAGGAGCATCCCCAAAGTGATACCCAAAGGGGTCCAGCCCTGGTGATGGGACAAGCTCGGTGATTGGGGACTGGATGTGGCCCTTTCCCTCCTTCTCATCTGGGTTACCCGTCCTGGAAAGGGGGGAATCCCGTTTTCCCGGGCCGCAGGATGGGGCATGAAGAGGCCAACAGCCTCAGCAGATGTGGGATCTGTGGTGGTCCCTGCCTGCCCCCGTCTTCTGGAGCAGTGCAAAGGCTGCATCAGCTCATTTCCTCCCACCTTTCCTTTACCCCCGAGCATCCCTCAGGGCCAGGGCACGGAAATTCCCCGCAGGGCCGTGCCACGGTTGTCCGGGTGCAGCCGGGGGCGTGGAGGAGATGCCACGGTCCCCGGAGCCCGGGGAGTCCGGGGAGCCCCAAGGCCGCCCGCGGCCGGTGCGCCGGGCCGGCACTAGGTGGGGATGGCACCACGCCGCGGGGAGGAGGAAGGGCGGGAGGAAGGGCAGCACCGGGGCTCGGGCTGGGCTGCTGCTGCCCGGGGAGGAGCGGGGGCTCGGGCTGCGGTAGATTGACAGGATGGGCTGAGAGGGGCTAAAGGGAAAGGCTGAGGGGAGGGATGGAACAAGGATGCAGGCGGTATGGCCGGGATGCTGGAGACAGAGTGGCAGGGATGTTGGTGGCAGCAAGGACCCGGTACCACGTCAGGCTGCCGAATCAGGCATTACTGCAAAGGCTGTGGCTGGCAGACAATCTGAGTCCTCTCCTTGCCCCACTCAGGCTCGTAACGGTCATTACTGACATTAATTACATTTTGAAATTTTAGAAGGGAAGTATTTCCTACATGTTCTCAGTCAGTTTTTCTTCTGGATCCCACAGCTTGTTTCATCCATGGGTCTGTGCTAAAGTGGGACACTGGCATGGCTGAGAGCTGGGCAGTTGGTCCCCAAGCTCTTGGCCTCATTGGAAAGGCTGAGAGGAGGCCACAGTGCTGGGAGAGGGATGCAAAGTGCTTGTGGTCCCAGTACCACCTCACTGCAGGGCTAAAGGGGGATGAACCCCTGTCAGGGAGAAAACTCTGTCACAGGAGAGGGTTTCACACTGGCTGCTTGGCCAATGGCAGTACGTGCAGAACCTGTCTTGCACACAACAGGCCAATGCAATAAGCCCTGCACGTGAAAAGGTTTACTTGCTGTAAATCTTTGCGGAATTCACTTGATCCAATCCTACCTCATGAGTCACCAGCAAAACCAGGGCACAGCTGTAAATTTCACCCCCTCCCTGCTCACGCCAAGACTCAGCTCATTTCCACAGCCACTGCACAAGGCATCTTCAGGGAAAGCATCACCCTGAAGTCCTGATCCAGGAGACAGGATTTTTCCAGCCTCCTCCTGCAGGGACCCAAGCACTGGCAGCAGGGATTCGGCCAGCAGCACCTGCAGGGG
>NW_008236184.1:7008659-7014304 GCF_000691975.1 Corvus brachyrhynchos | reverse complement strand
ACCTGTTGATACGCCTTTTTACACCCAGTTGTGGGGAGCCAATCTCACCAGTGGGTTAGGTGCACAGATCACAGCCATGGTCAAGTTGTTTAATTTTTGCTTCCCCTCTTCTCAACAAAAAACCAACAAGCCAGCCCAATCCTGCAGCATGTCTGCCAAAATGCATGTTTACCACAGAAATGGTGGCTCAGAATGAACCACTGAGGTCTGCACCCTCAAACCAGGGGGCAAAGGAAGTCAGCGTCACTGGAACAGGAGCATAAATCAGAATATTGATTTAAATGTAACTATTGATTTAACCCCTTCTGCTGCTTCCCTGTGTTCTCTACATGCTCATCCATGTCATAAAGAACATAATTTCAGACAACTCCATGGTTGCAAGACATCGATCCACAAAACTCCCGAGTCCCTTTGTGCTCAGGAACCAGGCAGGGTGGCAGGTAGGGATCAGAATCAGGATGGCATGGGATGGGCCTGAGAGCAGGAGTACATGAAGCAGGATTGTATTACCAGAGGTCACCAGTGCTACAGGTACCAGATTACACTTCTCTGAGGATTTGTTTCTTGCCACAGCAAACAAAATCAGGTTCTGAGGATGTTACCATGTATATCTATAACATATTTTTATATATCCCAGCAGCTCCAGGAGGATTCCAATGTTGCATTGCATGCAGGAAAGCCAGTGGCTGCAATGCACCCAGAGATGCTGCCTTACCTTAAACTCAACAAGAAAAATCCCTCAAGCACCTCTGGGGCTGCAGCTTCACCTTCTCAAAGTGGCATGCACAGAGCAGAGGTGTTTTGGGGAGCTCCCATGCCTAGACAGAGTAGGGAGGCAGTGGGAGGTCAGGACTATGGAGCAGGAAGTGATTCCCCCCCAAACTGAGTCTGGTTTGAAAGCCTGGAAAGCACTAATACTAACAAATAGTCAGTGTGTTTATATCCCACCTTCCTGCTGGAGAGCAGGGGTTATTTTTGGCATATTTTGTCATTGGTGGAGATGTCAGTGAAAGCCAGGAACAGTGAAGAGCTATTGGGAGAGCCCAGAGGCAACTGTCCCAGGCACAGGATGATGAGATGAGGGATGTGGGAAGCTGCTCCAAGCCATTTACACAGGGATCGGGTTTTGCCTGCAGGATGTGGGGCACAGCCTTGGCTTCAAAACACCTGGGGACCAAAAGCAGCATGGGCCGTCCTATTCCAGCCCTGTTCTAGTCCCGCACTGCTCCCATTCACCCTGTGCAGCAATGGAGCAGGAGAGTTATCCTGAGCCCTCACCCACCAGGTGCTTCACTCCTTCTCACCTTTCATGCATAAACCATGGCCATCACCAGGACACCAACAGTGATGTTCTGGCATCATCAGTCACCTCTTCCAGCCTGCACCTACTGTCTTTCATCAGGGCTTACTGTTCATGCTGAGTTAAAACAGAAAGGAAGAAGAGAGCACAAAGCAGCATTGCTCATTGCCCACTTTCCACTCTGCCACAGGGCTTGGCCATGTTCCTTCAACTCACTGCTGGTTTTAAGATCATTTAAACCACTAACTTGTCCCATTTTCCCCCAGCAAGTGACCTTCTTACCGACAGTTTTGGATCTGCTTTGTCCCTCCTGTGAGCACCAGACGTCCTCTGCAGCCAGGACTGCTTTTCCTTACAAAACCATCAAGATCAGCAGGGAGAGCACATGAATTCCTGTGAGCGCTTGCAGGCTGATGGCTTTGGCAGATAGCTGGGTCTTCTCTTCCAGATATGTAACTAAAATAGGGAGCAAGAGTAGCTGGAAAACCCAGGTTTGATTAGGGCAGAAGCTTGGACTGGTATCAGCCAAGAGGAAAACAGGTAAAACCAGGATTTTGGCAGGTCGTGTTTTATAGGCCAAGCCTCAGACCAGGCATGATAACCCTGACTGCCCCACTGCAGCAGGGAATGTGGCTGGAAGCACCATCCTTTCACATGGCTTGTCCAAAAACCCCAAGATTTAAGCCCAGAAAGCTGGTGGAGAGGTGAAGAAAGACCTTTTTCTGTGTCAGCTCCAGATGTGTGGTCTCCCATCTCTCCAGCCTTTGCTGCTGCTAATTCCCCATGCATCACCCAAGGATTTGGCCACCCCCACAGTACTTGGCTAGCACAGGTAGTGTGGAGGACTGCAGTCCACCTGAGAACTGATTTAGTCCCACAACCATGCCATTGTGAGAAGGTGCCATGGGCTCTACCTGGCATCAAGAGCCTGAATTGAGCCCTACCCTTGCGCATCCATTCAGACCCAGCACTTTCTCTGGATCTCTCTGTTTTAGCCCCAACCAAACAGATGAAATTAAGAACACCCCCATTAATTTGCCATGTATATGAAGGGGTAGAGGATTTCTCCTCCAGCTCAGGAGCCCTGTGGCCTCACTGAGCCCAGCATTGGTTTCCAGTGTCACAGGCGTGTTCACCTCCTCCTCCCCAGTGCTGAGCAGATAACAGGGCAATTGCCATAATAAGTCTCTGTCCAGCCCTGCTCAAACCAATTAACGAAGCCAGGCACTAATGAACTTGGCTTCAGAGCACCCCGGAGATGGGTTATTGCCATTTGAAGTGGAGGAAAACCAAGGCGAGAGCAGGTGGAGTGGCTGACCCTGGTCATGAGGTACCTCAGGTTGGATGCAGGAGACAGAGCTCCCTGCCTGCAGCAGGGAAAGGATGGCAGGTAGACATGAGGGTGACCACAGCTCTCTAATGTGGTGTCTGTGGCTGGAGAGACTGGTTTGTCCATGTTTGGGAGGGCAGGAGGGACTCCCCACCCACTGCAGTCCTGTCTCATCCCTGAGTGGCTTTGGGGAAGCTGTGTCTCTGCAGCCAGAGCTTCTGACACCCAGCACTGCGGAATTCCTCTACATCCTCCCCACCGAGTTTTGCAAGACCCCAAATGCGGCCATTGAGGCACAGAGCAGGAAGACTCATGGGACCCCTTGCGAAGAAACTTCCTCAGTTAATGACTCACCATCCCACCCTCCCTGGTGTCACTCGTGACTGCATTTCACTTTGCTGCAGCAGCATTTCACCATCTCTTATCAAAGTAGAAGACAACAGGCCAGCCTGTCCTGGCTGCAGACACATGCTCAACACCTCTCCCCTGCAGCATTTTTGGACCAACCTCCCTGTTGTGAACTGAACATCCTCTTGCAAACAACAGGTTCCCCTGCAATGCTGGAGGGGGTCAGAGTGGGTCTCTCCAGGTCTGCCTGCAAGGTTAAGGATAGCTGATAGATCACAGGGATGTGGCCTCTGCACCGCATGCTCTCACAGCACACACGTCCTTACATGCATGCTGACTGCATGCTAAAAATATTCTTCACTTTTTGACCGATTAAAATTTTCCAGGAGAGCTGGAACCACAGCCCGCACCCTATCTGTACAGCCAGAGGCTTCCCCTCACCTCCCCCAGCCCTGCCAGGAAAACAGAGAATACTGAACACAGTTCCAGTAATTTGGGGGTTTTTGGTTGTTTTAAAAGCCTGGCTAAAATATAATCTGTTTTCAATAGTTTATTTTGTGATGTCTGGCACCATCCTGGAGCCAAACTCAGCACTGTGACACCCTGTCTTGCTCTCACACTCCCACTGAGAAGGCTGTGGGTGAGCTGTTATGATCCCACTTCCCACCCAAAATCCCGTTTTGATGGCTCAGGAAATTAAACAAAGAAAACATGTTTTAAAACCACCTCCCACCTGGCGTTAGGCAGCAGAGAGCTAACACTGGCTTGGTGACAGCTCTGAATGCTGATGGCCAGTCATGATTTTCTTGTCATATCTTTCAGAGGTGCCTGTTGTGCTAGGTAAAGACGGAATCTGAAGGATGCTGTCAAACCCCTGGCCACTGGCCAGGCCCCTCTGTGCCATCACCGATGCTTGTGGCAGCATTTTGCCTAATTTGGCTCTTGGCCATGGAGGAGGAGCAGGGGAGGCCACAGAAGGTGTTTATACAACATGGGGATTGTCTCGGCGAGACCAGAGTCTTTGCCAAACCTGGAGCTAAGCTGATAGGAAGGAGATGTCATCAGTGAGTTTTTGCTAATTATCACTAATAATTATTTGCGTGTACTTTCCCTTAAGAACTCCAGTCCTGGCTCAACCCCTGCTGCTCCTGCAGCCCTGTGCAACTGGAGCAAACAGGAGGGTCTTACCCCAAAATCCTGCAGGTGAGAGGAGAGGGAGGGCAAGTGCAGTGCTTGGGGCAATGCCTTGACCATGGTGGTCAGCATGATGCATCCTCCCTCTTGATGCTTTCTTGCTGCTCACAGCAGTTACAGCCAGTTAGACCCTGTCTGTCCTCCCTTGGCTTTTCCAAGTGTATTTGGTGCCTCAGCCCCTTGTCAAAACCGAGATTCATCACAGCAAAGCTATTAGCTGCTCCCTCCCATATGAGATGTCTTTCTGCTGACACGGCAATCATTCTCCTGTCAATGTGCCTTGACAGTACCAGGATTTCTCATTTCAAGTCCTGGTGTGTCCCAGGGTGATTCCCAGCTCCCCCATTAACCCCTGGCCCTGCAGGATGGGGGTAGCCAGCCCTGATGGATGCTCTGCTATCCCTTCCACCTCTGGTTAGCAGAAGCTGCCTCCTATTTTTCCTCTCAGCACTTCCCTTACCTATGCAGAAGAGCATTTAACCTGGAGGTAGAGGGTGTCAGACTTTTATTCTCCTTTCCTTCTTATTTTCTGTGCTGAGAACAATGGAGGCAAGGTTTGCAGAGGGAGGTAATGTCTTTTTTTAGACTGACTGAAATAATTAGAAGAAAAACCAGGCAGGCTGTTGGGTACACGAGCCCTCCAGCAGGCCTGAAATAGCTGCAGAAGTCTGCAAAGCTGAATACCAGTGGTGAACAATGGCTCTGAGCATGACTAGTGTTAACCAGTTCTGCTACCAAAGACCATTCCCCAGCTGTTTTCCTCGAGTGAATAAGTGGCATCAGCCCTCTGCCAAAATGCACTGTCTAGAGACCACCCCATGGCCAGGAGCTAGCACTGTGGCTGAGGGAGCCACATGGCTACACAGACCTGAGCCCTGCACATTGCTCCACACTGGGTTCATGGAGCATCCCTCAACCTCTCTACACCCTGCACCCTGTCCTGCTGCTCCTGGGGCCTGACCTGACCGCAGCCCCAGAGACACTGTGACACTCTGGACCCTGCCCCACCCCTGGGACCCTGCTTGACCCTGAGGACTCACTGATTTCAGGCGCTGTCTTACTACAGGGGTCTGGCCTGGTCTCAGGGGACCCTCTCATCCCAAGGGACCATGTGAGACACCAGGGAGCCCCCTGACCTTTAGGACCTGCTGATTTCAGGGACTCTCCTATGACGGGGGTCTAGCCTGATCCCTGAGGGCCCTGCCTTACCTCAGGAACTGTATCTGACCTCGGGGACTCTGTCTAATCCTGGGGATCCTATTGGACCCTGGGGACCCCGACAGACACTGGGGACCTTCTGATTTCAGGAATCCTCCAATTTCAAGGATTCTCCGATTTCAGGGACATTGTCCTAACACGGGGGTTTTGCCTGATCCGTGGTGACCCTATCTGACACCAGGGGATCTTTCCCACCCCAAGCTCCATGTCCCACCCCGGGTATCCTGTCATCCCTGGTTATCCTGTCCCACCCCA
>NW_008236184.1:7004562-7008074 GCF_000691975.1 Corvus brachyrhynchos | reverse complement strand
CGGCGCTGGCTAAGCCGGGCTGGTTCCACGCGTGCTCGGGCCACCCCGAGTGACTCCCGCTGGGGTGTTGTCCTGCCCTGCTGGAGCCAGGCCTGGGTCAAATCTCCAGCTTGGACATGTCTACGCACCTCCAGCCTTCCCCACTTCTCTTCTGCTCCTCCTTCTGCTTGGGACGGGTTTAACTCTGAGAAGGGCAGTGGTGCTTGTTCTGCACACGTAGGTTTTCTCGTCCATGGGATCCCACACTCCAATAATCCATCCCTGTGAGGATTGATAAAAATGCCACAAATTTGTTAGCAAGTTAAACAGGTCTTTTTCTCCCCTCGTCTGGCCATGCAATTATTTCTGCTTCCTCTCCTTGGATGAGGTTTTGCTGCTCATGCACAAAGAAAGCTCCCGGTAGGACAGACTGCCGGAGGACTTTAAGCTCTGTCTGGTACATGCGATCCCTGTAGCTGTGGCTTGTCTCTCCCCCCTCACACCTCCTTATTTCATCTCCCAACATTCTGTGGCAAGAATGAAAGCTCTTTTAAAACAGCAGGGAGACAGCAAAGCAGCCCAAGTTGGTAGTGACTGAGAGTTGTTATTATCCGCTGGCATCCATGAAATTAATCCACAGCAGAGAAACTGCTTCCAGCTGGTGGCTGCTGGCCAAAGGGGCTTCGCACCTATCCCAGCATTGACTGGTTGTCTCACGGGCTTCTCTTCTTTAGCGACACATGCATCCTCCAGGGATTGCTTGCAGAAGGGGTGTCAGAGGCAGTTCCCCAAGTTCCACGTGGATCTGAGCAGTTTGTTTCCAGTGAGGTAGTTCTGCTCGAGCAGGCTGGGGAGAAGTGGAAGTGCTAACAGCAAGGTTTGGGAGATAAGGTGAAAAGGGAGAAAAAGAGTGGAGGTGTCGGGATGCAGGTTTTCTCCTGGGATTTGTTCATCAGCGCCGTGTAGAAAGGAGTGTGTGATAAGTGAGATGCTTGCTTGCAATGAAGTTGATGTAACTGGCTAAGACACTTCTGTCTCTGTGTAACTTTAAAGCACCACTGTGATTCAACTCTTGGGGGTTTGTTGTGTTGGAAGACATGAAGAGTATGTGGGTTTGTGGGCCTGTAAAATACAGGGCAGGGCAGGGGAGAAAGAACTGCCTAATTTTTAAATAAAAAGCCATCCTGTCTGATTTGGGTTTTCTGCTGAGCTGCAAAATGTGAGACTAAACCAAGCTGAAGGAGTGGAACTCGTGTTTCACTTCTAATGCCACCATGATGTAAAATGCAAAAATAGCTCCTATGGATTGGTTTTGGGAGCAATGCCTTTGGCATGAGCGAGCATCAGGATAACTCAGTTCTTCCTTCGTTTACACTGGCTCATTTGGCTGATGTCAGGGGGCTTCTTCTCATGGATTTACCACAGGAATGAATCCAACCCAAGAACATCCCAGGAACGATATCCTTATATTTCTTGCAGAATGCTCATATATAGCTGAGTTAACAGCAGCTCATGTCTTTGTGTCATGCTCCCATTTTAACTGTGGAATTGCAGGCAGAGAACACAGGATGGACACAATGCCCTGCTGCCGGTGCCCTGCCCTGGCCAACAGTGCCTTGCCAATTTGGGGCAGGGCCGGCATAAAAATAATCCACAAAAATGTCAGGCACCATCTTTGAGCCTCTTCTTGCTTTTGCAGGAACAAACTTCCCAGTTGCATCATCTGGTTTTTTATGTCCTTGAGCCGCAGGTGAGGGATTACAGCACCTGTCCCCCCTTGTGGGATGTGCTGGGTACATGCAAGGGGGAAGCCGCTGAGCCAGAGCCCAGCAGCTCAGCATCCCTACAGAATTCTGGATCTCACCCCCTGCCACACAGCAGGGACAAGAGGAGGCAGCTCAGGCTCAGGTGACTTCTGTGCAGGGCAAGGGGCACAGCCCTCCACTTGTGGCTGTTGTCATCTGCTGAGACCAGCACTCTCCATTTCATTGCACTTTCCATCACCTTCCCTCTCTTGGGCTGCTCAGGTGGGGCTTGGAGTCATGGATCCTCTGTGTGGATGATCCCAGGTGCCGGCACAGCAGGAAGTCTTACCTGGTATGGAGGGTGCCCCATGCATGGCTCCTTTCAGGCAGGGGTTCCAACCAGGGCTCCTGAGTGATCTGGGGAGCTCCAAGGCAACCCTTCAATGCCAAGGAGGGGAGGTACTGTCCCTGGAAGGCTGGAGAGCCAGGCCCCAAACCAGCTCTGCCCTTGCTGTGCCTTTTGCAGAGGTGCCAACATGAGCCCAACATGAGAGGTTGTTTTTCAGAGGTAGATGTTATGTGCTGTGTCTTCACAGGGAGTACTTTTGTTTTAAAACCAGAGTCGTTTTCACTCTGCAGAAGAGAGCGTCGAGAGATGTATTTACCATGTGACTTCAGCCTTTCTGCCAGGTGGGGAAAAAAACCCCGCAAAAATTTACCTGCCAAGCAAAAAAAAAAAGCCTTAAAGAGTAAAAACATTTTAGCAGTTGTTGGTCTGCACTCACTTGAATAAACTCTTCATACAGCTACATCCATGCACAAGTGCTACGAGGGACGCTGAAGTCCATGCCCAGTTATCTAAAAATTACATCAAAAGGGTTCTCGATCAGGAAACCAGCAGGTCTGTATTTGTGCAGGAATTGATGTTTGCTGAAGTCGCAGGTCTTAACTGAATACAACTTCCTGGCAACCTAAAAAGTCAAGTTTAAAAAAAACCCACCCTACGCAGTCCCTCTCATTTCCCGGAAAACTTTTTGATGCTCAGTCATCCTGTATTGTGGCCATTTCAGATGCAGCTCAGTACAATTGAAATAACTTCTACAAAAGGCTACCAAGGTTGTAACAGGTTTTGGCCTAATTTTCTTTTAGGTGAAACATAGTTTGAGTTCCTTGTTCCTAGTCTGCACCTGAGCCTACTTGCAAAGCCCAGCCCCTTCCAGACCTTAGTGGAGGTCAGAATAAATGTGGGTGCATGGGGTGTTTAAGCTGTTTTTCTTCTTTTTATGGGTGCAAGCTCCCTCTTTGGAGTAAGAGCCTACCCTGATGAAAGCTGCTGTCCAAGGGTATGTTCAGTGGCAGTTTGGTGCATGAAAACATATTTGTTAGCAAGGCTTTTCTCCACATTTTTGGCGCTCGTCCGTACACACTTGCTCTGTCCTGGCTATGGGAGTGTCCAGATCTGACTCTGTTCCATGCACTTGGGATTTTCTCATGTTATGAAACAAGATGTCTGAGCTCCAGCCGGTCCAGTTTGCAGTGAGGGCCATTTTCGTATGTTTGGGTCTCTCTTGTCACACATCCTCTTTTTGTGTGCCAGCTCTCTGCAGCTGGATTGCTGCTATTACATGTAGGGACATGGAGGAAATGGAGTCTGAGGGACAGTGATGTAACTGTGATGTAACAACCTCCCTGGGAGGAGGTTGGAGGATTTGGGCTTGGCCTCTCCTGACAATTTGCAAGGTTGGTGAGGTGTTTATGTAAGGGGATTTGGCTCAGCGAGGGATTCCC
>NW_008236184.1:6992221-7004427 GCF_000691975.1 Corvus brachyrhynchos | reverse complement strand
GGCTCCTTGGGGTTTTGGGAGCAGCAGAGTGCTCCAAGTGAAGGGATACGGGGATCCTGCCTTTGCAAAGGCTCTTCCAGTGCATCGAAGAGGAGAAAAGCTCTCTTCTTTAACCTGCTGGGAACATTTTAGTGCAGACATGATGAAGTCCTGGCCCTCATGCCGTGGATTTGCCCACAGGAGTTGGTTTGGGGATGGTGACCAAGCATAGACACCTAGAAGAGAAGCTGGCAGAAGTGGCCTTGGGCTAAAATATGTGTGTTGCTGCAGATGCCAGCAGAATCCATCCTGCTGGGATTCATCAGAAAACTGGAGGAGCAAAGAGGAGAGGAGGCTGCTCTTTTTTAAGGTCCACTTGGTGCACAAGTAAGCAAGGAGTACCTCCCCAGAGAGGGAAGCAAAGCCCCTGAGAGAGCAGAGGAGCAAGGCTCGCTTGTTTCCATCCCAGCACTGTCTCAAGGGATATCTGGGATCTGTGCCCACCCTCCAGCCCAATGGGAGCTGGTTGGGTTTTCCTCTGGAAGATGCCAGTCTCCTGTTGTGATGTGGTGGGGAGGGACCATGTTTGGTGGGTGCCAAAATCTTCCCTGGGCAGGCTTTCTGGTGATGGAAACTCCTTATCCCTTCTGTCCTTACAGGATACAAAGGAAGAGGTCTCAGAGAAACCAAAGTCTGCTCCAACTGCAGAGAAATATGGCTGGATTAAAAAAAGCAGCGGGGGGCTCCTGGGACTGTGGAAGGATCGTTACATCCAGCTACGGAAAACACAGCTCGTTGTCTACGAGGATGAGGTATGGTCACAGCTAACAGCCTTGAATGAGGGACAGGAGCAGGCCCCTGGGGACACATGCATGTCCCTGTGTTTTAACTCTACCCTCCAGCCCATTCCTTTCAAAAGGGCTTTTCCAGTTATCTCCAGGAAGGGTAAATGCTGTAAAAGAGATGGCAGCTGCATTTTTAAATATACTATATAGCATAAATATTTTAGCCACTGAATATTTTGACAGAGTCATTGCCAGAATAAAAAAATGGGGGGCAGGACATCCTGTGAGAAGGTGAACGGAGTAAAGCTTTGGGCGGAAGCAGGATATGTGCTATGAGGTTTTGGCTTTTGAAGGATAAAAGTGATTGTAGCAGGCTGACTTCCCACCTGCCACTTGAGGGGATGGCAGGCAACCCTGCAGCTGTTTGGCACCCCTCAAGCAGCTCAAATTGTTGCCAGCCAGACTCTTCAGGGTTTCTTTTAGCCACTGAAGGATGCAGAGTGAGATTGTGAATGCTTGCTGTCCTCCTTAAGCACAGACAGTCTGGATTTGGCTCATCTTTTCCCTTTACTTGAGCCAATTCTGAGCAAAGGACCCCTGGGAGCCTTGTCCTGGACTTCCCTAGATAAACTGCATGCCTTAAGTTCATGACCACACTTAGAGCTGTTTCCAGACAAATGAGGAATAAGAGCCAAGCCAAATCTGTCCTGCATCTTCAGGCAAGAAGAATGAAAAGTGCAGGGCTGGTCCTGCTGGGATGCAAAGGTGGCTTTGTACTGAGTCAAGCCCTCGTTCCTGGGCTGGAAGCCGCTTCTCCAAGAGCAGAGTTTGCCCAAAAAGTTAGAAATTACAGTGCAAAGCACAAGCTACAACCAAGAGAGGTTTGAGAAGAGGGGTGGGTAAGTCTGAGCCCTGTGGTGGCTTGTGTGTGCAGCAGGGTGGGGGACTGTGGTCTGCACAAAGAGCATGTGCCTGTGAGGTGTCTGGCCCAAGAGGATCTGGGTCATGTGTGGGCATCAAGACGATATAAAAGCAAAATAATGTAAAGCTTAATGTGCAGTGTGTCAAGGGAAGAAGAATAGGGAAATGTTTCAGCATATTCATTGCTGCGATGGTTTCAGGAACAACAGGGCTGACAGTGAGTTCAGTTCTCTTTTTTAAAAACATACTCTTGCCTAATAAAGAAGATTTGTTATAAACAGTTTAGGTTAAAGGGTATTACCTCTTCCCTTTATGCTGAACACTGCTGCTCTTCCCAAATCCCAACGCTTCCTGGTGTCGTTTGTTCACTCTTCATATGAAATGTCACAAAGGGTGCAAGAATAATGACAGGAGAAGTCAATGTCAGGTGATGAGCAGCTCGGAAGGCAGGAGAAGCAAGGAGGGGTGCTCTTACCCAGAGGGATGCAGCCTGGTCCTGTTGACTCACTGTAGATCATTTCCCAGTGCCCTGGACACCTGTTGACTCCAGCTGAAGCTTCAGGAACTTGCAGATTCAAAATCTATAAACATGACGTAGGTTTTTTTTAAAGGGTATGCCTTTAAAAACAAGCTACATGGAGGCTCTCATTACCACAAGGGAAAAGGAGGCTTTTAAAGTAAGATTAATTTTCACAGACATTCAGAAGAAGGAAAAATCCCAACCATTTAAAGGGTTATTTTATTATCTCAACAAGGAAAATGGCATTTGTAACAACCAGGCATAATGTTTTCTGGTAGCCTGCGGATTGTGGTAACATCCTGTAATAAATTGCATCTGTAAGCTACAGTAGCTGCAAGGTCCCATTATTGTAAATAAGGGATCATGTTAATATCTATAGGCTATTAAACTGGCTTACAGTGAAGTCAAATGTCTTAGGAGAGGAAATTGCTGCAAAATTATCTGGTAGCACAATAGGATAACATGTGATTGTGCAGCCTTACTACAGGGAAACGAAAGGAAATGGCAATTTTCTGCACTCAGGGGGGGTCTTGTTGCCACAGAATTGAGGCAGTTCATGTTTATTACGGTATTTATCTTCATTTAATGTGAGTCAGGGCAGTGTGGCTGTCTCTATCTTACAAGTGGGGAACAAAATTTTTGAGATGGGAAGGGCTGATGACTAAGGAGAGTCTGTGGTGCAGTGTGCTATGGTGGTTTGAATTTCTGGAGCTCAAGGTGCCATTCTTCCCACTGGACCTTCTCCACTTATCTGCTCTATGTGACCCTGGAGAAGGACACAGCATTCCAGACCATCCTCAAGCTGAAACATTTACAAATGGGATTGTTCAGTGCTTGCTGAAAAAGAGAGGAGATAAAACCTCAGGCAACAGGAATAAAAGGCATCTCTCCATATGTATCCTAAATTAGACTTAGATGGGTTAAACGGGAGGGAAGTCAGCTTCCATGAGGGCAGGCAGGTTCGGAGGCTGAGCATTTAAGCTGGTCTGAGCCCATCAGGTTTCCAGGAACTGAGCAGTGCCTTGGACTCAGTGTGCTTTTCTCAGTCCCTCCCATGTCCAGCCCTTCGAAGAGAGGTGCTAATGTTGCCTTTAGCAGTTGTTTCCTACGCAGGCCACCTTGTTGATGCATTTGCATGAGCCTGGCTGCACTTGTAGCTGAGGTTTAGGTGCTAAACAAGAGCAGAAGGGACAGCCAACACAAGATACAGACAAGAACATTGTACAGTGTTACTGGAAAATACAGTCTGAGCAGCACACAAATACTGTATATCATCATCAGTAGCAATCTCCAGGAACGTGCTCCTGACCTGCCCTGGGAGTGTGTTCCCCAAGTTGCATGTGCTAGTCAGGCTTTGGGTTTGGTTTAAAGCATAGCCACCTCCTGAAGGCAAATGGTAAATGCCTATTGTGTTACCTGGAGCAGAAGGGGTGAAAATTATCCCACACGGTTTCAGGTTTCTTTCAGCTGATGGGGAATGAAGGGGGATGGATTTCTTGTTTTCTGCTGTGCCTCCATCTACAGCACCCTGCATCTGTACCCTCACCTAAATAAAGATGCAGTTAAGCAAGATGTTTGTATATGACGTACCCAAATATCAGAAAAGGAGGCACTGATGCAAATACAGGGTGCTGGGATCCCAAGAAACTGCTGTGCTGGTCTGCATAGAACCAAGCAGGTTATTTTCTAGTGGGACTTCTTGTCTTCTTGTCTCTGCATGTTCTTGCCAGAATAAAAAAAACCTACAGAGAGCATCTGAAGACCAGGCAATCCTATGTAGAGTGACTAGACAGATCAATATCACCACTTCATGGATTAGAAAGCATCTGTCTTGAGTTTGGCTTTTTTCCTTTAAACAGTGTAGCTAGTGCTTAGAGCTGTTTTCTTGTTGTTTCAGGGTTTCTTTGTAAGTGTATTATTCGACAGGGAGAAATCCTACTAGATTCTAGAGACCGGAGGATCCATTTGGTGTTCAGCAGTTGGGCACTTAACATCTGCATTTTTCCCTGGTAAAGTGATAGCAAGATATACCCAAAAGTGATTTATTAAAACACTTTGAGAGCCTCAAATAGAGAAACAAATTATTTCAGGTCTAGACATTTTACACTGACTGGAGGGTCTCAGCCCGAGTGTGCGTCAGTGAAGAAGTCTTTGCTGGGAATTACACCTTCATATAAATAAAATTTTCAGAGAGTCTTTTTTCCCTCCTTTTTATCAACTTTTCATTAAGGAAGTTGTTTGCCAAGTATGATTCTTTGATTAAGCACATGCATTAATATGTTCAGGTGTTCAGTAACTTTCTTCTTAAGGGCCAAGCCAACAGACACAGATATTTTATGCCACAGGATCTGCTCCATGAAGAGTTACTGAAATAGTTTTTCTGTATTAAATCATGAATATAGGGGTTCTGTACCAGGATCAAGCTTGTCCAGAACATGTGTCAGGGCAGGACTCTGGAATTGACCCTTGTCTCTGCCTGGTGCTGAGTGTCCTTCAGGTCCCAGGAAGCTGAAGGGACCTGAAGACCTGCGTCAGGGTTGGGTCTTTCATTCTTTCCCTTAGTGGTGCAGGACAGACATAAAGGATCTCTTTGTGACCCAGGTAGGCTCACAGAGAGGGGATGGCCGCTTGCCGAGGGTAAAACGGAGACAAAAGCCCCATTCTGGTGCTCCCTGAACTCAGATGCTTTTCCTTTGCCTCATACATGGAGTTTTTATATTTCTTTGGTTGCTTTCTTCCCTGCCTTCCCTGAAGAGGATAACTTACTTAAGAAGTTCAGGTCCCTGAGATGAAGGAGCCATAACTTGAACAGTCAAGGTGTCCCTGGGACACAGCATCCTACACGTCCCCATCCTCTCTGCCTGTGCTCCCTAGCCAAGTCACAGTCCCCAAAACCTCCCCAGGGAGAAGATGGGCAGCTGGAAGGCAAGAGGCAATCTCACAGCAAGACCACATCTCTCCACCCTGCCAAGTCCCCTTGTTCCCTAACTTGGTGCTCCACAGCCCTTGGGAAGTGGAGCACAGCTTGCATGAGATCAGAGGAAAAGTTCCTGTCCAAGAGGCAGGAAGGATGGCATGGACAAGGAGGGTGACAGGGGCTCTCCTGGGGACAGAGCTGCTCTTGAGAGCAGGGAGAGTGGGCAAGAGGCTTGGGGCTGGTCTCTGGTCAGAGCGCTGCCAAGCTCTCTACATCCTGAGCCCAGGGAAGGAGCTGGGAGCTGCACCGGCCCATGCGACAGGGCTGTAACGTGGGCGGTCATCCTCAGAAGGCCAGGATGAGATCACCCATCCCCGAGGCATGTATTCCTGACCTCACCCTTCTCTGTCATTTGTTGGCCGTGGAGGGGTTATTATTTCCATCCCTGTCCTTTTGCAGTGACATTGCGATAGCAGGATTGCAGCAGGAGCCTTCAAAGGGCTCCGTAGCATCAGCAGGATTTTATCAGCTGGGTTTTAGGTTTGGGCAGGATTAATCTCCTCCTCCTAGTATGCATTTTCCTAGTTCACATTCACCTACTCAGTGTTTAATGAAATAAACAGTAATGTCATTAAAATAATAAACCTAAATTAGATCCAGACATCCCTCGGTGGCTCAGGACTTGTTCTGTGTACTGGCATCAGCTCTGCCGGGCCCCTATCCCCAGATAGGAGGGTTGAAAAAACTGAAACACAGCCTAAATTCTGCACAGTGACTTAAATGTCAAGTGGTAAAGGGAGGAAATTCCCCGCAGCCCACTTCCCTCTGAACTCTCCATTCCCTGCCTCCAGCCACACAGCAGCTTCCTGACTGCAACATGTTTCCTCATCCCACACCCCCTTCTCCACTACAGGAGTTGCTAAATACAAACTCATATGGGCACAAGGAGCTGCCTTGGGACAAGAGCCTGAGCTGGGGGTAGTAATGGCCAGTGATTTTAATTCAGGATGGTACTGGAGAGGTTCATGAGCCATGCTGACTGTAGCACTTCACTGGCAAGAACTGCTCTGAGATTCTCACTGCTCATTTGTGCTTAGCAAAAGGGAGCTCTGGTCTCTGCTGGGCTACTGAGACATGAAGAATATTATCTGCCCAGCATTACGCTGTGATTCCTATTAGGGATGGTGCTCTGCAGCTGAACTGAGCCACGCACCACGTGTGGAATTTTAGTTATGTTACTGGGAGAAATAAGCCAAGATTGCGGCCGGCAGTCATCAGTGGAGATACTCCAGAGATAAATATTCCCCACTGAGATGCTGGCCCAGACAGTTTTGCTGGCTGTACAGGGCTGTATTTCCAATCCTAAGCGTTCTGACAACTCAGAGCGTGGCTACAAGAGGACTGTGTCCATCACACATGGCTCCTGCTGACCTTTGTGATGTGAGGACCAGTCTGCCCCAGCTCACTGTGGCAGCAGGGCTCTCCTCTTATCCCTGCTCTCAGGCTTCCTGAGTGGGATGCTTGGACCATCGTGTTGCTTGTGTCATATTCCCTGTGAAAAAGCAGGATCACATCTTCTTCTTCCACTGTCAGTTGGAGGTAGTGTCGCTTCTGGCTGCACATCCCTAGATGAGGCCAACAGCAATGGCAGAAACTGGTGTTACTGTCCATAACCTGTTATTTGCTCAGCCACTGTGGACCACTAGGCTTGTAGCTTAAAGACCAGGGTGTTTTCTTAGTGAGATGCCAGCCTGATTTATGGGGCTTGCTGTCTGCATGCAGGTTATTTTTAGGGCAGAAGAGCTTTTAGACATGCAAAGGGAAGACATGCAGAATTTGATGGTCTATGATTGATTTCAGTGCCTTCTATTCATAATAATGTTTCATTCCCTCTCTGCAGGATGAACAGAAGTGCATAGAAACAGTGGAACTGGAGAGTTATGACAAGTGCCAGGAGCTGCGTGCACTACTAAAAAGGAAAAATCGTTTCATTTTAATCCGCTCCCCGGGTAAGAAGGTAGGATTGCCTTTCTCATCACCCTCGAGTCTGCTAACTCCAAAGTGAGTTCCAGCCAGCTGCACCCAGAGCAGATGAAAAGCTCTGAGACTGAGCTCCTTGGCAGCTGGGAGAAATTACCTGTATCTGTGAAAGGTCTACAGTGTGTAAGAAAGAAAGCCACTGTCGTGTAGACTTTCTTCTTGTCATGGAGAAAGGGTCTTCCTGTGGCTTGACTTTTTTCTCTTGCTTTTTTTCCTGCCTTAGCATTTTCTTTCTTCCAGTACTCCCTAAGAAGTGAAAAATGCCCATTCCCTATAGTTCCTCCATGTCCTCTGAGCACCTGTAGATGCTGCAGCTTTGCTCAAGTTCCAGTGAAATCAATAATCCCAATCCATGTACTGAGACAGTTCCTGGAGTTAGAACCATTGATCTGAAAAACTCCAGTGCAAAGTTACTTGCAGCCAAATAGTTCCTAGGAGAAAAGATTTATTTTGCAGAATCCATGAAAGCCTACATCTGTAGCTTCCTGCACAGCATCTGGTTAGATCCAGAAGCTAAAAACCAGGCTGGCATTGCAAAGAGACTATACATCCATCTGAGCACTGAGTGTATGCAAGGACATCCTGCTTTACTTCCTATCTATATTCATCATCACTACACATCTTTGGAAGTTCTCCTTAGTTCCTACTTGCATGCTATCCATTTCAGCATCTTTATGGGCTAGAACGCTTCATTATTGCTTTAGGGTATTGCACTTTGCCTTCTAATTTCAATATGATTTTTTTGGCCTCAGAGTTCTTACTAAATCTCCCCATGCAAATCTGAGAAGTTGTGAGGGACAAAACACATTCATTTCCATAAGAACATGAACAGGAAAAAATACCATCTTGCTGCATTCCCCCATCTCCATTTTGTTTAAATAAATGGAGATTGTTTAGTCCTTGTTGTCACTGTTGCTTATTCTTTCACTCCAGTCACTTCATGTTTATTCGTATAATAAGACCCCAGCTGAGTTCAGAGCATCATTGTGCTAAACTTCATTCAAAACAACAAAACAAGGGCTGTCCTGCTCCAAAACCCTGGGCTAGTGAGCTCCTGCAGAGCACCGGAGCCCAGAGCACATTAGGAAGGAATTCTTCCCTGTGAGGATGGTGAGGTCCTGGCACAGGTGGCCCAGAGAAGCTGTGGCTGCCCCATCCCTGGAAGTGTCCAAGGCCAGGTTGGATGGGGCTTGGAATAATTTGGTGGAAGGTGTCCCTTCCCTTTGGTGGAAGGGGGGCTGGAACTAGATATTTTTTGAGATCTCTTCCGACCCAAATAATTCTAGGATTCTGTGATTCCAAGTGCACACCTATTCCCAGGGAGGCCAGTAATACCCTGCGTGCTCAGAGATGGGCAGCACAGTAAGAACAGGTATTATCTGCAAGTATGTTACTGAGAGAATTGTGTATTAGCTGCATATGTCTCTGTTCTGCTCCATGAATCAATACAGGGTGTGAGACCTGTTCCTAAACCTCTCATTTCTTGCTATGAGAAAAATATGCCCAAGCTGTGCCCAAAAGGGTAACTTCATCCTTTTGGCATGCTGGCAAGTTTACAGCCACCCTGTTTTTCATGCCACTGATTCAATGGAGACCTAGATAGAGGCTACTTTTTATAAGGCTCTTTTGGTAAAAGGAAGGGCTTTTATAAATGAAAAGTTCCCTGTTTGTAGCTCCCCTCCCACCCTTCTTTTGGCTGGGAATCTGGTACGGGTGTTGACACACAACATACTTTGGCAGATGTTAGCACAGGCTTCAATTAGGAGGCCAACGTACACAACTGTCCTTCTTCTGTTTTGAAATTGCAGCTGTGGTGATATATATCAGTTAAACATTTTCCATTTGGGAGGCTTGCTGCCGTCCACAGTTTAAAATCACCCTGTGAGCCAGCTTGCCAAGCCCGTCCACATCTTGCTAGGGTTTTTTTTTCACCCTCTCTCCTGAGCATAATGCTGAGGAATGAGTTTGAGGGACTTAGGAACTGGGAAAGCTAGAAAAGGCCATTTCTGTTTCAGTGCACAAATCTTGAGTAAAGGGAGCCCAGTTTAGCTGTAGGGGAATCCCAGTTTAAATCTTGGATGGGATATTTTTGAGCAGAGATGAATCAGTGAGTTAAAATTACTCTGCAGCTGAAGTTGCACCTGAATAAATAAGTTGTCTTGCTAAACACTGGTCGTTGATGTACCCCAGGTTCTGCTTGGCCTGTTCTCAAGGATGACATTTTTGTTAAGCTGTGACAATATGAGCATGTCACACGCCTGCACTGGTATGGAACTGAAAGAAAGCACTGCGCCCTGAGCTTCAATTCTTCAGTGAAGGAAGCTGACAGTGTGCAAAAGTCCTGTTCTGCTTAGAAATCTCAAATGCTTCATTCCATCCACAGCAATTAAATGAAAACTTTTGGATGCAGAGAGCTGGGCTGCTAAGAAAGGGCAGCAGCCTTGGCCCGGAGACTTTAAAATGTACTACTCACAATGCAAAAAGCAGTGTAAATGATGCTTGGTGTAAACTCTGGAAATTACCGAGGTTGTCACAAGTCTGGTGTTCAGTGGATCTGAAAACCTTCAGCTGCAGGGAAATATTAATATTGGGAAGAGGGTCGTAGTAAGGAAAAGAGTCCACCAGCAAGTCCTGCAGCTCCCCATGCATCCTTGCACCTGTAGTCAGGGATGGAAACTTCCATTGCTTATTTTTCCCTTCATCAATTTTTGAGGTACCTGGAACTGCTCTCACCAGGGGTCCAGCCTGAAGCTGCAGTAGAATGCAGTGAGGCTTGGGGGAGTCTGCTCCTGGGGTCTGCCAGTCTGTCAGAGATGCTGCCTTATTCCCAGGGATTGTGTAGCTCTCGGTTCAGCGACAGAAAACCACCAGAATCCTCTGACAATCATCTCATAGAAACATGGAATGGTTTGGGTTGGAAGGGACCTTGAAGATCATCTAGTTCCAACCTCCCTGTCATAGGCAGGGAGTCCCTTGTCTTCTCCTTTCCCCTTCATGATCTAACCTAACAAAGTCATATAGAAGAAGGCAAGAAATGACATCCCATCTGGCAGATAGACTCTGTTGCACTCAGGGTAGTTTAAGATGCTACTGACCCGGCTCTGCTCCAGCTTCTGCTGGAGGTGACCACCCCATACCAAAGGTCAGCAGAAGGGAACACATGCGATTCACAGTCCAGTTTAGCCCAGCCCCATAGAACTGAAGCCAACACCAGGCTTTGCACTGATACAGGTGAGGACTAAGCACAGGTTTGTGTCATCCACCTCTGCAGCAGATCTGCAGAATTGCTTAGCAAAGAAGAAGTGTTGGTAACAGTCTCAAACTGCAGCTACACAGTTCTCCAGAGATTGTCTGTTAAATCATTTAGTGCAGGTACAACAGACTGACCCCAGGAATACTTCTCTTTCCTGGAAAGCAGGCTCGGCATTGCCATCAGACTGTCACTGCTTGAGGAGACTGATGTCCTGGGGAAGACAAGGAGCAATCGGGGAGCGAGTGCCCGCTGCCGTCATGGACAGTGATGCGTGTGGGAGCTCTTGTTGCATGACATCTCGGCAGTGATTCAGTAGGAGCCGACCGGCTGTGCTGTGCTCTGAGTAACTGTCAGTAAATTCCGTAGCCTGCATTCATGGCTTACAATGGTCACTAGGTTTGGCCATGACAGCTTTTCCTGGCACACCAGCCTGTTGTTTATGGCATGACTCAGTCTCAGCTGGCTTAGCAAGAAGGAGTGCAAATGTGTTACCCTGCCTGCTGCCCTCTCATATTGGTGTCACTGACTCTCTGCCTTAAATTTCTGCTGGAGAACAGACCCTGCTTAATGTTTTGTAGGAAATATCCATCTTTAGATGCACCTGCTGGTGTTTGTAAATACTCAAATGAGTAAAAATACAGACAAGAGAAATTCATTTGTTCCTTGTTTGTTGAGAGCCTGGGAGTCTCAGAGTAGTGTGCAGAGTCCCAGTCACAGGCAGGACTGAGACAGGCAGCTCCTTCCTGCCTCTCCTCTGCAGCTTCCTGCTTTACAGAGAGCTCCCATCCTGGTTTGGGTTAGCTTCCTTTCCCCAGTGCCTTGGCCGAGGACAGGAGCCACAGATGGATGCAGACAGACCAGGGACTGCAGGGCAGCAAAGAGGCTGTGGCTGGCAGCAGCCGGAGCATGAGCCTCTGAGCCCCAGCAGCCTGACTCTGCCTTGGTGTCTGTGAGTGTTTTATAAAAAGGAGAAAAAAAATTTCTAAGATACCTGGGCACTGGGAGGAACCTGCCCCTCTGTGTCACAGCCTCAGGGAGCTGTGCAAGCAGGGAGCCAGGCTGCAACAATATGAGGCTGGCACTGCCCACACTGCCCCATGGCAGGGAGCTGGGTCCCACTGTGCTGCTCATCCTCCCTTGCCCAGCTCCCTTCTGCTGCCACCTTCCCTGAGTACCTTTCTCTCACCATCCATTGGATCTGCATTTGATGGCAAAGGGTTGCATGCCAGAGGGACATCTCAGCTTCTCATTAACGAGGAACCACCCTCCCGAGGTTTGCTCTGCTCTGCCACAGAGTTGCTGACACCAGTGCTTAGTCACAGTCTGGGAGGCTTTATTTGGAATGAGGCACAGAAAGTGGCATTGGAAGAGGAAGCTTGAAGTGAGGCAGGAATCCTTCCCGTGAACAACATGTTCGGAGATTTCTAAACCCTGGTGCAGGCTGCCAGGTCTTTGCCAGGCAGTGCAGCAGCTCAGCTGCTCACAAGTAGAGCTTTCTTATAAGCTTTTATAATCACAAAGCTTTAGGGCAAAATCGTTTCCAAACAAAAAAAGTTTTTAAGCACACACAAAACCAGGCCAGCTTGGACTAAAACAAAATCTGGCCGTCACTCTGTTTTGGAGCCTTGCCTTCCCTTAGGTTCCCTGGTTAGAGTGGCCCTTCTGCATCCCAGACAAAGGGCTCTTTCTCCAGAGGGCTGTGGGTCAGGCCCTAACCTCCCCTCTGAGCTCTCAGGAAGGCATGTGGTCCTGTCACCTTTCCTGCAAACTGATCAAATAAAGACTCTTACC
>NW_008236184.1:6980805-6992206 GCF_000691975.1 Corvus brachyrhynchos | reverse complement strand
CTCTTTCCCCAAATTACTCCTTAACTCCCTGCTTGCCATGCTGGTTGTGAGTGTCTGGCACTTGGCAGCTGTGATGTAAATCCATGGCATTGACATGAGAAATAAATACAGAAAGGAAGAACAGTTGGTTTCTAACAGCAAGAGTGGGTGTAAGGAGATCAGGCTTTAGTTCTGCAGAATTTCTGATGGTCCCTTCAGAAGCTGCTGAGACCCAGAACAGTTGCTGCTTTGTTGTGCCATGAACAAGGAGCTGCTAAGAGCACTTGACTGTCAGTCACCATTCGCTTTGTCCCCCTCATTTAATATAGTCCCTGTTTTATATAGGCACTGCTGTGATTTTGGAATGTGGGGCCTCATTTACAGAAAGGCTGAGGCTACAACTGCTCTTGAAAGCACTGGGAAGGTGCAGAGTACCTATAGAATGTTAAATACCTGCAAAAAAAAATTTCAAAGCAAAGCTCCATGGCTGTGTTTTGAACAAGCCTCTCTGTAGCTCACTTCCCCACCTGTAGGAGGTGGATAATTTCAGTTGCTCTGAAAAGGAACTTGTGAAGCCCCCCAGATATTGCAGTGGTAAATAGGAAATTAAAAACACTGTCAGGGGAATCTGTAATTCTGTTTTCAGGGCAGGGCTGAAGCAGAGTGAAATCAGTAAGACATATTGACCTGGGAGGATAAAACACATGATGGAATAACTTAGTAAGAAGTGCCAGCCTGTTGTTAGGGATGGTGCTAGAAGGAACACACACAGCAGGCTGATATCCCTACAGCCTGTAAATACTAGGAGTGTCTAACTTTTAAGTGCTTGATTTTGCAATGTTGCTGATGTCCTTTAGCACAGGAGTATTCCTGTGTGCCTGTGCAGTGTGGATTAGGACACCACATAGAGCTGTTCGGATCCCATCTGGTCTGCCATGGAGCCACCTGTAAAGTGAAGATGATATTTCTCTCATCTGAAGTGTACTCTGGGGCAAAACTGGTGAGGTACTCAGAGAAAACAGTAGTGAAGTAAATGACACCCTGCCTATTGTCCCTGCTGTGGGCAAGAAGAGATTAGAAACACTGAACAAAGCCATGGGGCTGTCCTGGAGGAAGGGAAGAGCTGGCTGGCTGGAGGACAGGCCATACAATCATCAACCCCTCCTCCCTCCTTATTAGTGACCCCGTACTTCTTGCCAGTTCCCTCTTACATGGCCAGCTCTTCCCTTCTTGGGGCAGCTCTTCAGACGCCAGAGAGTGCCTGTCTGTAGCGTTCACTGATGGATTTCATCTGCAAACAGAAAAAGATATGGTGGATTTTTGCACTTACATTCTCTTATGCCTCATCATTCCCTTGCCCAGCTGGGTCAGGGTTAGTGCAGCCAACATCAGTGCCCCACATACCTGTATCAGTTCTGTTCTGCAGAGCCACAGGAACAGGGAAGCAGGCAAAGCCCACTGCATGCAGCCTTCCTGTTCCTTGTATTCTGGGGGAAGTGGGACATAAAGTAGTTTACTCCATCTGAACCAGCCAGTGTAACTTGGACTTTCAGTCTGACTCTATGCAGTGTGACCATTTGCTGTACAACTCACTGATGCTCCAAGAACTAACCCAAGTGTTTTGCAGAAGGAAGAAACTTACTTTTTTACTACTTTAGTAGTTACCAAAATAAAACTACAGCAACAAGCTGTCCAGCATAACAAAATCCTGTTCATGGGAGCTATGCCAAAGCACAAAGGAATCTGTAGTTTAAACACAGGCTAGAACTGGATGTTATATAGAAACTGTAGTGATTCAGAGGTACCTCTGGTCCTGACAAGGAATGCTCAGGCAAAAATTGTTTCTCTGCTCTTGCAGGTTCATGATATCAAATTTCAAGCTCCAACTTTGGAAGAAAAGGAATCGTGGATAAAAGCTCTTAATGAAGGGATCAATAGAGGCAAAAACAAAGTATTTGATGAGGTAAGAGAAACAGTTTTCAAGCTCCTGTGTTTCTGTGTCTTCTCATCCATGGCTCCTTTAGCTAAAAGCAGAACTTGCCTGAACCTCTGTTCTCCCCATCCTTCCTGCATGCCAGCCATGGTCCAAGGAAAGAGAAGGATGGTGTGCAAGGTAGGGCAGGTTCCTTCTCTTCAGAGCTTGGGATCAGAGGATTTCTGGGAGTTCCCCTTTCCCAATGGAAATGGCCAGTGCAGAGAAGCAGCTGCAGCGCTGAGTTATGTAGAGCTGGGATGCAGCTTGGAGAGACTCGTCCTCCCCATGCTGCCATGATCCTCAGCACCAAGCAGTGTGGAAATGGAGGTATTTGGTTAGGATGTAGCCCAGTCTTCAGGACTGGAAAAGTCTGAAGTGAGTCAGTCCACCAGCCATTCCGCCTGCAGTCTGGAGAGTAGTCTGGTGGAAAGTTACTCCATGGCCTTGGCCAAACCTGCCTGCCTCTCAGCTAGCCCCAGCACACCTGCACTTTCAAATTCTCCTCCCATCCTGCTGCACAGAGGGGAGTATGAAAATTGCACAACCTAGAGCCTGTTTAACCTTGCCCTGCTCCCTCTTAGTTTGTAAATCGGCCCTGAGCTAAACCAAAGGAGCAGCATCTCTTCTGCAGTTCTTTCAGTAACTGAAAGGAAGTGAGCAAAACCACCACCATGGGAATGACACAAGAAAAAATGAGCAGGGTAAGGAGGGACAAAGCAATCAGCAAGATCTGTTTAGCAAAGGAAACCAAAGCAATGAGTAAAAGTTTTGAGAAAAGGACTAACTGGTGTAGATACAGTGCTAGAGATGTAAACTCTGAGAGGTTAGGCTTTGCTTTTATTCAGCAGAGGGCAAAAGCATATGGGTACAGTGGGCAGTGAACTCTGCACACCCTTCATCAGTACAGCAAGCTGAGATCTCAGATTACCTCCCTGTCCTGTGATGTGGGGTTATCCTCCTTACAGAGGGAGCCAGCCTCTAATACTCATTCATTCCAGTAAGGATCAAACCTCAGATTTAAAGTGTTTCCACACAGGCCAGGCACAGGCTAATGGGTCAAGCCCTCAGCCAGCTTGGATTATCTGTTCTCCCCTGAAGGAGCTGTAAAACCACTTTTGCCATACCAGCCATTTTAAACCCCTATTTCACCCTCACCAGCTTTCCTGTTGTACAAACTTGTCGTACTAAGGACACACAGATGTTTTCAGTGTCCCTGGTCACTGATGCTGCCTCTCAATGTGGAGCAGACTCCAGCCCTTGGCCATCACAGTGTGGGTGGGTGGTCACAGAGCCAGCACAGAGAAGTACCTGTCAAGGCACTGGGACCTCCCTCCTTATGAATGTGAGGCAGTGGATTTCTCCTCTGATTCCAGGAAATAAATTTGTTAATTCAGCTGGAGTTGCAATTAATCCAGGTCACTGCTCACACCTTCTCCTCAGCATCCTGCAGTCATTAGAGCTGTGGAAGGGAAGGGCTGTAACAAAGTGCTGCTGATACAGTTCACAGTCAGGTCACAGTTATTAATGAGCTTTCACCTCTAAGATGGAAACAGCAGTTTTGGTGCTGTGTTCTGCCACATGCAGGAGCTGGTCCAAGTACAGGGTGCAGTGAGGACAAAGCTCCTCGTGTCCTTTGTTCCCTGCCCCTTAGGTGGAGAGAAGTTGCAAACCTCTGAGACCTTAAATATCCATCACATATGTGCAGGGCTTTGCAGGCAGGCTGTAACTGAGTTCTGAGGTAAAGACTAGTGGTGAAATATTCTCCAATGAAATGCTGAAATTTCATGTGTGACAGTGACAACTTTATAGACATATCTTGAGAAATTAATGACCCTCTTCCTTTTTTGTTTCCCTCCTCTTCCCCCTGTTAAAGGTAAAAGTAGATGAGAGCCTTTCCTTAGACCACGTAACTCGGGACAGGGTGAAAGTGTCCCATGGACGCCGGCCACCCACAAGAAGTCACCTAAAGGAGGTAAGTGCACCCTGTTGGAGTGAGCCAACCCACCAGCTGGGATCACCAGGAGCTGCTCCTTCCACTCGGGTACCAAACCCCAGGAAAAACCTCAAGTATGGACAGCCCAGAGAAAGCTGACGAGGGAAGCAACTTCCTCCAGGAAAGACTGTGCCAGCACCTCTCTAACGAAGCTCCAGGTTCCCATAGATCTCTATCTGCTGCAACATGTTACCATATATTTAGCTTTTCATAACTCATAAGCTACTTCGCCATCTGGTAAGAACCATTAGAGTTTCATTTTCATCAGAAGAAACCGAAGCTCCTGTATTTATTTTCAAAGATGTGATAATGTTGTAGCCACAGTAGTCTAAAGGTAGAAGAACTGCATGGTCCACAGGAAGAGCTGTATTTTTATTAAGCTAACCAGAGAAAGCAGATGAACTTTCAAGCTTACAAGCCCTTCCCTAGGTCTGAAACAGAATACATTATTCTCCCAGGCAGTTTTATAGACTAACCTGTCTACTTTTAACTGATTTTCTGGGTCTGTCACTTAAAAAAAAAAGAAGAAAACACAAAATAAACCTGCATTTCATTTTCAGGGGAGAGGTTCTTACTAATGTTTGATTCGTGTGATTTATGAAAAAGTTTCTACAGACAGATTGATATTTTAGCAGAGCATTAATCTCAAGAAAGGAAGGTTTTTAAATCAAACCTTCCTTCTTCAGACTTCCAAGACACTGACTTATGTGCCTGCACAACACTCAGATGACCCTTGTGCAGAAAATGCGATGCCTTGAGACTTTTACTTTGCATAGAAATGGAGGGAGAGCGTCTGTCCCAGAGAAATGCATGAGAATGAATCATAGATTCCCATCCTCCAGAAAACCGCAGAAGAAAACATGACAAAAGTCACAGCAACAATGAAGTGTGGGTTCTGTTGCCTAATATGGGTTCAGTAAGGTAGCAGGTTTTAGTCCCTAGGCACTATAAACATCTCTCTTCCCTGCTCAGATCACTATTTTCATGAGATAACCTCTGAAGTTAATACCTGTAAGACTTCTCACCCTTAGCCAAAATCAGGGGAAACTCGCTTACAAATTTAGAAGCAGAAATGAGGGGATAGAGCCTGCAGGAAGATGTGTATCATGGCTGCTGGCTGCAGGTTCATGAAGGAAATGGCATGTACATTGATTTTCAGTGTTCAGAGGATGGATCAGGGCCAAGCCGCCAGGATGCAGCTTGCTTCCATCTCTCTCATGGGCTGGAAAGGCAGAGAGGCTTTAACTAAACTCTGCACTGCAGGAGCCTGGCCCTGGCTGCAGCTATGCCTTTGTGTGGTTTTGGGTTCCCTCACACAGGAACTGTCACCGTGGTTCTCCCTGTGGGGCACTGAGCTTACACGCTGCAATGTCTTTGCTAAGTCCATCCTTTTTAGGAAAACCTCCCTACTAGTGAGATTTGCACACAGCCTGTGGTCTGAAGGAGGTTTAACCAGCTGAGGCTTGGCCCTGGTAAGGCAGGGATGACATCAGGTTGGAGGATGCAAGCAGAAGGCAACAGGATTACAGTCCCTGGCCAAGCAATCCAAAGATCACCTTGGTTTATGACAAGCGCAAAAGCAGAAAAGTGAGCCTTTGGGGAGGCACATTGTAAATGAAGGGGGCAGAGGGATCCCAGTACAAGACAAAGAATAAAAAGGCAGAGCTTAACACTAGCGCCCACAGGAAAACCAAGAAATTAGGTTACTGGGGAACAGGCTTTAAGACATTCTTCTCAAAGGAAGTAGTAAAATAAGTTCTGTGCTTTTCTTAGAATTGAGGGCTAGTTTGGGTTGGGAGAGACCTTACAAATCATCTGCCAGGGCAGAGAGCCTTTCAGTAGACCAGGTTACTCAGAGCCCCTTCCAGCCTGGCCTTGAACACTCCAGGGATGGGGAGTCCACAGCCTCTCTGGGCAACCTGTGCCAGGGCCTCACCACCCCTATAGTGAAAAATTTCTTCCGAATATCTAATCTAAACCTGCCCTCTTTCATCTTAAGGCCATTCCCCCTTGTCCTATCACTCCATGCCCTTGTGAAAAGTCCCTCTCCAGCTCTCTTGGAAGCCCCCTTTAGGCACTGGAAGGGGCTCTTAAGGTCTCCCTGAAGCCTTTTCTTCTCCAGGCTGAACAGCCCCAACTCTCTCAGCTTGAAGCAGCAACCCCTTGCTTGCCATGCTGGTTGTGAGGGTTTTGGACTTTAACTTGAAGTTAAAGGATGAAACACAGGATCAGTGATGGGATAGATATTGAAAACTTTCTTTCTTGTTTTTCAGGCTGCCAAGTGTACATCAGATGGTATCCTGCGACTAGATCTGGATATAGTAGACAATGGACCACCAACCTTTGATTCCACTATCAGTGAAAGCGACAATGAACCACCTCAAAAAGAAACTCCAAAGCCACCTATGCCACCTACAAAACCCACTGGCACAAAAGAAAACCAAGAGGCAGAGAACAATATTCCTGACCAGGAACATAAAAAACCTCTGTCTCCTCCGTTGCCCCCAGATAAGAAGCTTAAGGAAGGCATCACATCAAAGGATGGTATAAATGCCAAGGAAGAGGACTCTGTCAGTCCAGAGGAGAATGTGGAAGAATCGCAAGCACCAAGTGAGGAGAACAAGGAGAACCTCACTGAGGTCAGCAACAGGGTTATAGCAAAAGCTCCAATTCCACTTCCTAAGAGTGTGCCAGACAAGCTGAAAGTAGCTTGGGACCAACCAACCATTGAACCTAAAAAGACAGAAGACTTGGAATCAGATGATGGCAAAGACAACCTGGCTGAGATTGCTGCTGCAGATGTTACAAAGCCTCCTGTTCCTCCTAAGGTTTTGTCAGAGAAAATGCTTGCCACAGTGAACTCCAGCCATGGTGACCTGGAAGCTGGGGGCTGGGAAGAGCAGGAGTCTGGCAGCTCCAAGCCCCCGGTGAATGGGATCACAGCCAGCGAGGTAGCAGAGTTCACATCCCCGACAGCTGAAACAGAAGAAGGAAATGGGAGGACCACAGCCGAGAAGGAACAGCAAACTTCAGCAGAAGAGACAGAGACTTCCTTAGCTACAGAAACAGACCATGAGAGTGTAAAAGCAACTATTGAGAAGAAAGATTCTACAGAAAACACTTCAGGTCTCAAACTTCGCTGTTCTTCTCTGGGAGACTTACTCTCTGATTCCAAAAATAAACAGAGAGCACTTCCAGGCCAAGGTTTCCCAAAGGATTCCCATCAATGCTTAGCTAAAATGGAGGAGAAAGTTGCTAATGAAAGGGAAAAAGCAGAAAAGCTTCTGCAGAAGGTTTTACGTGAAGGGTTGGAACAGGCCCAGGGGGGTAATGGACCCCCAGTGATGGCAGAGACATTGCTCAATGAGGCAGTAGAACAACTTCGGCAAGCTACACAGGTTTTGCAAGAAATTAAAGGTCTTGGAGAACTGAAAAGAGAAGGAACACAGAAACAGAAAGAAAAGCAAAAGGATCTAGTGACTCTTTATAGGAGAAGTGCTCCCTGACACACTCTGCAGAGACTTCTTTCCCAAAATCAAAGCGAAACATTTGCATTTATGATTTGTACCATTGCGAGGCCAGTGTTTAAAGGTGGTGTTTTGCTGTGCACACACCATGTTTGTGGGACAGAATTGAGCTTTCAGTTATAGGATCTTTCTTTCTTCATGTTGTACATACCAGTCTGGTTCTAATCCTCTTAGCACAGCAGAAGGTTACAGGACAGTGAACAGTTTCAAAAATGTGAATGCTCTTTAAGGATTCTGTCCAAAGTCCTTTCAATGGATCAGGCCTTAAAAATTAGTGGTAATCAGACAAAGCCAGATTTTTTGAAAGGAGCAGAATGGCTATTCTAGCAAAAGCCCATCTCTCTGTATTTACAGACAAGCAAATACCAGATTACACTGGCACCTATCTGGTTTTCCCAGTTAAATCATTTGAGGATAAATGTAGTCAGTGTTTGTTCACTTGCTGGCACAGTTTCCCAGACCACCTGGCCCAGTGACATCTAGGAATGTAAAGATAAACGGTTTAATCTTCTCCAAAGATACTCATCAAACCACATCCACAGTTAAAAAGTGACCTCACACAGAGGCAAACCAAACTGGCCAATTCCTGACTCCAAGTAGTGTCCCTGATGTGGAGCAGCTGTATGAAGGCACTTTGAGGCTGCCTCTGCAGCGCTTTAGGTGTGCTAAGCACTGCATGAATGAACACAAGTCTCAAAGCACCATTGCCAGGCAAGTATTGATCGTTCCTCTTTCCTTAATAGGGAAATTGAGGTTACACTTGGCCTGTGAAGGTGTTTTCTACCAGGACAACACATTTATTATTGAGGACCATATCTGGTAACTCTGAATCCCCTCAGTGTTGTTAGGAACCAGTAGTCAGGCATTTGGAGGACATGTGTCCAGGAGATCCTCAGGAGCTTCCTAGGAGAGCTGTCACTAAGAAGCTTTGGGGATGTGTGTTCCCTTAATGTTGTCTCAGGATGTAACTGACAGGAGCATGCACATCAGGCAGTGGGTCTGGACAAGATCCCCCTTCCCACTAAACACGTCTCTACCTGCTGTGTCCTGGTCAGCCTGAGAGCCATGGTTTGGCCCAGATCTCTCTATTGAGAGATTGACACACATGGAGGGAAAGGCGTTTTTGCACAGAAAACTTTGGGGCTGGTCCCAATGGCTTAAGTATATGAAAAATGCATTGCTACAGAAGGGTGTGAGGAAGGCATTGCAGTAGGCTCCAGGGCAATTCCCACAGCTTCCCTGTCCACCTGCTGGGAGGAACCACAGTTCCTGTGGTCTTTAGTGATTACAGCAGTGGCAAAATCATATCTTTGCACTGCTGCTGTATAGCCCCATACCCGAGCTGCTCCTCTCCCCTGTTCTCTATAGTTGCTTTGAGGAGAATTGTGTGACAGCCCAGAGGTCTTCTCCTTTGCTTGAGCCAAACTCTGGAAACATGGAAAATGGCAATCTCCCCAGTCTGGTTTTAAGGAGTGACACGCTACCTAAACTCTTTTATCTCATTTGCCAGCATTTTGGTCTTAGCTCATCCATTTCTTTTTCTTCTAATTTCCCATGTCCCACGAGTCTGCAGGGGGCTGCAAACATCACCCACAGCAGCAGTAAAGTTTCATCTAAGCCTCCTCTTAGGCTAGGCATAGGTACTTCAGGTCTGAACACAGAAAGGTTGGCTTTGGGCTTCCAAATACCTTGGTTTTCACCACTTGGAGCCAGCAAGACAGATAGTGACCATAACTGATGCTTCTGCTTCTTTTGATTAAATTAGCCTTGGTTTTGGTAGCGACCCCTCTCAAGACAGCCATAGATGTTGTATGAGTTGACTTGTTATTATTCTGTCATGTGGAAAGTTCTACGTAGTCAAACACTCAGGGCTCAGGTGCCAAAAAGCTTTGCTTTGAGACAAGAAGTTTCCAGTGTCCTAAGCCCACCCCGAGGCACACAGCCTGGAGCAAACTCTGGATCTGTGCCATTTGCTGCTGTAGGTTCAGTGTCAACTAGGGGTCATATTCACCTTTCCAGACACACTTAGGACAAGGGCTAAGAACACAGACAATATTCAGTGCCTATCTGCTATCTAAATGTATTTTTCTGCATGTGCACTTTTGTTTACCGAACACTGTGCGGTATGAATGTGAGCTGTCAGAACGTGCTGTGTACTGGAAGTCAAGGGACATCAGCTCCAGAGAGCAGGCAGGCTTTTGCAAGATGCAGTTCTATAACAAGAGATAGATGGGGGAAAACCCAGTTCACACTAACAGGAATAGACACAAACCAGGGCAAACTCTGCATACAGGTTCATATCCCAAAGCTGAAGCCAATCTTAAACTTCAGGACAGGCAAATCAAAGCCTAGAACTGAAATCCAGGAGAATGACAACAGCTTATGGGGTAGCTCAGTACCCTAATTTATATACAAATGTTTTTGCTCTCCCCAGTGTTTTCTTGTGGCGGTGTGTTCTGTGGATATTTGTCTGGCACAGCACTGGTGAAAATACCCAGACATCCCTCTCTGTTACACCCAAACCTACAGGATGTGCTTATATTTACTGTATATTTTTATATTATACTCAATATTCAGTGAATAAATGTCTGACATTTTACCGAATACCCATCAATAGGAATCCTAACAGATAAATACCCTCTACCTGTTAGGAAATGGGCAAATTAAATCATTTTACAAGCTACAGCTAATTACTGTATATGCTGTACTAACAGATCTTACTAGATTTGTATTATGTCTTGTAAATAGGTATAACTTAAGTGGAATCTCTGCATCACCCAGTAACTTTACTGCTGCAAATGCTATGTTAGGCTTGGTTTTAACTGTTTTTTCTAATAGGTTTAGCAGGTTCATCCTAAAACATCCAGCCTTCTATGGCAACTCCCATCTTCAGCGTACATCCTGCCACCATGCACTTTTTTTTTCAATATTCTTTAAACATGCTTTTAAACTTGCATCTAATTCCTGGATGCACTAAGGCTAGGGGGTTTTGTGCCTGAAAACCCTCTGGGCTCGGAGTGCTGGAGTGTGAGTCTGTGTTTTGGGCTGTGCCACCAGTTTACATGTCTGTGACAGGAAGGAAGTGAGTTTGCAAGCGAGCAAGTGTGGATGACGATCTGAAAGCAGCTGCTGCAGCCCGTGGAAAGACAGCACTTTGTCTCCTGCTTGTAAAGAGCTTTGAAATTTGGCAATAAAACCTCCTTTTAAAAATCTGCTGTTTCAGAGTCATTTGTCCTGAAGTGGAGCAAGGAAGCGCCACCAGAAGCAGCACGTTAAGGCTTTGCTCTGGAGAAGGGAATGCTGCACAGGCTGTGGTCAGGCTGGGGTGAGCTTGCTGCTGTGCTAACCACAAGACAGGAGGAAGGAGAAGCACTGGGGGCTGGCGCTGGCACAGAGCTGGAGCTGCTGTTGCACACAGAGCAGTTCCTGACTCATCCCTGCCTGCCAGCTGGGCTGCCCTGGCCAGAAAGCATGGCTGAGGCCAGGATCTCCTTCTGGAAAGCAGTGGGAAGCATCACATCACCAAGTGCAATCTCCAGCAGAGCTGGCTGGGCTGCTCGTAACACATTCATGTGGACTCACTGGTGTCTACAGAATGTGGAGCCCACTCAGCACTTGTTCCTTTGGTGGTGAGGAACACCAGAGCCTTGTTCCTCTGCCCAGATGGCAGGAAGCTGCAGCAAGAGAAGCTGGTGGCACAGTGACTGCTTCCCTTCTGCAATAACTGGTCCAAAATTGGTCAGTAGGTTCAAAAGTTACGAGGAAGCAGGGAAAGAATGCAAGTGTACATGCCATCCTGTTACACAATAAGAACATTCATTTGGGTGAAAAATTGTGGTTAGCAAACCCTCTAACCCCTTGTTGGGAAGGGGGCTGTTCCTCAAAGGAATCTCCAAGACGGGTGATTTCTACAGATACGCTGTAGGG
>NW_008236184.1:6975024-6980702 GCF_000691975.1 Corvus brachyrhynchos | reverse complement strand
TAGGGAAAGGGACTCTCTTCTTCCCTTATTTACAAAACACACAACATATCACATTTTGGCCTGAAATTGGTGTTGGTAAGGAAGGGAAATGTCTAGCACTATGTGAAACAATAAAAAATGAAAAAAAAGTGCAAAAGCAAACATACATAGTATTGGCATATGAATCATTTGCCTGACTTGCTCTTAATTCAATGGATAGTCATGGGTTACTGGTTCGAAGAGACTGTCTTGTGCAATAGACTCTGAAATAGACAATGCAGGTCCTAGATTCCTTATTGTGATCCTACAGAACTCAGTAATTTGCAATTGAAAAGGAGCGGAAAGATCTCTTCCAGTCCCAGGGGTCCAAAAGATTTACTACAGCCTGAGCTAGCCTACACTGATGACTAATTATTCTTGCTATTAAAAAATGCGTGTTTTATCTTAAACATGAGTCATCAACAGTGAAGCTCTCCAACATTTCCCCTTTCCAGTTTAAGAGTCAGAAAATTCATAGACATGAAAGGTACCCCCAGCGTTTAGAGAATGGAGATCACTGTTTTGTTATGCTGTGAAAATTCACACACTTCAAAAAGCCAGTGCTTAATTTATTCTAGGAAACTTAGTCACTGTGTTCTAGTGCCTTACCTCACAGCTAAGCAACCCACCACATTCCTGTGACAACCACTGGTAGGTGATGTTACAGAACATTAACAGACTCAGGGAATGATAAACCTCACAGGCTACTCAGGTCTTTAACCCTGGCTTCCCTCCCTCTGAGGAGTTGTGAGATGATAAATGTGGTGTCCATGCAGACCCTGCTCACACCTCCATAGCCTGGCCTGCTCTCCCAAAATGGATCCTCTTCTTCTGCTCCAGATTTCAGTTCTCATCTCTCCCTACTTTTCCATCTCATGCCTCTTCTCTGCCAGAACAACTGATCTCTAGAAAGCTCAATGCTGTGTTGATAGAAACTTTCCATAAGTTTTAGTTGTGCTGCTGCCAGGAAAATCCTTACTCCCACCTTTACCAGAGTTACAATCCAGTTTCTACATCCCCTGCGTCTACAATCTCCAATTTTACATTTCCTATTTCCACCCCACACCCATGAAGGATAAGTTTGTGCTTTGGAACATGGTCATTCTTCAAAGTCAGGAAATTAATTTAAAAATTATTAGCTCAAAATAAATTAATCAAAGGAATCAAAATGTTCAAAGCTAAAACTACCTCTCTTGGTGGTTCTTTTATAGAATCTTCCAGTACAAAGACCTAAAGGTGTTTTATGGCCATGAATTAATTTTGCCTTGTGGTGAAACCAGGAGAGATGATGGAGCTTCTCACCCTGCAGAATGAAGGCAAAGGCACAGAGCATTGAAGAGGTGGGCTCCAAACTCATTCTCCTGCAGCAGATACTTTTATTTTTAGTTGGTGAACTAGTGACATTTTGCAATAAACATTAAATAACCAGAATATCAGATGTCCGCAAAAAGACCAAACAAACAAAAATATCCAATTCTGAGAATTTGTCCTTTGATGACTTTTCTAACCCTTAGCAGGGATTGGAATGGACCTCCAAATCCTGCTTGTTTTGGGCAATATGACACTTAAAGGATTTGTATTCCCAGCCCATAGGATAAGACATACTATGAAAATACTGTATATATCTGTTATATCGCCAATATTGTTCATTTAAAACAAGAAATAAGAACTTGAACTATTTTGGAGATGTTCTGGAGAAAAAGACAAAGCCATCTGGAGCAGAGACTATCAGGAGAGGAGGTCAGAGGAAGGAAGAGGGCAAGACATGGGAATGCAATGCCAAGTACTAGCTGTCATTCATGGGCAAGGATATGACATTTATGCAATGCAAACAGATTCAAACTCTCCTTCCCCACAGAACAACACAGCAGGGCATATCCAGAAATCAGGATATTTGAATGCTGATTACTGACTTTCCTTTACCCTTTATTGAAACATTTAATTCTCTCTTGGTCTCTAAATAGTTTCAGATGCTTGCAAAGGTCTTTACTATATTAATATTTTTCCCTTCCCTTTCCACAAAAACTCTAGTTTTGGAGGAAAGATATTTTTCCTTCCAGAGAAACGTGCCTTGCACAGAAAGAAATGTTTCTTAGAGGACAAATGCTAATCTGTTTTACGTACAAGTTATCTAGCACACCACCGCACACTGGGACATTTATCACTGAACCTGATAAAACACAAGAAGATCTCCAAAAGTCCAACAGATACACAAGCCAGCATGACTAACTGGGCAAACAAAACTGCAAGTTCCTCTGCTATTTCATCCGCAACAAGAAGTGAGTTTTGAAATTCTGGCAAAATCTTCTGGGTTTGTTTAGACCACATCACCATGACAGCAAAGCACTGCCCAGTTCTTCATGTATTGTACAGCTTTGCAAGAGATGGTGGTGAGGGGAAAATGAAGCTCAAAGGAAAAAACATGGCCAGATGTTATATGGGAGATCACAGGAGATACCCCAGCCCATGGATAACCTTCCTGTCCAACCACAGAGCTTCTGATGGGCTCTTTCTCTGGAGCAACGCTGAATTTTCAACAGCATGGGTTGAATTTCCTGAGCAAGGCAAATATACTCCACTTGTTTTCCATGGCCAAGAGCTAATGAACTTGTGAAAGGCCACCAATGCAAACAACAGTCATGTATTCAAAGGGCAGGACTGCTCTCAGCTTAGCCACACTTCTGCTCTTCTATCCAGGTGCATTCAAAACCACCCACCTTCAAGGGTGGAATCAGGGCCTGGTGGGAGTTGCTGGTGAGAAATTTTCTGGTGAAACATTTTCAGGTCAAAACAGCAATGCAAGGCTGTTATCAGAGGACTGCAGATAAGGAAAGGTGTGCTGGTTTAAAAAACTGTACCAAAAAAAATTTTGAGAAGTTGACATTTCAAAAGGAGACAATTTTGCTCTGCAGCTTGAAAACACAATTTCAACACTTTGATTTACAATTTTTAAAGTAACTAACCCAAGCATTTTTAAAAATATGAAATTACATATTTTGATGGTGCTTGTGTGATTGCCTCTTGTTTGCTCACAAAAGTTTTAAAAAATTTTTAATGTTTTTCCTTGCTCTAGATAAAGGGAAGAGAATTTAAACCCTTGGGAAAACTGAGAAGATGTGAAAGGTTTTTGAGTCTGACCTGGGCAGACAAAGTGGGATTCCTGTCCATTTCATTCAAAATGAGGCACAAGGTTCCAGCCTGGCTCCTCTGCTCCTCAAAGGGGCATTGTTTCATTCTCAGATGATCCAATCATGCCACGATCTGTGGTCTGTTTATTTTGTCTCAAGCCAACAGTAGTTGCACAGGTACAGGGCTGTTTTTTTAAATGAGAGAAAATGCCCACACAATCCCAGTAAATCTCTAGACATCAAAAGGAATCCCGAAAACTAAAACATCTGTAAGGAGTCTGGTCTCATTCCTGTGACAGGTTTGCATTCAAGAATGTAATGTTCTTCTACTAAGCTGCTTGTTTGGAATTAAACTATTTTCAGCACTAAACACGAGAGATGTTAATTTGGGGCTTGCAGCCAAGGCCACCATTCCTATAGAATAGAAAGAGCACAGGCTGTTCTCTACAGTTCCTGTTCTGCTCATTGAGACAGAGGCAGAGGGCAACATCCACAGCAGCCCCATCCTGGTTAGACATCCTTCCTGTGAACTATGAAACATGTCAGCAGAATAGAAGGAATTTTTCAGCTTTCAAATCAGGACCTTTGGAGGGCCCTTCCCATTCACCACAGTGAAAAACAGCAAATTGAAATGCAGCCACTGCCTACCTCAGTTCCCAGGCATTTAGCAGATACTTGCATTGGCTAATTATCACCAGTCCTGTCCTACCTAGAGCTCCCAAATATTGCAACAAACTGCTTTAGGTAAGAACACGCACACAGGGGTCTGCGCACACCATAAACACCATGGGAATAGGTGGCATCTGGGTTTGAAGATGCAGCATCCACAGATTGGTTCTGCACAAATGCACTGATGAGGAGAGCCAGCCATTGGGTTCTGACCCCAGTTTCTAGATTCAGCAAAAAACAGAGGCCAACAGAATTTTTTTTTTTCCTAGTGATTGGGCACTCAGCTGAGTTCCTGTGGCTGTAACTCAGCTGTGTTACAAGCCATCTCTAGCAAGAAGGCACTGGAGCAGGAGGTAATTGAGGGTTGGCTCCCAGAGGGAATTTTCCCTTAAAAGGATAACTACATTGTCATGAAGAAACCAGCTCACTTCCACTGCCTGCAGAGCTTTTTGCAAATACGGCTGCCAGAGCCGGGGGCGGTGGCAGGTATTAAGAGCAAACAGCCAGGAGCAGCAGGGCAGTGCCTGCTCCCTACATGCTAAAGAACTACTCCAGCCTCACTCAGCCACGCTCTGCCATGAAGGGTAGCAGGACACACAGGCAGCCCCAGGAGGTCACTTCAGTGCCATGTCACAAGAGGCCAGCTCCTATCATCTGCTTGAGGCAAAAAGAAACCCAAGTGAGGGATTGCAACCAAAAAACCACCCTCACAAGAAGCATTTGCACTCAAAATGAGCCATTTTTTCAGAAAGGGGCAGGCAGTGTGCCAGCTGAAAGCATGCCAAGGAATATTTCCAATCAAATATTTTTCCACCAGAAAATAACCAAAATCCCAGCTTTTCATTTGAGAGTCTGTGGAACAATTCTTATCAAAACACTTTAAGATGGGATCCAGGAGAATGATGAAAGAGCAGAACCCCATGGTGGCCTCTCACCCAGCAGCAGACTGCTGAGAAGGGAGAGCTGGGTTTAAGTTCCCCTCTAGAAGACTCAGCCTGGTGACTTGAACCTCAACCTCCCACAACCAAGAGGAAACTGCCTGAGCTCTAACACAGCCCTGCTCCATACCCAGGATATGTCCTTGTCCTCTGGACAGCCCACCCACCTGGAGCTTTGCACTGTGCTCTCCTGTGCAGTTTTTACACGGAATGAAGCTGAAATGGGAAAGGCTGGATTTGGCCCAGCTATAGTGGCAGGCACCAATTCCCACCTCACAGCTAAAGCTTCTTTTGGGTGAGGTCTTCTACTCTGACTCATGCTCCTGCGGTCTCTAGTGCAGAATAAGCCACCTATCACACTGCAAGAGAAGGAACCAGGGCCTGGTGTTTCCCTTCACCCTGATGAGCGGACAAAATATGTGCAAGTGAGCAACAGCCAGGTCTGAAGTGAGCAGAGACTCCTGAACTGGCAGTGCAACAGAGGCTTACACAGAGTAAAACACCATCCCTTTCTTTGAGGACTGGCAGCCCACAGAACCCCAAGCACCTCAAATCCTTCCATTGCAGTGGGGAGTCCAGCCAAGAGAGTGCATGAGACAGATTTCTGGTGACCAGCAAGTCATCGTTGCTGGAAGCAGGATCTCCTAGCATCGAGCTCCTTAAAGAGACAGACCACCAGCAACCTCCTCCAGACCACAGAGGTCAGCTAAGGAGCTGCAGCAATTCTGCAGCTGCTCCCAGTTCTGCCTGGTAGTTGCTCCATCTGGTCCCATCCTGTTGCTACCTTTGTGAAGTGTCCACTTGAAATAGTCCCATTTCAGGAACTCCACAAGCAGCCATGGAGATTCAGCACGCTTCCTCTTCACTTTAGCGGTAGAAAATTTTATTTTCTAATCAGTCTTCCTCTGTAGAAAGAAGTATTAAA
>NW_008236184.1:6970424-6975004 GCF_000691975.1 Corvus brachyrhynchos | reverse complement strand
GTCGATAGACAGAAACTCGTCCAGAGAGTAACAGCAGAAAGCTGAAGAATTACAGGTGGCTACAGGCACAGACTGGTTGCCATTCGGCTTTTCCTTTCTATGAGTAACAGCAAGAAAATGAGTCAGACTCTATGGCTGAGTCACAGTGAGTGAATATAGACTTGCTTTTCAGACCAAGAGAACTTGGGCAGGTGGAGGAAGAGCTCTGTATAATCGACCCCGGATAAACACATCATGGTCCCTCCATGTGCAAGTCCTGCTCTGGGGCCTAGGATCTGCAAACCCATCCCAAAGGAAGACCCTGTGGTGGAATATATGATAAACATATGACAACATCTGCCTTGTGTTTCCTGTGCTGTGTACAGATTATCTCTCTCTACAGATAACCCTGTCCTTTTCAAAGAGAAGGCTGGGGTTTTAAAAACACTGCTGAGACCAGTGACAGTTTGAATCAGTTCATTCTATACCTGTTCTCAGACCACGTGTATCACATCTCAGCACCATCTGCTCGACACTTGAGAGATGTGATGACACATCTGCCCGGGGTTGTTTGTTCCCTCATCCCTCCTGAGCACTGAAGCCGGAGGCAGGATAGGCAAAGTGCGCTTTCTGCATTCACGTGTGCTCTCTCCACACACAGAGCCGAGCTGACGCCCAGCTGAGCTCCCCCACCTCCTCTCCACTGATGTCATTATTTTCCATGTTGCTTGTTGTGCCCAGCAGTGAAGAAGCCCTGGGAATGCAGAAGCCCATGTCAGAGCTGTTTCTGCACTGATCACCAGCAACTCTAGCAGAGGACTTTAAAGAGAAGCCTGGTGGGCTGCAGTAAAATAAAAATCATCAGGCTACAATTTGACATCAGCAGAGCTCCTTGTAGAACACGACTCCGGCTGCTGTCCCAGCCCCCTCCTCCCTGCCTCCAATTCCAAGACCATAAAATTACTCATTAGGCTTGGAACAAAACACTCTCGGTGCACTTGCATGTGGCTGGAGGCAGAGACAGATGTTTTGGGCTCTGGAAGAAAATTGCTGAGAGACAGAAATGAAACACTTCCAAAGCTTCACTGTACTCGCCTGCTCCTGTTGGACTCCATGGTTTTCCGTGGGGTCAGATTAGAAGGGAGCAATGGCATCACTGAGCAACCCTTTGCTTCCACTTTGCTTTTATTAAATCCTCAAATACAATTTTCTGTTTCACTTCAAGATTTGCACTGAGTCCTTCAGCATGGCATAAGAGCAGCTCAGGGCTGTGCCTCTGGAAGTAGGTTTCAGCACTTCGGGTTTATGGTTAAAAGATCCTACATTGCAGGTTCACTTTTGTCTTGAAAAGAATAGGGAGAGATTGTCTTTAGGAGCCAGATGGTCCTCAGACGCCCAGGAAGCAGAGGATCCTCCCTCTTTTTAGGCAAGCAGTAAAGTGAGAATAAAAACATTGCCTGCAGGCATGTCAGTGAGGGGATTAGGATTCAGTGTCCCGAATATTGCTTGGTTTATACAAGGCAACCTTTCCCACCTCCCATAACCAAACACTTGCTCAGTTAACCATCACATTCAAACCAGGGAGGGCTGAGACTCCAGCTCCATCATGCCATTTCTCTTCTTAAATTCAAGAAAAAATATTTTGCCTTTAGATCCTTCCCTGCTACATTTGCTTTTGGTCACACAGTAGATGTTTTAAGACCACACTAGTGTTACATTCCTGGCTTTGAAAGACCAGGTTCCATGATTTCAGTAAGGCAAAGAGTTCAAAGCACAGCCAGAATGACCACTGTGACCTGATCATCACCATGAGACACAGACTGTCAAACCAGTAATCTCCCAGCTACTGGTCACTGGTACTCAGACACTAAGAGAGTGTGAACATGATGAGCTCGTATAGACCTCCCTCAGCCAAGCATCACAGAAATAACAAATTGTTTCTCCTACAGTTATTTCTAAAATATCATTCAGGTATAAAAGATACTGGAGAGGTATTTTTTTGCCTCTCATGTATTCCTGCAGGATAGATGTGAGCCCAATTCTCCACAGCTGGAAGGAGACTACACCGAGTTGGAAGATGTACTGGACTCATGTCAGTAAGCTCTGTGTGGAGGTCAGGGATCAACAGGAGTGGCCTGACCGTCAGGAGCAACCCCCGTCACAGTGCTAATTACATGTAAGCTTCACTTTCAAAGCTACATAGAAGCTTAAGCTCATTTATCTTTACAAGCGATTTAAAGGCCTATAGGCTTTGGGAAGTGAGAGTGACAGGAGAGGGAAATGCCAAATCACCAGCTGAAACGTCCAGTTGCTGTTAATATGGACTGAGCTATCTGTGTCAGCACCATGCAGCACACTGGCAAGGCTCACTCACCAATCCCCTGGCTCCTTGAGACTTTTCCTTACCAACAAACAAACCCTTCAGTTTCTCTAACATGATTTCCTCCCAGTCTCATAATACTGGATTATTCCTAAACCTGAAGCAAAGAACGTCACTTTGTGATTCAGGCTGCTTCCTGAGCTAGGAGCAACAGCTCTGCTGAAATACCTTATTCTGTGCTGTCTGAAACACTACACAGCATGACAGAGTCTCGGAAGACAGGAAAAATGGAATTACAGACTTGTGAAATGGACACTGACAAAAACCTGAAGTGTCGAACTCACTCAGATGCAGTCTGTGTTTAATCCAGTCATCAGACAGTCTCTGTTTAGCTAAATATTTGACTTCAGAATTGGGCCTGAATTATTATTGGCAAAGCTTCCAAGCTCCACAGGTCCCTCTAACAAGCTGTTCCTCTGTGGAAGCCTTGCAAGGAAATGAATGCAGCCTTTGAGGAAATTGCTGGAACCCTTCTCAGGCTTCCAGAGTGGGTTTGTGGAGTCCCGTGAAGTGTCCAGGCCTTCTGAAAGCTCCATATGTTGAGCATTAGAAGCTACAGGGCTGATGTTTGTGTGCATTTCTGGGATGTTCCCAGAGGAGTTCTGGCTCCGCAGCATGTCACAGGAACAGTTATCAAAGAAAGCACCAAAAATAACCTAGTCTACAGAACAACTAGAAGCCAAACCCAGACAAAAAATAAATAAGCTGGAGCCACACATGAAGCCATGCAGCCAGAGCTGTAACGTGTATTCCATTCTAATGGGATATATCTGAAAGAGCACAGAAATGGCAGGGTTGGTCCCTTTCATATACCCATAGCAGGGACATAAAGAGGCACAAACATACAACTCCTCACATCATCAGTGGCAGCCGTGTACCAGTGCCCAAAGATCTGGTTCAGGTGCTGCCAGGCACAGCCCACAGTTGCTATCTTAGCACATGGGGCTGTTTTGACACCCTGTCACATAAAAACAGTCCATCGGCACTGAAAGAGGAACGTGGTCATCCCCTCTCCCATGCAATATTCGATTTCCTGTCTGTGGCAGCATATGCCAGAAAAGACAATCCTCCAAGGATGGAGGCTGTTCCTCAAGCCAGGCTCCCCTGCCGTGGGCAGCTCCAGGGAAGCAGAAGCTTGACTTCCCAAACTACAGGCAGTTGCAGGCAGGAGTCACCTTCCAGTTTTGCTTCCAAAGGAAGATTATAAATTAAAGTCCAATTCGCTAAACCTCTAGGTAAGCAACTGTTTCTGCATAAACACATACTGGTTTGTGGGTTGTATTACATGGCTAACTGCAAATCTGACTGGCTTGAAAATCACAGTGTATACAACTAAACCAGGGAACTAACAGAGGCACATTTTAAAATAACATGGATTTAAGCAGCCTGGCTCGTGATTTTTGAAAGTGATTGAAAATAATGATTATCCTAAAGAAGTACATAAAAATTGTGCATGCAAGATAAGAGCACAAAATCCTCTGTCAGAGAGCTTCACTTCTAAGTGAGAAAGAGCACAAAGCTGGCTCAGCTAAAGTTATTCTTCAAGTGAAATAAAGTCAAAGATTTTTAACACCATTCTGAAGATGGGGTCAATGTCTGGAATATATTACAAAAAGGGCTCAAATTACCACCTCCCCTGTCATTCTTTATGCTACAACATTAGTGGAAAAATCCAAGAGCTCTCTTAGGTCTGTAAGCTAATAAATGGATTGCTAGGCAAGTGTTCAGTGTCATTAATAAATCGTCGCAGCATTCTGTACTTAGTATCAGCAGAAAGTCTTGGTCCCTTCCACCCCTGAACACATACCACTTTGGGAAGGACAGAAGGAACTGCCTACATTGCCTTTTTTTCTGCCTGCTGGAAACATCCAAGCTCACAAACAGATGCGAACTCTCAGTGCATCTGCTCTATTTCTCCTCCGAGATCAGCATTAACCCGCAGAAGAGCTGTGGGTGATGAGTCCTGGCTGATTCAAGTTCTGGAAGACAATGACATTATAACAGTGGCAGGTTAAATCCAGACAGCTTTCCATCCAAGAATCTCTTACAGCATAACAAAAGGCTAGCAAGAGCCAGGGGTCCCACCTAAGGCTGGGATGCACGGTACCTCCATAGTCCATGCAAGCAGGGATTTTCCCCTGCCCTATTCAGCGTTGTTTCTTCAGCCCCCAGGCACTAGGATACCCAATGGGAAGGGCTCAGCCTTTCTCAGTCATTCCTG
>NW_008236184.1:6943143-6970217 GCF_000691975.1 Corvus brachyrhynchos | reverse complement strand
GCCGTTCCTGTTTGTCTGAAGACACTTAAATATTCATCGCGAAAGAGCAAGACTCTGTCTTGCCGGGTGCACAGACTGCTCTCCAGGGAGACGGGACACCTGCCTTCTCCACTCCCTGCTCCATCAAGTCATTAATTATTTAAAATAACAGGAAAGAGCAAGAAAAACTCTTCGCACCAGACATGCTTGCAGCCTGTTGTTTACGGTGCTCTCTGGGGTCTTGTGTGGCCTGAGGTTTGCACCTCCCCTCCGGCAGAAACAAGGATCAAACCCAGCTTTCCCCTTTCCTCGGGGAAGATGCTCCACCCGCTAAGATATTGTACAAAAGAAGGGCTTCCCCTTTATCCAGACAGACCTTATGTTCACTTTTCCTACCAGAGAGATTGTCTTTTTTTTTTACTTCAGTTTGAATAAAAGGCAAACAAAACACAAATCCAAATCTCTGAGAGCAGCAGCTATCTATAAACCCCCACACATTCTGTGTTTGCCCAAGAGCTTAGGGTCCACCTCCCCATTTCACAGCTGGACAAGCCAAGCCGTGGTAGTGGTAGCTCAACTGCATCAGCAAGCACTTGGCTGCTGAATCCCTCGGTGATGGATTTCATTGAAATGGAAACCACCGTCTACCTGCCCTGAAGACATTTCTGGTATGCTGTGCCCACAGAGGGACATGTCTGGAGAAGCAGAGGGTCTCTGCATCTCTGCATACCCCCAGGACACTGCCTGCCTCCCCCCCACCTCGCACCACACCAAATGCCCCACGCTCTCTCACAGGAGCAACACAGACCCACACAAGTATCCCTGAGATAGGGATGTACCCCAAAATTGTCCTGAGCCCAGGGAACAGCCCCATCTGCACCTTGGAGTTTATTGCTAGAGCAGGAAATCGTGGCAGGTGAACAGCACTGGCACCCTCATGTGGTGACAGGCATCAGAGTGAGCTCACAGCCAATATCAGCGGTACAGAGAGACTTCTCCAGGGAGTCCTGACAAGGCCCCCATCTGTGGGCCAGCACGGTCTGCAGAGGGCATACAAACCTGATGTCACCTCTCCTATCCTGAGACCAGCAGCAAACAATCACAGAATGGTCTGGGCTGGAAGGGACCTTAAGGATAATCCAGTTCCACCACCTTCCATGGCCAGGGACACCTTCCACTATCCCAGGGTGCTCCAAGCTCCATCCAACCTGGCCTTGGATGCTTCCAGGAATGGGGTAGCCCCAGCTTCTCTGGGAAACCCGTGCCAGGGCCTCACCACCCTCACAAGGAAGAATTTCTTCCTAAATCCCATCTAACCCTGCCCTCTGTCAGTGGGCAGTCATTCCCATTTGTTCTGTCCTTTCAGGCCCTTGTCTAAAGTCCCTCTCCAGCTCTTTTGGCACCCCTTTAGGCAAGGGTGGCTCTAAGGTCTCCCTGGAGCCTTTTCTTCTCCAGGCTGAACAACCCCAGCTCTCCCAGTCTGGCTCCAGAGCAGAGGTGCTCCAACCCTTGGAACATTTCTGTGGCCTCCTCTGGACTCGCTCCAGCTGCCCCACATCCTTCTTACGCTGGGGAGTCCCAGAGCTGGATGAAGGATTCCAGGGTGGAGAGATGGGGCTGGGGGTGGGGGGGGGGTGGAAACCCACAGAAACAGATGTGATGCTCCCCCCAACCTCAGCTCAGCCTGGTTTCTTCCTTATCATACTATCAAAATGGAGAAGAAAATAAAAGACAAAACCAGCCCAGGCGCTGCAACTGGAGAATTCACTAAAACTCTGAAGGAAAAGCCCTTTTGCCCCCTCCTGCACCTGCTGAGGGACGTGTGGTAACAAGGGCACCTCATTCCCTGGAAACATCAACCCATGAGCCCTGCTTTCAGCGGAAAAAAGCCCAACCCCTCTCCTCCCCGTATTTCCTACTGATTAGAAATCCCTCTCCTCCCCAGTTGCTTTGGAAACAGAGTTAAATTAATTTTAAATTAAACCACCCACCACCTCGAAGCAGCAGCACTCAGCAGAGCCGCGCTGAGGTGAAGAGCGGCACCAGGCCGAAATGGCGGCGGCTGCATGCCCCCGCTCAAGTCCTTCCCAAACGGCCCGAAAACATCGTGTTTGTCGGAAAGCGGGCTTGGTTCATGATATTTTGCTTTAAAGAGCAGCAAAGGAGCAGCTCTGCGGCGGCGGGGTGACCTGCGAGGAGGCGGGGACGCGCCTGTCAGCCCGCCCTGAGGCGGCGGGAACGCGCCTCAGCCCACCCTGTGGCGCGCTGAGCCCGCTGTGTCGCGACATGGGGGACGACTTGGCGTCGGAAGGCGACACCCGTGAGTGCGTGGGGCCGAGGCGGGGGCTGCCCCAGCGGGGAGCGGGGCGCAGCGCCGTGAGGGGCGATTCGTGTGGCGGGGGCGGGTGAGCGCCGGCGGGACTGAGGGGCAGAGCCGGGATGCTCTAAAGAATAACCGGACACGTGAAAATCCGCTCGGAAACAAAGCAGGTGTATAAACCTACCAGTGAATCAAGACTGCTGTTGCCCCGGAGCATCCTGTACCGCTGAGATGCTGCACGTAACTCTGGTATCCCGCACTTGGGGGTTTTGGCCCTCTTGGTTCCCCCGTCCCCATCCCAGGTTGTCTTTGTGTCCTGCAGCCCCAGTTAGAGCTCAGTGGATGGTTTTTGCACGTTTCTTTGCATGTCTTTCACCTCCTTTGCTGCTTTTCTACATCTCTTGCATAATAAACTGCCTGTGAGTTGGTACATTGCACTGAGGGTAAATAATTTAAAATGTTTTCCATGCTGTTTGAGGTAAGTGAATGCCTCTTCAGTAACACAAGCTATGAAATACCCTGGAACCTGAGTTTGAAAGAGAAGGAAAACTGCTAAATATCCACTGAAATGTTGGACAGGTGGATGCCATGATGAGGGGTGCATTTACACTTACAGAGCCGCTGTGGATCTTAAATAGGAAACTCAGACCATCAAACTGGTACTCATGTGTTGCTGAAAAGAAATAAATTGTGGCTTCTACAGCCTTAGCAATGCCATGTTTGTTACTGCATCTTCACAGGCAGTGCAGAGAATAAATAAGGTGGTTTGGCATCTCTTGAAAATGATACTTTGTGTGACCATAAAATGTAACAACACATTTCTGTCACCTGGAGAGCAGGGGCAGAAGCATTTGCTTAATGAAACATAAGATTTACTCCACTGGACGGAGATAAGCATTTACAAGGAGGTGGTATGTGTGTAGCCGCTGATGTTAATAATTAACAAAAACTCAGTATGTTTTTCACAAGTTCTCCTGATATTTCCTCTCAAATGAAGGGTCCATGCGGGATGAAATGCAATCCTGTTAACACACTTGACCAGGTGATAACAGAGTCTTAATATACAGTACAGGAAATCCTGTTTCTGCAGAAATCAGTGTCCAAATCCTACTGCCTTCATTGTAGCAGCAGGTCCAGCACTCTTGAATACACACTCTCAGATGACGATGTCTGGTGTTAAGTGGATAAACACACTATTGAATGATCCTGTCTAGCATTAAGATTTGTGTTATTTGTGCTTTTCTTGAGATGAAGTTTTTTTTGAAGGCAAGGGGAATGGAAATTGGAGGATGAGATTATACCTCTGTTGCTTTAAGAGTCCACAGTAGGGATGCCTTTCTTCTGTGCCCTCTGAAGGGATTAATAGTGCTATTTAGGCAGCAAGTCTCCTGTTTATCTCCTTCAGTGTGGTGGAATGGGAACAATAATATGTTTTGATGCCTTTCACATGGCATGTGGTTAGTATTTAGTCGATATGTTGAAACAAAACGAAGTTGCATTGAGGTCCTCAACTTGCAGCCTGAGCTCTGTAGAAGTGTAGAGGAGAGCAAAGCCTCTGGGCCAGCTCTCCAGTGGGACGTGACAGGCCAAGGGTCTGACTCAAGAACTTCATGAAAGAATTCCCCAAAAACGCTAGGACAGAGACTGAGTGCAACAAGCACTGACACCAGCCTTGCCAAAAGCCTTTAGAGCCTCCCTGTCGGGCCATGGCAGTCACAGCCTTGCTCTTGTTTCTTGGCAGGAAGGTTTATTCGATCAAGGAGAAGATTGCTGGGGCAAGGCCCAGCATGGAGAGTAAACACTCTTAAATCGTGCCTAACTATGCAGGACAAATACTGCCAGTCATGGTAAATTATGTGCAGAACTGCCATGGTTTATTAAGAGATGCAACACTAATCACAGTCTGGGCTGGCAGTTTTGTGCTGCTTGGCTGCTTCAGGTTGCCTGGAGGGGGACCATGTGTAAAGGCCTCCTTGTAGAGCAGTGGGATGTAGGTGGAAGGATGAAAGGTGAAGGAAGAAAGGGTCTGTGTCATCTCTCAGAGCCTTCACGCTGACTCTGGGCCTCAGAGGGTGCCCAGAGGATATGGACCTCATGGATCAAAAGGTTTTGCAGCTGGAGCAAATCCATGCAGAGAAAGACACTGAATTAGAAGAGAAGTGGGTAGGACTGGAAGAGCACTGATGCGGCACAGGGGTACTCAGGGAAGGAGAGACAGTGGAAGAAGATAAATCCAGCAAACATGCCAACATCTGTCGGGCTGGGATTCTTGCTGGAAGAATCTTTCTGCAGTCATCCTTCCCTGAAGCCACAGGGCCCAGTGAGATGAAGGGGAGGTTTGTTGGGGCATGCTGCCCCATGCTCCTTACCAGCACTATTTTAATGCTCATTCTTCTGCTCTGCTGCAGTGCTTCAGTCAGAGAAGGAGTTCCATGATGCAGCGAAGCGAAATGATACAGCCAGGATGGAGGAACTCATCAGGAGAGGAGTTGACATCAAAGCCAAAAACAATGTAAGTCCTGGGTTTTTCCACCTCTAAGCTGCAGAAGTGCTGAGGGCATGTTTCAGAACTGCAGCTCCTTAGCACTGCTCTTCTCATTAACTGCTTCATTTGTCAAAGCTTTAAAATACAACACCCAGTGCCAAATAGGGCCTGTGGCAACCAAGCAGTTTTCACAACACAGTGAGACCCCCAGCACTATCATCCTGGCCACACTGGAAAGCTGCAAGTGCCAGATAGACATGATTACCATGAAAGGCTTTGATTTTGCTATTGCTGTACAGCGAGGCTATAAGAAACTCTGTTTCTGGTGCAGGTCTTTCTTTGTTGACTAGTAGAAATACAGGATTGCATCCATCCCTAGTGTTTCAGTTTCTCCATTTATGGTCAGCAATGTTCTTCACTCTGTGCTGTCATTATAGTCCAGAACTGCAGTTCCTGAGTAGAAGGTGACTAACACCTGTCTGCCTGACAGGAGAGCAGAGACAGTGGGCTGTGTCCAAAGAAAACCAGGACTGCATCCAAAGAAAACCCTGCACAGTGCGAGAAATTCTGGCTCCATAGATGGCCAAGGATATTTCGGCCTTCAGAAGGGCTGGTGGATACACACACTTCACATACATCAGCCTTCTCTGTCTCTGTCCTTACCTTCCAGACGGACCGGACTGCCCTGCACTGGGCTGCAGGAGCAGGGAACGTGGATGCTGTGCGACTGCTCCTGGATCACGATGTCCCTGTGGATGACGAAGACAGTGTACAAAGGCGACCCTTGCATGTGCTGCAGATGTGTTCAGTGTTGGGGCAGCGCCAGGGACTGGGTGCTAGGCCAGCAGTTACAGACTGCACTTTAGCCCTGGGTGGGTGGCACAGGGTGGCACACTGCACCTGCTGAGCAAGGGGCTGGAGCAAGCCTTGTTTGCACGTGTCTGTGCTCTGTATTTTGGTCTTTTCCTTGCATGTACAGTGACTTGGAATAGGCTGGTAGAATCTGTGAAGTTTTCCATAGACCATGGGGATGCTTGGCTTCTTCTGGCTGTGTTGATGGGGCTTGTGGGATGACAGTGACAGCCAACAAGTTTTCTCTCCCCCATACAGCCAGGCTAACACACACCATTAAATATGTAGTAGCTGCCAAGAGGCAGGTCTCTGCTCAGCTGCTGTGAATATCTGTGATAGGAATAATAATACTTGGAGAAAGTGCAGCTAAAAATATACCAGTGAGAAACAAAAAGATTTGGGAAACTTCATTAAGCTAAGGGAACAGCTTCCCTCCAGGATGGGGATGGTGGTGGCTGTAGTTTAACTGTAAGTATCTCTCTTCTTTTTGCCCAGTTTGGAATGAATGCTCTTCTCCTGTCTGCCTGGTTTGGTCACCTCCAAGTCCTGCATATCCTCATCAGTGCTGGGGCCAAGATTAGCTGTGTCAATAGGGTGAGAGTCTCCCCATGTGAATGCATCACTTGGCTCTAGACAGTGTTGGGGGACAGAGAAAGGCATACCTGTGAGTTCAGTCGTGTGTAACAGCACCTACTTTGGGGACTGCCATCTGCACTCTGACTTATCCCTAAAACAGGTGGAATAATTTGAGTTCTAGAGATGCACACAGCTTCCTCACCTCATGTTTGTGCAGTGCTGATGGGGAAGGTGTTACAGAAATGGGAAATGGATTCTGTAAACAGCAGTCTGCGTATTCTAAAACAGACCTTGGCTGGGAAAAAGAGCATTAATATTTCAGTCATAACTTGCTTTCTGCAGCACAGGGAGGTTTAGCCCTAGAGGTGTAGGGAGGGATGAAATGGGTCTTTGCTAAGTGGAACAGGTTGTCAAAAGAGACTGACTGCCCCACAGTCTTGGACTTGTAATACGAGCAGGCCTTTATCTCCTCTCCAGCATGGCATGAACTTGCTCCACTGTGCAGCTCAGAGGGGACACATCCAGGTCATGGAGTTCATCATACAGGACTTGGAGGATGTGTGTGTGGATGAGACAGACAAGGTAGGAAGGCTCTTCATGGCTTTGTTTCATGAGGTCTGGTCTTGCTTTGCTGAGCTTAGTAGGAGTGTTGCACTTGGTCTTGGGAAGAGAATCAGAGTCAGACAACACTACTCCCAGAAGCCTTCCTGCAGAGTGAGCTTAGGGATTATGGGGATTTTGGCTCTGGTCAGGCTTCTTGCAGCAGATGATCTGATCTTGTGCTTTCTGAGCCTTTTGGACTGTGTTTCTCTGTTTCCTTTCAAAGATGGACAGGACAGCGTTTCACCTGGCCGCAGAGTACGGGCAGCTGGAGGTGGTGGAGTTCCTCATTCAGCTGGGTTGTTCTCACAGTGCCAAAGACAAGGTACAGGCACAAAACCATGTGCAAGGGAGGTGAAGTCCAAGGATTTAGGGGATGTGAAAACCCAGGAACAGGATAGCAAATGAGGCTCATGCCAGCAACTTGTCTACAGTTGTAACTATGGCTGTGATATGTCAGGGCTTTTCTTCCCTATCCTCTTCAAGCCATTTTCTTGTTCAGTTCATGATTTACTCTCCAGGACTTTTCTGGCAGGACACACAGCAAGCCTGGTGGACCATGCTCCAGTTTAAGGTAGCTGGGCTTCTTCCCTCACTGCTGCAACTATAGGAAGATTGCTTCAGATTTGTGCTACTGGTTACAACCTCCCTTTCAGCCACACTGGATATACTCTGTGCAAGGTTGTGGCATATGAACACTCAGTCCTGTGAGACATATATTTATAAAGTAATGTTTACTTTCAGGAAGAAAATACAGCATTGCATTTAGCTGCTAAAAATGGACACTTCTCTGTGCTGGAGAAGATTATAGATGTTGGAGTGGACCTTGATGAAAAAAACTTGGTAAGTACATTTAAATTAAATCAAAACCACATCAGTTTTGCCCTTTTCCTTCCTAGAAATACTCTCCTGCCACAGTCATCAGGCTGAAGAGTCAGTATTGACAGGAAAGCTCTAGAAAATAGCTGATTTTATCTAAAGCCTACATGGGTAAATGCAGGTCACACTTGCAGAGTGTCAGTGAAAGGCGACATCCGTCTTGGACCAATTTCCAGCTTTAAAGTGTTGCATTCTCTTCCTGCTGTATCTGCTCACCTACCTTATCACTCCATTTAATCTCCCTTTCTCTCCCTGACCCTTGTACATTCAAGTGCCTAAATGGTTATTGAGTGTGTTTTAAACTAAACTTCACCATGCTTTAATATTGACTTAGTTACTGAACATATGGACCTTCTGTTTGAGATCTCCCTTTTAACAGATCCGCTCTGGAAAATTATATGGCTGGAACACAGTTAATGATTTAGATAGCAAATATTGGCTTAGTATCACTGTTACTTATTCCAGGGCACATTCCCAATTAAGTTTATCTGCATTTTTTTTAGTCTTACTTGGTTACTGTCTTTGAAAGTGTATTCGATTGTAATTAAGATCTGAAGGAAAGGGGGAGCCACCTTCTGTGGTAACTGGTACATCTGTCTACCCCCACATGAGCTGCCCTTTGTGCAAAGAGCAATAATAAAACTAGATTAAATCACTTAGGAATTCTGCTTGCTTCTGTTCTCGTAATGAAATGAGCTGCAACCCTCAGAAGGGAGAACCAGTGACTGAGGGTCACAGGTTTCTAGTTTTGTCTCTGGGCTATTCCAGGAAAATGATTTGTCTTTACTGTCTGTGTGAAATCCTTTCTTGAGAGGCTGGAGGGGAGGAAAGAGGGTGAACACAGTGACTGTCTTGTGGCCCACAGCCAATGACATTTGGGACAGAACAGTACTCTGGTATGTCCACAGCAGATAATTGTGTCCTCTATTTTCCTAACAATCAACTGGAGATCCCTGGCCCTCAGAACTGGTACTGTAACGTGTCATGGATTCAGAAGATGGGGTAGAGTCTGACTCATTCTGCCGCTCTGTCTCAGCCTTGTCTACAGAAATGCTGCTTGTGTCCTTTCTTGCCTTGTGCAGGAGGGACTCACGGCTCTGCACCTGGCTGCTGAGGGGGGACACAGCCGCTGTGTGAAGCTGCTCGTGGAAGCAGGTGCTGATGTCAATGCCCAAACCCAGGTTAGCTCCATGGAGGTGATTCCATTCCCAAACCCTACTTTGTGGATTTATGCCCAGACCTGTCGCTTCCCAGGTCACCCATTATAGAGAGAGGTCATGTGGAACCCTGCAGTCAGGAATAGCACAGGGAGTTAGAGGAAGGTAAATGTGGTTTTGTACAAAGAGGCAGGTGAAGCTCCCTGGGACTGGTTTGGCTGGAGACAATCTCCTTGAATTTGTCAGTGCAGAGCCATAGGATTCTTGCAGGAGGGAGCAGGGAGCTCTCTGTGGATAGTCTGTAACAACTGCAGCCGCTGGGGTGAGTCCCTGACTAACACTCCACTCTTCTGACTTGCCTCTCAGAAAAAGATGAGCTGCCTTCATTATGCAGCACTTCATGGCTATGAGGAGATAGCCAGGCTCCTCCTGGACGCAGGAATCCACGTGGATGCTCTCAATCATGTGAGTCCCTCTCTATGCTCTCACCACCAACAAAAAGGTAAAACCAGTTTGTGGAGCTGCTCAAGAGCACGAAGCAACTGTGGGAGGATTAGTGCTGCAGTATCCCCGTCATCCCCCAGTGCAGACTGGCAGCTGTGATAGAATAGGACATGCTGGGTGCAGCAGGTCCTTTCAGTGCTATGAGCTAAGCTCTCCCTAAGTGCAGGATCTTCTTTCCACAGCAAAATGCATCAGCAACACATATTGCAGTCCTGCAGAACTTCCCAGCCATGTTGAAGCTCTTCATCAGTGCAGAGTGTGACCTTGACATTCCAGATAATGTAAGACTGCAGCTCCTGTTCTTTGTCTTTGAAATGTGAACCAGTTTCATGGGAGATTTTATCACCTTGGGGACAGGATTAAAGAGGAGCACTTTAAAATGTGGTTCTGGAAGCGCAGCTTAGGAAATGTGACACCTGTGAACCAATTCTGAGTGTTTCAGTGAAGTAGTCACTTGATAGCATCCAACTTGAGAGCTGTGCTGTGTCCCCTGCAACATTGCATAGTCAGGCTCTCTCCTCCTTGCTGGAAACAGGTAGGAGAAATTTCAAGCAGGAAGATATTCTGCAAAATGTTTGGAGGGCTGAGAATAGGAGGCAAGCCTGGAGGTAGCTGGTTGTCTCACCAAATTGTAATTTTCTGAATGAGAGCCTTTGTTTAGCTTGTTTTGGTTAATGTTCATACTTGTAGCTATGTTCTCTCCTGATGACGCCGTAAAATTTACACATTTTATGTTTGATTTTACTAGTTTCCAGTAAACAGTCCCAAGGTTCCTTCTGGTAGTTTTCCAGCCTTCCAGCCTCACACTCGTCCTTCTCTGAAGTGTAGTCCTTTCTCCTTCCTTCTGCAGAGGCAGCAGACCTCACTCCACATTGCTGCGGAGCACGGCAGGCAGGACATTGCTGAGATGATTCTCATTGCAGGAGTTAATCTGAAGCTAACAGACAAGGTAAAGGTCTCCATAGGTGAAGCAGGTGCTGTGGAAGTATGGAGGGAAAATATACATAGATGGTCTCTCCCAGTGGTTTTCATAATTTTCAAGGAAGGCTAGTAATATTAAAATCCAGATATTTCCAGGGATAAGGCCTTAAAACACAGCTGAGTAGGTTATTATGATGTGTTTTCCAGGAAAGAAGTGACTGGTTCTTAGACAGGTAGAAAATAGTTCACACAATGAACAATGCTTTCCTTCTCAAAGTTGTTCTAGTTCCTTCTACTTGTACTATCATGAACAGTAATATCAAAGATTTCCTCAAATAATGATGAGTAATATACCTCAAAAATTACAGCACACATGTTCTAATGGGTTGAAAGGATCTGTTTGGTATAGATCTGGCACAATTCTGGGGCTTTTGCCATCTAATAAAATCAACAGAACGAATTGCAGGTGGCCTGAAAATGTAGTGTGTACCCAGAAAATGCTGGAGGGCCTTGGGCAGAGATTAAAACAGTGTTTGCCATTTGCAGTGGGTTAGAGCAAGTGCAGACCTGAAGCCACCCAGCTGAACTGGCCTTCAGCTATGGTGAATGTTTGCCACCTTCCAGCACTTTGTGGAACCGCAGTGACACTCAGCACAGGGGACAGACACATTCATGCTTTTCTGTATCCATTTGGGTTTCTGCTCACATCTGAGCCTAGAACTGTTCTTCGTGGTATGCCTGGTGCCTGGGGTGGCTTGCTTTCCTTCATACAACTTTCAAAGCTTGTTCTTTTCTGCCTTCTGATTTTAGATAGAAATACAAATCTCCCCCTGCCCAATCCAAAATCATATTCATGAAAGGAACATAGTCACATTTTCATAGTCCCATCAGCCTGTGCTTCTCCCAGGAGACCATTTCTAATCATGTGTATCTGGAGCCTATAAAGTTAATGAGGTTGTATAAATCACTTTGGTTTCATGTGTCAGCAAACCTGCTGTGCAAAAGGCTATAAAATACCTTGGATTGCAGAGCTGAGCTGGTCCTCTGATGGCTGCTCTCATGTTGGTGGGTGGCAGGAAGCTTTTCCAGTGCCTTCTGCAAAACAGGCAGATCCCTTGTAGCAACAGAGGAGATGTTGCAGGGCCTGGAAAACCACTCCCCATGCCCTGAACACAGGAGCTTGACACCAGCTCACATCTGAGGTGTTGACAGGTGGAGAATAGGTCCTGGCTGGATGCATTACTCAATAGTCCATGTGCCTGCTGCTGCAGATGCTGGGTGGGCGTGGAGATTGTACCTCCTAAGGTGCAAAGTCTTTTCCAGCTCATTTTCCCTTTCTGATTTCAGCAAGGGAAAACATCTCTGGATGTCGCTGCCCGAGGCAATCACATCAACTTGGTGGACATGATTATCAAAGCCGATCGATTTTACAAATGGGAGAAGGTGAGCAGCTTACACAACGGCCCCTGTGCTTTCTCCTCTCCACTGAGACTCCACATACCAGCTGTCAAAGGAAAAGAAATACAGGACATCCCGTGACTGACCTCTATTTTCATCCCCTTACTTAAGAAAAACAGAAGTCCGCGCCATGCCAACAGCATCTACTTAAGGCTTTCCTTATTTCAAAAGGCCTCTGTTAGAAATCCCAAGTTGTACTGATGGGAATGGGGGTTTCCAAAAGTTGTTTTAACAGCTGCTCCCAAAGGGATAGAATTAGTTCCTTTTCCCAGAAGGAGAAACTGAAGGACTGAGCAGGAAAATGTTTGGCCTGAGTTCACCAAATGGGATTTTGGGAGTTTTTCAGCAGTGGGAGGAGATGGCTCCTGTTGGAGTCATAAAACCAACTTCTCCCACAAAGTGCAGCCTCTTAGCCCCAGTCTCCCCTCTGAAACCCTGCCTACCCCAAGGCTGTGCCCAAACCAAGCTGAGCAGAGTGAGCTGAAAGTACAGCCAAATGTCATACTCCTTGCATGTTAAGATTTTGGGCATTTTCCCATACTGGTGCTCTAGAGGGGGAAGAAAAGGAAGAAAAGGAGGCATGTGCCTGTAGCTCAGGTGCAGCTTCAGGACTAAAGCTCTTCGTATCAGGCCCTTGCATTGGCTTCCCATGCAGCCCAAGGAAATGTTGTTCAGTCTCTTTGCAGCCTGGCATGTAAGGGCTGTGAGTACAAGCTGATGTTGCAGGGAAGCAGGAGATTTAATTAAATGATTCTGCACCAAACCCCAGATAAAAGGCAGTGTAGAAATGCAAATTGTGATCCGAATGGAGTTCCACAGCGAAGTGGCCATTACCGGAGTTTTAACCCTGATTAGCACAGAGTGAAATGAGAATAAAGAGAATTTAAAAATGAGCTGTGCCAGAAGGAACTCGCAGGGACCACAGAGCTGTGAATGGGGGAGGCTGCAGATCCACAGGCACTGCTGCAGCACCCGACTGAACCCCCTGTTCTGGCTTTTCAGGGGAACCTGAACAGCGACTCCAGCTCGTGGGTGGCAAAGCACTTGACCTTTAAGCAGGATCACAGGCTAGAAACACAGCACATTCGCTCAGTCATGTGGAGATTAGCCACTAAGTACCTCAAACCTGGGGAATGGAAGAAGCTGGCACATTACTGGAAATTCACAGATGACCACATTAGGGCCATTGAGCAACAATGGACAGGTATAAAAAAACTTCTCAGGTATTTTCCATTCTTCCTTTGGACTTTGTTTCTAGCAGATAAAGCTGCAGTAAGAGCAAAGCATGAAGAAAACCAGTTGGTTTATTTGAAGCAACCAAAAGATTAGGTTAAAAATTCTGGTTTTACTGAATGTGGAACTAGCTACACAGTGTAATTTATCTAGGAATAAAACATTCAAACAGGGGAATTAGTGGTTCTTTGCTTATGAGACACTTACCAGGCCTATTCTATAGAAGAAGAAACTTGCTGGTTTTACTTCTTTCTTCAAAGAAACAAGAAGGCATGAAGTGAATTCTTTAGAATTTAAGAATTACATTAGCAGAAGCAGGGTCTGAGAGTCAGAAGCAGATCACTGCTAGTTTGGCTGTTGTAAGGACTCTGTAGTTTGGATGATATGAGCAAGGGGCCAAGCTGTGCTCTGAAGGTAGAAACTGTATTGCCATGAAAGGTTGTGCAACAATAGCCACTCCATTAAGTTTCAGACAAATCCAGCAATCACATCACAACCAGGAATTAAAACCATGCTTTACAGCCTCCTAGTAAAATCCAAAGAGGAGGGAGGGGTGTGCAAACCCACCAGTGCAGAAATCTGCTCTGATCAGAGTGCAGGATTTCATCTGTGGTTTGATCCTGCCAGGCGCTAAAAGCTACAGGGAACACGGCCACAGAATGCTGCTGATCTGGCTCCATGGTGTGATCACTGCAGGAGAAAATCCAATCAAGGGACTGTATGAAGGCCTGGTGGGGATCGGGAGAAGAGATTTAGCAGGTAATGCTTTTGTCTTCCTTCAAATAATGCATACTGAGCATTATTTGAATCAATTTACCAAATTCTGTGCTTAGGTAACATACACAAAGGAAAACTTCAGTGAAGCCAATTCACACGAGCTGAAAGCACCTGCCCTGCCCCCTTGCTTCCATTACATGTAACCTCTTTCTCTGATAAATGAACACATCCTGCCATGGCTTTATATCTCTGTGCAGTAGATCATTCTCTCTTACAGAAAGTATCCGGAAAAAAGCAAACGCAGACTCCACCTCTCCACGGAAGTGCACAGCAATGTAACACCAGGAGCATCCTCAGTGGGTCTCAGCTACAGGAGAAACACTTCTCTGCTGCTGAGAGAAGGCAGATGCAACCTAAGGGCTTCTTGTCACATAGAGCTGGCACTGCTGCAGCCTTCTGGACAGGAAATGACAAGGGTAAAACAAATGCTCATGGTCAAAAATGGCTCTACACAGAAGGGAGATCTTTATCAGCAATTTCCTACGGTCTGGGTACTGTAATGAGAATTTGGTGAGTGAGCCTCACTTGTCATACTGCATCAGGAAATATTAGAGCTTTACTGTAACTTGTCTACAGCACATTTTTATATATAAGTTTTTACTTGTCAACTTTTTAAGTTAATGTGGGCAAAGCCTTTGTTTTCAGGAATGTTCTTTACTTAACCTGATCTGTGGGGGGTATCTGTCACTCATGTCTTAGGGTGTGTCCATAAATTCCCACCATAAGAGGAGAACTTAAGCAAAATCAAAGCTACAATTTGGTCCTTTTAGAACCTTAGGGGTTGTGATCTTCAATGCTTTAACTCTTCACAAAAAGTTTGAGAAGAACATTAACACATACCATTAATAAATGTACATTAATGTGTACTGTATATAAATCAAATAGGTGACTCTAACCTTTTCAAACCATCTTTTCAAGAGATTAGTTATCTACACAGCCTCTCACAAAGATGATTTCTTTACATACCAATTTGTCATGAAATCCTTCGTATTTTTTTTTTACAGCATCTCATGGGGAAAATAATGTCTGTATTTCAATAAATCTAGATTTTACACTTTAAAGTTACAAGTTCTATCTTGTCAAATTTATTAAAAAAACATTACAGCATTCTTACTTATAGCTAAACCAGTACGACTTTATAGTTAAAGCTTGAGAGGAATTCAAGCAGGTGGTGGTGGTTTTCTTCAGTTCCAGAGGTGACTATAGAGGCAAACCAGGACTGCAGTGAGCTTTGGCTGCTGTTTTCTTGGAGTCAAAACAAGAGACACTTGCTGAAAGTGAGGTTTTATTGAAAACCATTTTTAAGCAGCAAGAAAGTTAAAAATTCAAATGCTTTATTTCAAATAGAAACAAACTAACTTACAACACAATGTACGAAGCAAATAAGTGATGGCAACATTGACACTTAAACATCTTTTAAATCAAATATTCAACAAAAATATATGTCAGCTTTTAAGTACACAATCTGCATGTGGTAATATATACAGCCGGGTGAAAAATATAAAAAGAAATACCGTTCTGCTTAAGAACATGATATAGTGAAGACTTTGGTAGAAAAAATGTCTTTATTTTTAAAAGAGTAGTCTCCAAAGATACTTCCTTGAATCCAAAGAATAAAAATTAAACAGATCTTTCCCATTACACTGCTGGAGGTTGCTGTCCACGGGTAGTTTACTGACTGTTGATCGTGTTGGAATCACACAGTGATAATCGGCTAACACAAGGGAAAAGGCAGAGTGGGAACAGTTGACTGTACACAGGAAGACCACCAAACCAATGCCTCTGTTTCACTGGCACTCCCAAGCCTACTGCCCTTCTTGCTCATTGCTGGTGTGAAGGCTGATCTTTTGGACTTCCAGCTCTTCTGCACTGACCATGGAGGGATCGATGGCTGCATACCGAGTACCATGGAACTGCAGCAAATGGATCTGTTGGACATGGGAAATAACACAGAAACAGGTGTAGGAGCACAGCATTTTGGTAAAAGAGAAGCATTCCTTCTCAGTAACTTTTGTGAGGGTGAAACCATGGCTCTGGAGTACAAGAGTTCAGAGACAGAAAACCCCCAAAGCTGGCCTAGCATGGACACAGCTGCTCCCAGCCTGCCCTTTGGTATCAGCAGCAGAGAGCACACAGACTCAGGGAAGTTAAACAAAAGTTCAGAACAGGAGCTGCCTTCTGCTGTTGTGGCTAAACATGTTCACAGATTGAATTCAGGAACTCACTTGAATGTACAGGTTGACCTCAGCACTCCTGCAGAGGTAGGGGAAGTTGCCTCCTGTTTTGAGGTGAGCTCTTCTGGCATTAGGGTAAAGCTTATACATTTCTTCTTTTGCTTCCGTCGAGAGCGCACTTTGGTCGAACACCTACGGAACAAGTCCCAGCAGTGAGCTCTGAACCTCCGATTTTGTTGTTACATCAGACTGGCTGCATGCTGCTTCTAGAAGAGACCCTCAGCTTCGTTGTGGAATGGTGTTAATGAAACAGAAAACAAGCAAACCTGGGCATCGACAGCTAGAAATCCAATACTGTGATACTGAAACATATGGCTGTGTTACTGCACAGAATATCCAATTCACAATGTAGCACTGAAGAGGCACAGCGCTGCCAGTCAGCAGAAGGCTTCCCTAAACAGGAAGGCACATGCTGCAAATGCTTGCTAAGTTGCTAACTGAGTATCATGGCCAAGGGAAGGAAATACTGTTTAATTAAAAAATTCAGATTCACTTACATCCATAATGGTTACAGGGATGTCTCGGATTTTGTGAGGTTCTACATAGGAGTTCTGGCAGTTGAGGGTGAGTCTTGAGGCCAGCTCGCTCTGGCCCAGGCTCTCCAGCTTGCAGTAGAGAGAAAGACCAATTAACAACATATTTCACTGCAGGAAGTTAATGCAATATTAACAATACAGCCAAAGAGAAGATCGTTTCAAAGGGATGAAGGTTATAATTCCAATTTAGTATTACTCTGCATGAGACAAATGCTTAAACCACGTTCCATTAGTTGTTCCTGCTCCCAGAGCATGGCGTACAGATCTATCCCAAAACTTTCTTCTCTTCCACCTCAGTTCCTTAACTCCCTCTCTTGAACTACACGAACACAACTAAGGTAGAGGGTCAGTGTATCAGTTAAACTGCTGGGGCTGTGACAGTCAACACCTGGTAAAGAGCCACTTCTCATTCCTCCCTCCTGGGTCAGTGAATGAGAAAAGCAGAAGAAATATCTACAACCTCCCACTCAGTAAATCTACAGTGAAACCACAACCATCAGAGCACACAGCTACCTACCCTGTCCACCATGAAATCAATCCCATCAGCCATTTCAGGATCTAGAGGACCAGATGCGAAATTCCCAAGGACAATCTTTTTCAGCATAAAAGCAGGCATCAGCCAAAAGCTAAAACAGAAATAAGATGTAACAATATCTTCAAGCACCAAGGACTCAACATCAAGACGCTGCGTTGTAAACGCTCCCTTTCCTTGCACAGACTTTGTGCTTTAACCTCAGATGAAATCCTTGAAGAACTTCAAAAGCACAGAGATGGAAAACCTGGCAGCTTGATGCTTGAAATGCTCTGAGCAGCTTTTAGTTTTACATGGCAAGAGTATATTTTAAACATGGCAAACAACAAACACTCTTCTTGCTCTAAATGGTTTTGTTTGACAGCAGGCAGAGTTCTTAAATCTGACCACACATCCACAGAGGATCACAGAACAATTTGTCTAATTCCACACTCTCAATTGTTAACATTTCCATTCTTCTTGTGGTGTGCCTTTAAAAGTCACAAGTATTCCATCCCACACCTCCCTCCCCTAGGCTGGAATCAGGTTAGACACATATCCAACTAATCAGTGTGACATTTCATTGCAGAAGAATTAATGCTGTGAGTCTGCTTTCTTGTCTTAGTCTTCTTTACCTGTTTGCTGTCCACGTCTGATTGAAAATAGAAGTGTCACTAAAGGCATTACACAAGATAAGAGATTGGACTCTGGGAGATTTGTGTGTGTATTCAGCAAACTTTTGAGCCAGAAAGCCTCCCAGAGAAGCTCCAAAAAGGTGAACCTAATGCAAGGGGGAAAAAAAAAAAACAGATGATGAAATGTGACCTCTGAGCACAGTGCTTCATTACAAAAATAGGTCATTCAAGTTTACCTTGTCCTCATAACCCATATTTTCAAAGAATCACTGTTCCATTCATCTCCTGGTTTTATGTGCAATATAAATGTGATGAATACTAACAGTAGGAAATGTTTCCCACAGATACACAGTACAAATTTCTTTGTGTTCATCAAGCTTAAGAAAAAACTCGAACATTTCACTTTGTTCTCCATAGCTATTCCAGTCCAAGAGACTTGACTGCGGTGTTCTGTACTATGTGAGTTAGGAAGGATAAGTTCCACAGGATCTCACAAAAACTGAAGTTAACCCATACAATTTTATAGGCCTGGAATAGCAGCTGAATTTAGGGCAAGTATGACAATTCCCAAGGGCATTGACCTTCAAAAATAAACTAGTTTCAAATGTGAAATTGCAACACAGCCTCTTTATAGGCTGCACTTTTGTATCCTATTTTTTACGCTGGCTCTTAAATGAGACTTTCAAACATCAGGTTTTTATTGCAACAATTCGTACACTTCCCCATCTCTGAGCACTCACTTTATCTAGCTGAAGATGGTCTAAGAGTTTCCTGAATCCATCACAGAACTCCAGGTGATCCCAGTACACTGGATACTGCAACTAAAATAGTACAAAGTTAGAAAAGACTGGCTGAGATCAATCTGCTTCAAAGTTGTACCAGTTCTCACAATAATGATTTCAAGACAGCAAGCTGTATCATGAAGTTCCTCTTCAAGGTCCCCAGAGCCTGAGGGTGCAAACGCCTCCCCCTCAGTTACACAAAAACACACAAAGTGCCACAGAGAAGAGTTTGCTGGGGAAAGTGCAGCATTGCCTCACTCTGGGATCAGTGGGAGGGGAGGCTGGAATGGTTCTTCAGCGATTTTGTACCATGTAACAGATAGAGAAATCATTGACTGCTGCAAGAGACAGGGGTACTCCTAAAGCCAGGCTGTTTAATGTATTGTACAAATCAACCACTTCAGCTCAGGAGCTGAGAAGCCCCAGAAGAGCAGGCTGGTAGGATTTAAGGAGTGACATAGCATCTGCAGCTATTACATAGGCTGAGAACCACCATCCCTAAGGAAAACATGGAAACCTTGAACTAATTCATGTCTTCGCCTCAGGGCTAACAAGGATGCAGATGGAGGCAAAAAGTACTTGTGTCCAGGACACACAAGAGGAAAAGTAGGCTGAGAAGTTAACACTATGCATGCACAAGGTTTTGGGTAAATGCTGCTGTGGACATATAGCAGATTCCAGTCTGGATCCACGTGCTCACTACTCTGTAGTGCAACTTAGCACAAAGTTTTTTGGTGGATTCTTTAAGTCAAAACTAAGAAGTTCATTATCCAACCTCTAATGAGAGCAACAAGCACAAGTACACCACCGTTGACACAGGACTGAGAATACTCACAGCAATAACTCTGTAGCCCCATCCAGTCAGTGCCAGAATTTGCTGGAAAAACACATCTGCAGTTCCACTCACAGGAGGGAGAAATATGAGTGGGCAGCGAATGCTCCTTGGTCCTGCATCATACAATGACCAGACTTTACTGTCGTCATCGTCTACTATTATCTGGAAAGAGAGGCACAGAGGGGAGAGCAAACACAAGACAAGTGAGGTTCTTCAGCCAGCTTCCAGGATTGCTTCTAGAAATTTCCAACATCTAGCAAATGTTATAATACTCAAGACCTTCTTTTACTCTTCTTCACAATAGCTTTCAGGCTGTTTTCTAACTGGAATGACAATATGGATACAGCTGGAATAGAATTGTGGCCACGCACCATCAGACAGAATATTTTGTGCATCCTGACAAGCTGGATAATGAACTGCACCTCAGGAAAGGAGCCACCATACTCAGGAGAGACACAGGAGGTCAGTTCAGGGTACCAAGAGCAGCAGCTGGAGGCTGGAAGAGCCAGCACTGCCCCAGGGACAGCTTTTTAAAACAACCATTGATATTTGCATCCACGGACAGATGTTTCCAGTCTGGATCCATGCAGGCCTACAGAATTAAGCAGCTATCACCACAAATTATTGATCTGAAACACTTACAGAAACAGAGACACACACAACTCCCAGGGCAGCACTGCAAGGTTGACCTGGAGGGAAAAATGCTTCCACCACTGGCAGTATCTCAGGAGCATCTGGATTGCCCAGGACACGGCTGGCTGAGGGGGATTATTCACACACGAGGTGCTATCCTTTATGAGCAGCTCCTCATACAGTACTACAGGTCCTAGCATAATTGGTATCTTCAAAAGTGCAAGAATTGTGTCTTCTTTTCTAGCAGAAAAAAAGCCTGACTTGTTTTGACAGGGCCTGTTCTACCAGAAGCTGTCTTCTGTATTCCAGATGTTCTTTCAACTCCACAAGCCAGCAGAAGCTTCATCTTGTACGAGACCAACAAACACAAACCTCTGGGGAAAGCCTGAGTCAAGCAGCCAGAAATCATCTCCTCTGTATTGAGATTTTATAGCTTTTTGAACAGTAATACACAAGCACAATTTGCTTTTCCAACCCAGCAGTTAAGCTTCTCAGCAATCAGAGGAGAATAGTGTATCACAAATCAGATTTGCTTGACTAACAAATCTGCTCCTAATAAAGCCAGTATTTCAGGCTCTGGGAGCATGTGAGGAACCACATGATAACGTTGTTTCTAAAGTCTCTATAAAAAAAAGACAGATTGCATACCAGAGCTTCCAGACCAGTGAAACCATTTAAACATAAACTTTGTACAAAAGCCTTCCCAATCCCCGCCAAAATAACTCCTTGCACACGACCCCTGGGCTCCAGGCTTTGCTGTTCTCAGCTGTCATTCCATCAGTAATGTTGGGTCCATTCAGGGTGGCTACTACCAAGTTTACCTTTAGGAGTATTTCCAAAGGCAGACCATATTCTTTGAAATAACACCACCAAAGTTAGTCCACACCAAGAAAGCAGAGGCTGAGAGATAAGGTTTCTTTCCTCAAGCCCAGACAGTGAATCAATGGTTTAAGCACTTGTTCTAGTTGATTTCTGGCCACATGCTGGACAGTTTAACTCCAGCTCCCGAGCTGTGTAGGCAGCAGTGTGGTTAACTGCTGACTTGGGAGGTCACCAACCTTCTTCTTCTGGTTGATCAATCAAGATCAGCTACAGTTCACATAAAAGGTAAAATCTGCACTGCCTCAAAACAAAGAGCAGAACTTTTTACCAGGGCCAGGGTGTCCCTTGATGAAAACTTTTAGGAAGGACTCAGATAAGACAGTGAGTGGTGTATGCAAATGGAGGCACACAGGCAAAGCAGGAGACTCGGTTAAAAAGTGTTATTTTCTGTGCTGCACTTCCTATATCTGACCAGGGCAGGAAGGAGGATGCAGCTGAGCATTTCCTGTGCCTGTCAGGAGAAACATCTTAGCACATTCTCAAACAAACTGCTCTGGCTCTGCTTCCTTAGGTTGACCTGACTGCGATAACCAAGGCCAGTTATTCCTTCCTCTGTACTGCACATGCTTTGCACTTCTGGAGGGATAATGCAGGCAAATGTATTCCCAAAGACTGCTTCAGAGATTAATTACATTTTCAAATTGGGTTTTTGTTTTTTAATTCTCTCTCCAATAACCAGGACTAGTTTGCTTATTTCTACCTTCTTCATACCCCACATTCACCACTGTGACATCATTTGTCTTTTGAGCTGATAGAAGCACTCAAGAGGGTAAGGCATTCCCAGCTCTGAAGGTCACCAGGTCACTATCAGCTTCAGTTTACACACATCCCCAGTTACGAAACCCTGAGCACTGGCAGTAGCTGAAGGCAGCGGCTGCTGACACTGAGCTGCAGCAGCACCACGTTCCCTTGGAACCACAACCTCCAGCTCCTTCCATTCACCATCTTGCATCACACAAAGCAGAGCCTCAGAGCACCCACATATCTTTCTGCTGAAATGCTGGCCCCTGACCCAGTGAGGCACTGCCTGAAGGCAACAGTGTGGCACAAACAGACCCAGCAGATGGACAGCCACAGCCTTGACAGAGCATGTGGAGTCAACAGCAATACATCTTTCTCATCTACAGAAGACACAAACTGGCAAAAAATTAGTAAGAATCCTACAGCTCTTCCCTAAAGGTGTTTCTGCAGCCCACAAAGTCATCCAGATAAGGGAACCACACCAAAGTCAGCTTAGCCCAAAACCAAACTATAACACATCCCAGGCTAGACAGGACACTGACTGCTCAGCCTGTGCAGCCACAGCAGTGACTGTGCTTGCAGCAGCAAGGTGTAAAGACAGGGCTGTCCCTCTGTCTGGCAGGAGTCTGGGCTGCTGCAGGTCACTCTGTAACCAGAGCCCCAGCAAGCCTGACCTGCAAAAGGTACATGAGTGCTTTATTGAGTCAGGAGTTACATACTACTACTGCACTGCATGCCCTCTGCCACTCGGCAGGTAGAGAGCGCAGGCTGGAACCCTGCACACTTCAAACATTCTCCTGTGGCTCAGTGAAAGGAAGTGGGGAAATCCAAGCAAGAGGAGAAAGTGGTTTGTCACTGTGATTAAGCAGAAGAAACTGTGTGAGTTTTTGCACCGTGGTTAAGGATATTCCCATTCTCAGGACCCTGCATGCTGCCTGACTGCTGGGAAGTTGCCTTTGGACATTGCTTTGGCCTGAGGACAATGGGCAGGAACAGTGGAGGTGGCTCTGGCAGCTCAGTCCAGTGCACAGAGGCAGCTCTGAGAAGCCACACATGTGATGCCCAGCACACACCACTCCCTTGGAGCCCCCTCCTCAAGCATGGCTGGCACCAGGATAGCAGGTACAGCTGCCATGGCTCACAGCTGCGAGTCTCTGCTCCCCACCACAGGCAGAAGTGACTTCCAAGAAGCATGTGAAGATGAAGGATGTGCTTTCATGCACTCACATGACATGTGGGACAACAGTTCAGGAGATAAAACAGGTCAGAAGCACAGCCACAACTGCTCTGCATTAACCACACTTAGTCTCTCCCCCTAAAAAAACAGGAGATATTTCACTCACAAGATGTACATACCTTTTTAAGAGGAACTGTGCTTCTGAACCAGTTATAGTCAGGAGAGACTTTAATCTCTCCCATGATGTTTAGAAAAAAATCAGTTTGGGTCAGCCTGAAAAAGAGAGAGAATGAGAAATCAATACCACAGTTTGACCTGACCGTGGGCAGCTCTTGAAAGCTGTGCCATGTAAATAAAGCAGTGCAGGGTGATTTGCTCTTATCAGTTGATGGCACTACCTCTGACTCACACCAAGTTCACTTTTGCTCTGTTTTCATCAAACCATGCAATTATTCTCCCAAGAGGCAGTCACGTGACTGCCTTACTGCACCAACCTAATTATGAAATGATGATGCCTCTGTAGCAGCATTCCCTTGTGACAGCTGCAGAGAAAGTCAATTGTGTTGCAGGCTGTAAGTGGCTTTAAAACCTAAAGCATGTTCTTGGTTTGTTCTAAATTGATAAGGCACTCCAAGTTTATAGTTAATAAATATTCATACAATTCACTCAGGAGTTCACACCACAGATGTTATTTCATGAACCTACTCAGTATTCAGGTCATGTTTTTCCATCTAAGTATAACTGACCCAAACGAGTCCCAAAGCACATCAGGAACATCACCTGATCCAAGGCTTAATTTACAGAAAATCCTGGAAGTTTTAATTCTATCCGCACAGAAGCAGACTCGTCAGGAGTTACCAATGAAGAAACTTGAAGCACACCATTAATACAGGACAAATTGATTCAGAATTGAGTTCACAAAGGAATGCCACTAATTCACTCCCCAGCCAGAATGCCCAAACATACATAATGAGTATCTTATAATACTCCATTAATTAGTAATAAACACTGAGGTAACTCCAAGATTTAACAAATTTAATTTTTTTTTTTTTTTTTTTTTTAAGCAGCAAGAGACCATTAGCTTCCATTTTTACAACAAATGGCATCAAACACTTCTGAAGTTTGCAGACTCAATAGCTTCACCCTGAAAGCCAGCTGCTTTGGGAGATTATTTTCATGCATTCACACACAGCACTGAGCATAGAAAAACAAAGAAACTTTTGCTCTTGTTACTTAACAGTTGCCAAGTCTAAATCAATAGGTTTTGTTTCTTAATTCTTCATAAAATAAGACCTCGTTGTGTTCTGTGAGTCACTCCAATTCATTTGTCCCTACAGGAGAGCTGCCGGTGGGCAGCTTAACCAGTTTATAGGGTTACAGCTGGATTAACAGTTAGTTACAATTTCCTCATCTTTCAGTCTTCATTTGCCATCTTCCAAGTGCAAAAAATACGAATTTTTAAAGGGAAAGTACTTTGTAAATTGCATGACAAACACACACCTTCCACAGAGCATGTGCTACACCTTCCATGTTCAAAGGTTTGAGGTGGGATGTTCAGCTGTGTGGCCATTGGTTCAAATTTGTGTGGCTTCACTTTGGTGCTTGCACTAACTATTCTGCTCTCTATCAAAGTCTGGCAGCAAGTAAAATTACAGAAAAAGTAAAAAATATCTATTCCAACAACCTGCAAAGCAGAGCAGGTGCAAGGATGCCTTCCTGGACTGGGGGACAGCAGCCATTGGAGCAAGGAAACCGCGGTTCAGAGTAATTCCTTTCCATAACCACACATCAATGGCTTTCTAAAAGCTCTTCAGCAAACGACAGTGTGACAAAATTGTGACAAACAAATCACAGGAAATGCCTTAAAACACACATTATCTTGGACTGTTGCACTGGCAGGGCCAAGAAGCACAAGCCACGGTCAGGGCCCCACACAGACACAGAGGCGCCGGAGAGGGAGATTTTTTCCTGCTGTTCACTCTGGTTGCCAGAGAGGGTTGGCAACCTCTTCCCACTGTGATCATCTTGCTGCTTCTGCCACCTCAGTCTTTCAGCACCCTTAAGCTAATTGCTGTGGTTTGGGAGCACAGAGCTGTGTGATTACAGTAGGTAAGGAAAGGGTACGATGCAAGTGAACTTTGTTCTGTCCCTGCACCTTGTCTGGTAGCACAGCAGGTTTAGAGTCCATCTGAAACCCAAATTTTGAACTTCCCAGTTCACCTGTTACCACTCACGGAAGTGAGCCATTGGCCACTAACACCTGGGCTGATTTCCACCAACTTTCTTCCAAAGGAGCATCTGATCACCAGTCCAGGCAAGAGGAAACTTCTCTTGGATTAGAGAATGTCCTGTTACTGAAATGGGTTTCTTTTCTCCATTGCACAGAAATGCAGCATTCAATTTGTACACACAAATACTCATATTAACAACTACATGTGCTTTCCAGCCACAGAGAAGCTGAACCATGAACTCAAAACAGGGATTCAGCTACTGAAGGTAACTCAGACCACAAAGAGCCTGACGCTGGTCATGATCAGCCTCTAAACGCCCAAGCTTCATTTTTAGTAAAACCAAACAACCTGAAGAACTTTAAGCTCTTAGAAACAATTCCTCTGGAAGAATCACCTATGGATGTGCTCAGAGCACTTGGTAATAGTCTCTTTGTGAGTTATTCCACTACACTAATGACATATTCCATTCATTATTGATTTAAAAAGACAATGAGAAAGAAGACTTATGGATAACTGGGATATGGCAGCAGCACCTTCCCCTATCTCTCAGCGCTGCTTCCACCAACCCTGCCCCACGCTGCCCACCGGCCCCAGCCCCTGCTCCACCCCCCTCTTCAACCACATTTGGCTCCACAGCTTTGTAGGGAGAAGGGGACAAAAGCCAACTCAGCACCCTCAGCTCAGGCTTTCCCCTCTGTAGCACAAGCTGAGGCAGCCCCTTCCCCTGAAAGACCCCCAGTAAATGGAGCCCCAAGGCGGGGTTTTGGGCTCCCTGCTGGGCCGCATCCCAACCCTCTCCCTTCCCTCCCTCAGGGGTCGCAACGACCCCGCTCCAGACCCCAAAAGACATCCCCCGCCCCGCACAGTCCCCCAACTCTTCCGGCGCAGCCTTTCCAGTGGTGGCACTGTCCCGAAGGAGCAGAGACCACCCCGCTCGCCTCAGCGCCCACCCGGCCCCTCAGAGCTCCCTCCACGGAGCGGGGCGCTGACAACAGGGGCAGGCCCGTCTCCACAGCGACGACTCTCGCCTTCCCATCACTGTTGGGCGCTCACCGGATGGCAGGGCCCGGGGACGAGGAACAGGAACAGAACCAGGAGCACCACGGCCGCCAGCGCTCTCCCGCTTCCTCCCCCCGCCCCGCGCGCCCAGCCGGGGGCACCCGCTGGCCGCCACTTCCGGGTGCTGCGCCCGCGCAGCCCACGTGACCCCTGGGCGGGGCGTGGGCGGAAACAGCTCCGCCGCCATAGCTACCGAGGCGGAAGTGAGCGGTACAGGCGCCATCGTTACCGAGGCGGAAGTCACGTGACCCCAGTGTTAATTAATGGGATAATTTGCTTTAGAAGGGTTGTTTTAAGGTTCATTTTGTTCCACCTCCCCCCACGGTCAGGGACGCCGTCTACTAGACCAGCTTCCTCCAAGTCCCGTCTAACCTGGCCTTGAACACTTCCAGGGATGGACCGCAGGTTCTCGGGGAACTTCTTCGCTCCAGGGCAGCTCAGGTTAATTAAGGAGAGCGACAGGTGTTACTGAGTCATTCCTCTAATGAAGAGGTGGAGTCAATTAGCCCCGTTTAATTGGTATGTAATAAATAGGAGTTGAAGGTGAGCTGAGACAGACCTATAGTTACCTGCAGTTATAGGTGCGTTGTCTGTAAGATATCCTAAAGGATACACCTCATTGGATAATGTATATTTATAGAATGCTCTTCGCTGCTTGAAGATCATCCCACGACACGGGGCATCATTTTCTATTCGCTCCCCAAATCGATTCAGTTTGCATGAAGTCTCTCTGCTCCCGTCTCAGCCTGATCTTTTCGCTAAAGGCTTTAAAAAAAAAAAAAAATCTGTGATCAAAGGGAAATATTCATCTTATGTCGTATTCGGAAAGAGGAATTAAAGGAATCACCGGGAATGCACACACCTGGACGGTGTGCCGAAGGCAGACCGAGAGAGTTCGGTGTCGCTACGGCCGCACACTACATTCCCCATAATGCCACACGGCGCCCACGCAACCATTCACTGCTGAGATTACACTTCCCATGATGCCCCGCATGGGGAGCGGGTTCACGAGGAACGCGGTGCGGCGCGATGCCAGCTGGGATTTGCAGTCCCGTAGTGACGCGCGGTGCCGTCACG
>NW_008236184.1:6923514-6942888 GCF_000691975.1 Corvus brachyrhynchos | reverse complement strand
CGGCCTTTGCCTCTTTTTTCCTGCCTTTAACCGTTTGCTGGGCTCACCCGCGCGGTGCGAGTGTCGGGGGTAAGGGCAGTGCTGCGTGGTGTGAAGTATCGGAGAATTTGCCCTCGTTACGGGGAAATGTAATGCGAGAATAGTTCATTTCAACAGGAGCGATGCTCAGCAGCTGTCGGCCAGGGTGTGTTACTCCGCAGTGCGAGTAAATGTGTTTAATTTGCTTTAAAATGGCTTAATTACGTTAACTGATTAAAAGCCTACCTTCGTTGTAGCTTAAACTTGGAATATTTCTTATAAAGATGGGCTTAGTTAGCAAAATTAATTTTTTCCGACTTGGTAGAAGGACGAGACTGTGCAAACCACTCACTGGAAGTTGAAGTGGTGGGAGGCTGTTACTTTTTTACTGTCTTTGTCCTTCTCACGGTGTTCTTGAGGGTACTGAGAGCAGACAAACCATGTGCTGCTTTGAGTGAAAGGTAGAGCACCCCCAAATTGTGCTGAAAATCCCTCTGTTGCCACAGTTGTGACAATATCTGCAATTACTGTACCCTCAGCAATAGCCCGATGAGTCAGAGATCATTTACTGCCTTTAAGAGGTGAGTTAACTCTTTGTAGATGCCTTTGCATTTATATCTCAGAGATCACCTGTGCTGAAAAGTTCAAACCTGTACTTTCAAGTCCAGCTTGTCTGGCTTTATGCAATCCCCTGAAACAATAAACTTTAAAGCAAGTATTATTTTGAATTTATTTCAGAATTATCTTTTTTTAAAATTTGTGTGTTTTTTGGTTAGAACTAAGATTCAAAAGGCTTATATAAAAGAGCACATGAGACTAAAATGCAGATAAAGTAATACAACTATTTATCCATCAGCCTTCAATGAAAGTTGTTTAAAAATAAATGTATCCTATTTTAGTGTATTTTTTCTATTACATTATGTCTTCTGCCAGGTGCTTCCTTTGCTATGGCTGGGTGGTGCAAACTTGAGAGAGTTCTGAGTGCACAGATCAATGTAGTCAATCGAGTGTTATGTGGGACAGTTACAGTTTGTCACAGTCTCTCTGTCACTTTCCTGAGCAGTAGATGCCTCCAAGATCCCCCAGGCTTGGCCCGGAAGTCACTATTTATTTCATCAACTATCAATTAAAGGTTAATATGATGTTAAGGAGCTTCCCATTGTTTCTTAATGCACAAATCCAAACGTGCTGGATTGGTTCCATTGCTGCCAGCAGCGTTAGGAACACGTCCTTTGAATTTAGTGCTCCAAAAAAAAAAACCCACCTGAGCCACCACTGCCAGGTGTGTGTGAACAAATCCTGCCAGCTGTTACATATTGGAACATTTATCAGTATCTGGATCGTTCAGTGGCAGCTGCCAGGCATTGTACTGAAATGTTGATTTCTCCTAAAAATCTCCCTCTGGGCTTATTGACGCAAGGAAGTAGCAGTGATAACTTTCTTACTGCTTCATTGTGTGATTATACAATGATGTTTTGTTAAAAAAACACCACTCAGACCTCACGATAAGCGCATGAGGCTTTTTATGCTTAGCCACAAGCTGATGTAGCAGTAATACTTTTTTTTTCCGGTTTAGTTTTCACAGGTCAGTACCCAGTGCTGTGTAAGGTTTCACAGTTCATCCCATACAGTTCTCAGTGCATTTTCTGTCTCATAAGGGCAATCCGAATTAAAAGGAGGATTCTGAAATGTTTGAGCTTTTGTGTTAGTGCTTCAGCCTTTTTCCACAGGCCAAATCTCCTTGTCTTGAAAGGAAAGTTGTGTGACTTCAGGTTTTGTTCAAGGGAGGTGAGGTGATTATTTTATTTAAGGGGTCTTCTAAACCAAAACTCAGTAAAGGAACCATCTATGAGGAATGAGCCTCCAAGACTGCTCAGAACAGCTATTGCATTGTGAACACTCACCAAAGCTTGTTCTTTACTGACAAGTGCACTTGGCACACGGAGTCATCAGAGTTCTCTGCACATTCAAAGACACAACTGCTTCTGAGAGCCAGCCAGTGTTTTCAAGTTTTCTGTGATGTTTTCCTGTGTAATCTAAAATGTGTTGCAGTGGCACTCAACAGAGGAATTTAAAATGGGGAAGCTCATTGATTGTTCTTCCTCCCTCACGTTTACAGACAGAAGCAATGCTGTGAGAGATTTTTAAAAGATTAATTTTTAGTTATGTTAAAAATAGCTGCAAGTCATCTTCAGGTTCAGGAATTTTAAGCAGCATGTAAGTTAATAAACCAGCTTCAAATCTCATTTGACACTGTCATCTTCATTGTGACTTTGCAGAGGCCTGTAGGAGTTTTCCTGGTAAATTTAGATTCCTCTTCTTTATTTTTCTCCCTTCTTGTTATAGTAACAAGGAGAATTTTCTGAGTATCCTCTTTCAGCTAAGTTTCCAGCTCTTCGTTATTGTTATTTCCTCTTTCAGAGCAAATAAGCTGCACTCCTCTTGCCATTTCTACTTTTTCTTATTTTTTTAAGAGTTTTTGGATTTTCCACAGTATTCTCTCCTCCCCACAACAATAAAACTGTGTATTACCAGCAAGTTTGTAATTGCTATTGTTGCTGTATAGCTCTGCTGTCAGTAAGGCACAGAGTCCTTATCAAAACCAGAGAGCAAGTGAGAAATTTGCCGCTTTAAATGTGAGAGATGAGATATGGATTCCAGGCTGTTGTTGATGTTGAAATCACAAGCACAACATATGCTGGCTCACATCGTACCCAGCCATGAAATGCAATCCTGCCCATGTTGCAAGAGGAGGAAAAGGCTGTTTAGTTCCTCAATGAGGTTCTTTTTTCATGTTGGCAATAAGGTATTTCAGCAAAGTTAAGATTATGCTGAGTTTGCCTGTGCCGGCCTGGCGGTGAGTGCCAAATAGGACATGGCTTCTCAGTTCTTCTCAGCACGGATTTTGTTGCCAAGAGGTGCTGCAAATTCCTGGAAACTAATTTTTAGTGGAGTTCCCAAGTGAAAGCCAAATCCAGACGTGCAGTTATTGAGTCTGAAACACGTGATTTTTTTATAATAAAGAGAGTCTTCAGAGGTCTCTCTTATTTTGGGGGTTGAATGATTTCACAATAAGAGCTGTAAGTTGATTGTGTTTGTCATTCTGAGGATCAGTTTCATAACTGGCATGTTCCCTATTTCATGCCACAATGGGATTCTCAATTGTCTGATATCAGAGGACCTGGAATTACTTTGGGGGTCATTTTTGGAAAACCCAGGCAGCTTTTAATGAGATGAACATTAAGGTGGTGAAGATAATTTACCTTGATGACTGAAATGTGGATGTTCAAAGCTGAATTCTGTTGCCAAAACCTTTAAGGGCCACTTAAAGTAAATAACTTCTGAGATTTGGTGGCAATGGAATCAAAACGGGAGTATCTTTAATATTTACCTTTCTTTTTTTTCTTGGGTTTTTTTTTAGGTATTACTTGTGGTCGTACACGCATCCCCGTTTTAGGAAAACTTGGGACTTTTGAAACTTGTTCCCTAAAACGAATTCCTCTTAGAAACTTTTCAGAAACACCAGCATATTTTGCTTCAAAGGATGGTGCAAGCAAGGATGGTTCTGGAGATGGAAGCAAGGTAATTTCCACACACTCAGGGTTTCAGTCGTTGATGTAAAATGTTCCTTAAATTTTTTATATTTTTTTAACTTAAAATTAGGTTGATCTTTAAATGTTGGCCAACTCTTGACATTTCTAACCCTTCAAATTGCTGCAGTGAAGAAAAAATAAACTGTATTGTGAATTTATTAGGAGACAAACCTTATAAATGTCCCACAGTGCTTTTCCCAGTTTTATAAATTTTTTTGCTCAGTGTAAGAGGACACTTGAAAACTTTATTGGATGTCATAAATCAAGAATAGGTTTCAGGATCTCATGAAAAAGTAGTAATCAGAGCTATTCTCCTTCAAAAGCCTGCTGCTCCCAAGTAGGCTTTTTGAAACTAAGTACATTTTAAATGTCTCTGGGTTTAGAACTGATTTGTGTTAAGTAAGACAAGTCAGCGAGGACATGAGATCGATCACCTCTTGTTAGTCAGTTGTAGTCTATTTTTATCCTAGTCATTCTCTATAATTATAGTTAATAAACAGCTTCTTCAGATAAATGATTACCTGAGAATAAAACTGCTCTTTAGTCAGCAAATAACATTTTGAGAGTTCACAGGCAATAACTTTGCCTTAGTATGGTGTGTTGTGAACCTGAGGAACTGTCCAGATGACACAGGTGTGTTCTGAAGGTGCAATTAAACTTTAAAAAAAAACCCTAAAAATTTAATAGTGTTTTTTTTCTTGAGAAGGGTTGTGAGGAGAAATCAGTAGGCAAGAAAGGTTTAAAAAATGGGGAGCTGCCTTTAAAAAGGGAAGAGAGATTTTTACTGTTTCCTAAAATATAATAACTTTTATTAATCCAAGTATGAAGGCATAGAAGAGATGCAAGTAAAAAATACAGTATTTCCAAGCACTTTGAGATGCTTCATCTAGAGTAGATTGCTACACCTGTCAAGGAAGTGAGAGGAGCTGTGGCTTCATAAACCCTTAGAATCCATGCAGTTGAGATAATAAAATACTCTTTAAATACCATTTGTTTTCTTGTCTGGCATTAAAACATTAAAATACACTATTAAAACATTCTTGACACAGCTTGTTACTGTTCTAATGCCAGTCAAGCAGCTCTAATTCAGGTATGGGATACCTCTTCTGTGGGCATCCAAAACTGGCAGACCTAGGAAATGCAGATGTGTGTACACTTCCAAGTGTTTGTCACATTCTTCTAAGTTTTCAAAGCCTTTAAAAAATCCTGGCAACAGCTACTTTGTCATTCAGCTATTGCAAAATTCAAATTATTTGATTCCATGAGCACACTGCTAAATGCCTACTTTACCAGCTCCATTGTTTGGGGCTAATTGTCTGGAAATCTCTTTCAGAAATCTGTTGGTGAGGGTGGAGGTAAAAAGTCAAGCTCTGGAAGCTCTGGGAAAGGAGGGAACCAACTGCGCTGCCCGAAGTGTGGGGACTTGTGCACACACGTGGAGACCTTTGTGTGTAAGTTTTCATTAAAACTTCCCTTTCTTTAATAGGCACAGAAGTGACTTTATCATTTAACATAGTCCTGATAGGGAAGTTTTAGCCTTCCTAATTATATGATGTCAGAAATTTTGTTATGCTTAGTTTGGCCTTGTTGGTGTAACCATTTATTGTCTCTGTGGGTATTGTCTCTGAGTAGTTCCCATGGTGTGTATGAATGTGGTAGTGGAATTCACATTGCATCTGTGAATATTTTAAAAATAATTAATTGTATATCATGCATTAAAAATAGCACTTTAACTACTGGTACTTCTATCTGTCTATTATATAAATATATGCTTAATTATATAGGTTTGTAATGTCTGTCCTTTCTTTCTTAAATAATAAAAGTTTAATCCTGCATTTACTGTAACCAAAGTGCTTATCCAGCAGAGGAATTAGTATCTGACAGATGGCTTACTAGAACAGTCATCTATGGCAAAGTCAGAGCTACAATACATTCCAAACAGAAGGCTGGAAAGTCCAGCTAGAAAATCCAGAATGCCTGTTCTCCAGCAGCAATTGCTACTTTTTTTTTCTTTTTTTTTTTTTTTGGAAGTGTAATCCCAATTAAGGCCAGTTATCCTTTAGGTTCTATCTGACCTGAAGACATTTCATACCTCATTTCAGCACTAATGAGACTAGCTTAGAAAACAGTTGTCAGAAAGCAAATACCCATTGTTGGTGGAGCTTAAGGAGGAAGTATCAAGTCATGATCAGACTTGTGCACTAAGAGGCTTAAGACAAGGTCAGCAGTTGTTAATATCACAGCTGGCAAAAATAATGAGTGGATGTGCTGTTATTTGCTGCTACTCATATAAAATAGGATTTTAAATGATCAAGTGTTATGAATTACAAGACAGTTCTATAATAATAACAATATATTTCTTTATGTTAGATAAAAGGATCAGTCCTCAGTTACTTTTTTCCCCCTAGAAATAAGGTTGTTTTTCTGGTTTGTTTGAAACTATAGGCAACAAGGTATTCTGCAAAACCTGGCACTAGTTTCTGGAACTGGAAATATGATCCTGTCTGGTGTTCAGTGTGGTCTCTCCCTGGACTAGGTGTGGTTGGAAACAGTGGAAGGATTTTTAAGTTTATTTACCTTCTTATGATTCACGAGTAGGCAGAGATGTTTTTGAAACTCTCCCTTCACTGGTGTTTGCCTTGGTACTGCAGTTTGTGCTTTTATCTGGAAATACCATTCAAGCATTGTCCCAGAATGATCCCTGAAAGCAGAGATGTGATTTAGTATTTTGTCAGTGTTGCTGGGAACACTTAAACATGCTTGGAAACTTCTTGGGAACAGGATTTATTCATGCCAACACTATGGGAGAACATATCTTGATACATGCAATCTAAAATTCACAAGTAGTGAATCCGCTTGAGTTGAGCGTGAGAATTAACACAGGTTCTGTAAACAGCTTGTGACTGGAAACCCACATTTTTCCGAAGCTCCTGTGAGTTCTGGCGAAGTTTCCTCTGGACCTGTGTTATTCTGGTTTAGTCTGTAAATTTGAGCACACTGCTTCCCAACCACACTGTATAAAGCAGCTGGAAAACAGAAGTTCTAATTATCTTAAAGATTATTTGAAAAAAGAAAACAAAAACTAAGGAAAAGAAATCTGTCCCATTCTGCTCAAAATGAATGGGTTGCAAGTTGTATTAAGCCTATTGTAAGTTGATTTTTTTGGATAAGCCTTTGTTGTTGCTTAGTCAGGAAAAATGATAAATTTGCACAGTTCTGGTTTGAATTGCCAACCTGCAGAGCCTTAAATAAATAACTAAAACCAAAGGAAAACATGCAATTAGTATTTGTTTCAGTTTAAATATTAGGTTTTCAGTCATTTTGAGAGAAGTAGGGAAACACAATACTGAATAAAAGCCACATTCATTAGAAAATTAATTGCCATTGAGTGATAGTGTGACTGGCTGGTTTTCCAGTGGAGTTTGTTTTTGATGGAGCTTCACTCTGTGTCTGCAAATCTTGCAGAAAGATTTGCTTGGCAGTGGTTTTCCAGTAATTAACAATGAAGGGAAAGCATGAGGCAAACAAAAAGTCATTTTGCTTTGACCTCCTTTCTCAGCAGTTCCTGTATTGTTTTGGGTTGTGAAAGTTTGTAAGGAGAGTTTGTGATCAGTGGAATAAGACTTGATCCTCAGATGTGGAGTGAAATCCAACAGCTGTAAAGCTGATTGACGTAAGAAGCCTTATCTGGTTGCTCCTTTTACTGTCTCCACCTGATGTCATTGGGTTACTCCATCCTCCAGAGCAAGACTTCCCTGCTACTGTACATATGTGGAAGTTTCCTTGCTTTCTTTTTCCTGGTTTGGTTGGGAGTTTTTTTTTTTACCTTAAAGCAGTTTGATAGTAGCCCATTATCTCAACCCTACAAGTCTTTTGAAGTTTAATCCTCTGGTTGTTTTTGTTTCCTGTATGTTTTGTAAAAAACCTGGCATTTCTTTTTGGCGAGGTCAACTCACACAGACTTTAGAAATCCCTTTGCTAATGCAGCCTCTGTGGCAATGTTGTATGATTAAAAACAACACTTGACTTGCATTTTGGCGCACTGTAAATATTTGCAGACATCTTAATGACAGGGGGGTAATTTGACATGGGTGTTCTTTGCTGTGCTTTTATGTGTTTGCTAAAAGAACATATGAAAACATGCCAGTATTTAGGATTAGCAAAGTTGCCTGCAACTCAATAGTGTACTCATTTTTTTTTAGTGATGTTTTAAAAATGCCCTATAGTACTCTTAAAACCCATTCCTTATTTTCTGGGGGTTTTTAATCATTCATGTGGATCTATAAAGGGAACAACCATTCTCATGGCTCTTCTATCCTAAATAAGTGTTGTATAAGGAAGGAGAACAGCCTCGTGGCACTGTAGTCATCACGGATATCAGAGGTGTTTTGAGTGAGCCCTGGGAGAAAGGCTGGGTTGTTTTTTTCCCTGACAATATTGTTGCTAAATAATAGTTACGTAACAGGAATGGGTTCGTGCAAGTGGATCTCCATCACATTCCCATCAGGGAGATAACAGTAATTTGGAAGGTTGCTAGGAGAGTTTTCAGGCTGTTGCACAAAATTTCTTTCAAGTAAAGTTAATAAAGCTGTGTTGGTCACAGTATTAGTTACTATATTCTTAAAGTGATCTGTTGGTCTTGGTTATCCAGGTATAAAGTGGGATTAATGGTAAGAAAAACCCCACCCACTCCTCGTTTACTGATGCCAGTCCTATGGGAGACAACAAGTTATAAATAAGCAGCTTGTTTATTGCTAGAGGGCGTTGTTACAGTCAGATCGTGCTACAGTGTTCAAGCCATTTTCTAAAAACTTTTTATGATTTCAGAAATTCTGATATTGGAGTTTTTCATGGGGTTGTTTTTCTACATTTACTTTACTTTTAATTAAGTACATTTACTAGTATATTTCCTTTAAATCTATCCTATTGCTTGTGATTTGCATTTAATAGCATAGTAGTATGGCTAGAAAGGATCTATTCTGAATTACTTTTATTATTCTTCTCTACTGTCTGTTTTTATTATTTCAAGTTTGCTTTGCCGAAGGAAAAGCAATGAAGGTTCTCATTTTCAGGCTTATGAAACCAACCTTTGCACATTTCTTGAGACATAGTTCACAAGGCCAGCGGTAGGAGGGTTTAGCTTTTGGTATTTGAAAGAAATTTGTTCTAGTCTTAACAGTAAAATAAACAAGCAGAAGATCTTGCAAAACATCAAAGTCCTCATGATCTGTTGCATACCACAGCTGCCTCTTGTTGGGATGAGCCCTTTGGGTGACCCCACTGTGCTTGGCGTCCTGGGCTTAGGTGACCGGGCCTGATCCACAGTGTTCCAAAGCCAGTGGGATGCAGAGAGCAGGAGCTGCCAGAGCCCTCCTGTAATGCTGTCTTTGATGTTCTAGATTGCTTCCCTGCACTTAAACTGTTAGTTTGAGTTAGGAGCATTTCCTGCATAGCTAAAACCTTCATTAATTTTGTCTCTCTCAGAAGTGCAAAAGTTTCCTCTCCTAAGTGTGGCGCTACTGGATAAGTATCAAAAAGTTTTGTATTTAATCCAATGTCTGGTTGCTGCCCAGAATTGTATTTCTTTGGGGCAAACTGTGTTCCCTCTGTGTTAAATTTCATAGTCCAATAATTGCTTTTAAATGTTCTAAGGTAAGTGAGGGAGAAGTGTTGTGTAAACACAGAGTGGTTGTGCTGTCTTACAGTGCTTGTCCTGTGTGATAAACTCGGGCAGAAGCAATTCCTCTTACTGTTTTGTTTGACTTTTTCTGCAGCTTCCACCCGTTTTGTGAAGTGTGAAAAGTGTCACCACTTTTTTGTTGTCCTGTCAGAGGCAGACACAAAAAAGAGCATCATTAAAGAGCCCGAGTCAGCAGCAGAAGCTGTGAAATTGGCATTCCAGCAGAAGCCACCACCTCCACCGAAAAAGGTATGTTTTTAATTCCACCCAGTGTCCCCTTGTGTTGCAGCATGGTGAAATGCTTCCCTTAATCTGCATCAGGTGTGTAATGGGCTCCTGGGACAGAGCAACAAACAATAAAGATGATTAGCTCAAGATTAAACTTTGTGAGCTATGTGACCCAGCAGAGCACTGATAAATGGAGCAAGTAGATCCAATAAAGGTATTTGAGCTTGTTTTCCTCTGTCTTTGTCTTGTGACTTCATTTTCTCCTTTGACCTTGAGGCTGACCTCATCCCTCACCAACCATATTACCTATTCTTTCTCACTATGGCCTTGCATTCTGTATCCTTATTTTAGCAGCTTCTTTCTGTAGCTGCAGGGCCTTTTATTTGCTGTGGTTTTGGGTGAGAGCTGTAGCTGATTAACTTGTGGCCATGATCCTTCTGAAGTCATTTGGTTTCCTTGTAGAGAATAGTGAGGAAGCCTTTTATGTTTCTCAGTTCCTGGTGGACTGTAATGATTTCTGAACCTGCACATGGCTCTGATAGGCCTCTTTTAAGAAACTAAGTGTTCTTAAAATTTCTGTTCCTCTTAAAAATTTGGATGAAAAGGGCAACTGGTTTATGTATTAGTGGGGCAGAACTGACAGGCACAATATGAGTGTGTGAGCACTGTGTTTTTAAAGTAAATTTATCAAAAGGAATATGTTTTGTATTTTAGATGTTGGTTTCTGTTTCTCAGGTCTGTAACTATTTAGACCAAAGTCCATCTTTGGCACAATATACTATTTTTCCTTTTCTGCTGCAAGGTGCTTTAGAAGTGTTACTAAAATTAAGCTATTTTTCAGATTTACAACTACCTCGACAAATACGTTGTTGGTCAGTGTTTTGCCAAGAAGGTGCTTTCAGTTGCTGTGTATAATCATTACAAGAGAATCTACAATAATATCCCATCTAACCTGAGACAGCAAGCAGAAGTTGAGAAACAGACTTCTTTAACACCAAGAGGTTTGTATGATATTTGGTATTTTTCTGGTCAAATAAATCACCATTTCAGGGCCCTAACTTAAGAAATCCAAGGAAGGTTTTACCCTGACACTAGATGTTCTATAACTGAAATGATGTAAAAGAATTTCTACTAAATATAACTTTCATTGTGAACTTCTGTGATTTATTTAAATGGCAATCAGAAGGTTTATGGTGCTTACCATATGTTTAGCCTTTTTTACTGATACATATTATGGGGTGTTCTCCTTTAACTTTCTAAAGTGAGCCTCCTAAATTTTTCTTTCTAATCTCATTTACTGCTTAACAGTAAATCTGCTGCTTAATCTGCAAGCAACAATGCAGATCAGGAAGGTGATATTTTGCATAGGTAAATTGATGAGTACTTAGACTTCTAACTTCCCTTGCTTCTGCTGGCAGCATCTGCTGGTCACCACAGTATTGTTCCATATCTAGCAGGTGTAGATGGAGTTACTCTTGGCAGTACTTTTGCTGCTGAGCAAGTGTGTAGCTATGTTGATCTAATTTATTTTTAGAAGCAGGATTAAGTTACCATCTCTGACTCAAAAGCGTACCTTGGGTGGGTTTTTTTTAAGGTGTTTTGTTCTGTCTTGCAGAAGTTACCATGTTAAGCAAACAGAAATCTTCTTTGCTTTTTGAATTTTAAGTCTTTTAACTGAGGAGGGAACATTAGTAGCACTGTTCTGGTAATGGTAAGAGAGCAGTTGTGTACATGGCACTAGGAAGTTCTGACCCTCCCCAGGGAGATAACATGGTCCATACCCAGAGAGACTGGCAGTGAAGGTTTACATATTTCAGAGTTCTGTCCTATAACAAAGTCTTACATTGTAACACTCAGGGAGAGTTTAAGGAAGCCTTTTCAAACCAAAATTGTTATTGTACTTTTTTCCTTCTATAATTGGTTCTAAAGTGAAAATCTAATCAGAGGTAATAGATTGTTAATGTTTTAAGAAGTAGAAAGCTTGCTGGCGTTTTAAAATCATGCAGGTTGGGTTTTGGGTTAATTTTGACAGTAATAAAAAATAGCTCTGGTGGGGATTTCTTGTTAGAAATACATTCATAGACAGCAATAAGATGTATTCAGAAGAGGGCAAGAGGTGGAGAATCTATAAGCTTTTATAAACTTACATTTTTATTACTGTTTTCATCCTCTCTCTTAGAATTAGAAATCAGAAGACGGGAGGATGAGTACAGATTTACAAGTAAGTGAACCCTCTCCTCATGTCCTCCTCTGCAATACCTACTCTTATGATATGCAGAACAGTCTTTAGTGACTGCTTGTTTGAAATGCTGGGTGAAGTCCAGTTCTTGTACTTTTTCATCATGATAATCAACAGCTTGGGTTTATTTCTTCTCATATGTGAAAAAATATATGAGAAATTACAGTTAAAATGAGTACATTTGTAAGGACTGAAAATTTCTCTTGCTTTTAATGCAGAGGAATGTTTTTAGGTAATCCACTGTGCCTTTGGAAATTCTTTTCCTATATGCCTGTGCAAAAGCATGGTTGGAACTCCCGTATGTGTAATAATTGTGCTGTATTTCTGTTGCAGTCCTCTCTGTAAGCTTCTGTACAGGTAGAATTCTAGATTTGCAAAAGAACCAAGCTGTTATTGTGTGTTTAAGGTAGTGACAGACCTTGTTGGTACTCAAACAGTACTGTTATTGTTCTCTTCAGAACTCCTGCAGATTGCTGGAATCAGTCCACATGGTAATGCTTTGGGAGCATCAATGCAGCAACAAATGAACCAGCAGATACCTCAGGAGAAACGGGGAGGAGAAGTACTAGATTCACCCAATGATGACATTAAACTTGAAAAAAGTAATATTTTGCTGCTTGGACCAACTGGATCAGGTATACAGCTGCATGTTTTTATAGGCATCCTATTTTTCCATGGAATTTGTTGTTAATTAGTGATTTCTCTCTTCTGTGATTATTCAGCTTGGTTTATAAAAAACCTAAATGTGAGTTTCAAACTTGGATTTCAGTGCTTTCGTGACATGTTAACATGCTGAGCTAGTGACCTTAAAAAGGAGCAAGCTGTAGTTGTGTGGTTTTTTTTTTTTTTTTTTTTTCTATTTTTAATGCCTGTATTTACTGACTGAATAAAAGATGCCACTTTGACTAAGCTGAAATAAAAGGCATTTATAGTTTCTCTGCTTAGGTGGCAAGCTGAGATGCTGCAGTTAAGACAGTGCTGTTTCACCTCTGGGACAGATTAGTTGCAGGGAGTTGGAAAGAGAGATTATTTTGTATGTTCATAAGACTTGGGAATGTTTGTGCTGAAGTGATGGCATTTTGCAGACTTTTTGGGAGAACATTCACTAAACAATATTTTAATTCTGTTTCTTCCCAACTTCAAAGCAGGAGCAATTGGACTTTGCACTGCACCCTGAGTGTCTGCAAAGGACTACTGATTTATTTAATCTTTAAACTCTGCAAGTACATGTATTATGGTTTTTATATTGTGTGATATTTTATTTGTGATACTGTATGCATTTCAAGCTGCCTTAAATGTGTATTATTAAACTAAAACCAGAAATACAGCCTGCCAATGTAAAAACCACTGCTTATGAAAGCTATCTCCTTTGTAAAATGTTCCTATATTAAGATGCTGGCATGATTCAGAATGTCTAATAAGAGTAACAATGATCCTGTGGTAAATCCTAGAATGGTTTGGGTTGGAGGGTACCTTAAAGCTCCCCTCATTCCACCCCTGCCATGGGCAGGGATACCTTCCCCTGTCCCAGGTTGCTCCAAGCCCTGACCAACCTGGCCGTGAACACTTCCAGGAATGGGGCAGCCACAGCTTCTCTGGGCAGCCTGTGCCAGGGCCTCCCCCACCTTCACAGGAAGGGATTTCTTCCCGATATCTCATCTAAACCTGCCTTCTTTCAATTTTAAGCCATTCCCCTTTGTCGTGTTACTATACATCCTTGTTAAAAGTCCCTGTCCAAATACTTGGATTTGTGTGCTCGAAGAGAAACGTGTGGCAGTTCTAACATGCAGCTTTTGCTTTATCAGGTAAAACCTTGCTGGCTCAGACTCTGGCTAAATGCCTAGATGTACCTTTTGCTATCTGCGATTGTACCACCTTGACTCAAGCTGGCTATGTTGGGGAAGACATCGAATCTGTCATCGCAAAACTCCTGCAAGATGCCAACTACAATGTAGAAAAAGCTCAGCAAGGTAAACTTCTAATGTGTGTTTCAGAGACTGTGTTAATTTTGCCTAACTGCTCTGAGCTTTTGAGACCACCAGTATTCCTGAAATTGGTGTTCCTGCTGCGTGTACTCAAAGTTTAAATCAGACAGAATAAACCTGAAAAGAGCTCAAAGTGTAGTGTAGAGCTCTTGTAGTTTTGTTTTTGTCCATAATTGGACAAAATTGCATATTTTTGCAATCCGGAAGTAGAACAGACTGCTGCTCTCTCAAATGTTATTATTTCCTGTAAATTCTTGCTTCTCTTTAAAAGTAGGGTCGTCTTTAAACCCATTTTCTGTAACTGCAGGAATCGTTTTTCTGGATGAGGTAGATAAGATTGGCAGTGTTCCTGGTATTCATCAGTTACGGGACGTTGGGGGAGAAGGTGTTCAACAGGTAAATACTTCCATGGAGTGATTTTACTTCCTAAGTAAACAGGATGTATGATCCTGTCATGTCAAACAGCATGGGAATTTATGGAGTCATAGTTCTTCAGTTCCTTAATTGTTCACCTTCAAAAGACACATCTTTCCTCTTGAATTTCTTAATTTTAAAAACATCATCTCAAAAGCAAATTGAGACTTCCTCGTGGAAATGTTTTAATTGAAAAATGTCTTCTCAGCATTCAGACAGCCAGTTCATAATGCAGGCAAGAACAGATAACATTTCCCACTTAAACAAAACTGTTAAAAGCAGCTAATCATTACATGCATAATGTGCATGGGAGCCACATTAAAGGAACATTTTTGTCCTTAGGGGGATTGTCTCATAGGGAAAACTGACTTTTCTGGACACTTACTATAAAGGCATAAGGGAGCAAAAAATGCATCTGTGAAAATGACCGTAGCATGGTGTGCCCTCTTATATGATGCTACACAGTGTTAATTTTTTATTGCTTATTTCTTCTTTCCTTCTTAGGGCTTGTTAAAATTACTTGAAGGCACAATAGTAAACGTTCCAGAAAAGAATTCTCGGAAACTACGTGGAGAAACGGTGCAGGTTGACACAACAAACATCCTGTTTGTAGCTTCTGGTGCTTTTAATGGTCTTGACAGAATTATCAGCAGGAGAAAAAATGAAAAAGTGAGTGCATCAGGCTGTATCTGAGCTGGAAAAATCATCACCTTAATTACTGTTTGCAATACTGACTTTGACATATTTGTCTTGACATATTTGTAAACACACTAAATTTCTTTATTTCAGCAAGTGGTTCTAAAGGCCATCTTCATCTTGAAATACCTGGTCATGCAGTTCACTGTTTTGTAGATTAATGTCTGGGACAGGGTTCTTGCTGCAGCGTTCTGACAGAATGTGCTCCCTGTTTCTACACTAAAGGAGTGACTGAAATTCAAGTTACTGTTCATGTTAATTTGTGTAGCTTCCCATGTAAGCAAACTTGCCTGCATTTGCTTCTTACGAAGTGTCACTGGTACTTGTAAACCGGCCAGAATATGTTGATAACCTTCTTTATTTTAAGAAAAAATTGCTCTTGTACTGATGTATTAATCCTTCACTGAGGGAATTCAATTTTATAAGAAACTGATTGTGTGCTAGAGGTCTAATTTTACGCTAAGTAGTTTCTTGAGCTTGAATTAGTATGTAATGACGTAGCAGTCACTGCAGATTATTTAGTACTCGTGGAAACTGATTTATTTACATAAAGAAAGCTCAGTTATTGCAGTTCTGTAAGCAGAACATGTTTATCTTCCAGTACCTAGGATTTGGGACACCATCTAACATGGGGAAAGGCAGAAGGGCTGCAGCAGCAGCTGATCTTGCCAATATAAGCGGAGAGTCTGACCCACAGGAAGATATTGAGGAGAAGGATCGCTTGTTGCGCCACGTGGAAGCCAGGGATCTCATAGAGTTTGGCATGATTCCCGAATTTGTGGGACGTTTGCCTGTTGTGGTTCCTCTGCACAGCCTGGATGAGAAAACCCTTGTACGGATTCTTACAGAGCCACGGAATGCTGTGGTTCCTCAGTACCAGGCACTATTCAGCATGGATAAGGTTTGACTTTTTATTTGATGACTCTCTGGTATTCTTGTTTATAAATACATGTTGTTTTCAGTAATGCTTGTACTCAACACAGTCATAAATGAAATAATTAACTGAACTTCCCATTTTTCTCTGTGTAGTGTGAATTAAATGTAACTGAAGATGCATTGAAGGCTATAGCCAGACTGGCCCTGGACAGAAAAACTGGTGCCAGAGGTCTTCGATCTATAATGGTGAGTAAATTAAGTCTTATAAACAGTAAATGAACCTTCCTGGATGTGTGTATGGACCTAATCATGACCATTTCCTGTCAAAACCACACTTAGTTCTGGTACTTACATGGATACAGTAAGTCTTTCTAAAGTTGTGAGTATTCAAGAGTTCTTTCAAGAAGACTCTCTAGCTCTGAAAATTACTTGCCCTCTTGTAGAAGAGGGCATACAGAAATATTTTCCCCTCTATTTTCTTGTAGGAAAAGCTGCTGTTGGAGCCCATGTTTGAAGTACCCAATTCTGACATCGTATGTGTGGAAGTTGACAAAGATGTTGTAGAAGGCAAAAAAGAGCCAGGATACATTAGGTAAAACCGTAACAGAAGTAGCAGAACAGACCAGTAATACAACTAGACAGGTATTCTGATGGAGTAAACACAAATCCATGCACACAACCTAAAAAAGATTCAATGCTTTGTATATTGTACACAGCTGAATTAGTGCCTATTCTGTCCTAGAGACTTTGGAATTGTATTACTTCAGTTTTTAAATAGAAATTTAAAAATAAACATATGTGAAGTTACTTTTGTGTATGTATACCCGTAGAAAGAGAAGTAAATTTTAAGTTAACAGGAAAAATTTGAAATTCATTTGTGACCGTACTGAAATTTCTGAAATGAAACTGTTTCTTTCCTCCTACTTTTTACCTCTGATGTGGGGTTTTTGATACAAGCTCTGGGCTGCTAGAGTTTTCTGCATTACCCTTGCAGCAGTGGAGAGACAGAAAGGCACATCTATTGATTTGCTGAACTCTAGTTAAAACAATCATTTTGATGTTGTAAAGATTATGGTAACGATGTGGAATGTTGAAAGCACTGCACAAATCTGGATTAAAAAAAAAAAAACCAAGGATTTTAGTGAATGAAGGATGGAGATGAGAGGGAATGGGTCAGGTGAAAACTGGTTAAAAAAGTTCAGGTCTGAAATTTACTGTGTCTTGGTTTCTACCACTGACAATGTTGTTTGAGTGGCTTTCTCCACTAAGGTACATTTACAGCACTTTGTCTGTCCTGAAGCTTGGCTCAGCCTGGTATGGGTGGAGGGAATGGAAAGTACTACACTGATGGTTGCTTTAAGTGATTTTGTATAGCACTAGAACTACCAAATTTATTGATTAAATCAAACAACTTACTGAAAATCAGAAGGTTAATTGAATTCAATTAATGAGACTGTGTGCTGGTGGCACTGCAAATGTGCACAGCAGCATTTCCAGATCAGAAAGTCAGAACTTTTGCCATGGGGCACTGTGCAAGTGACATGTTTGTCAGAAGCTATGGAAAGTGTCTCTTGGTTTTTTTTTTTCCCCAATTTCCAAGGTATCTGATCATTCCTTTCAATCCTAGGGCTCCCACTAAGGATTCGTCAGAAGAGGAGTATGACTCTGGAGTGGAGGAGGAAGGCTGGCCTCGACAGGCAGATGCTGCAAACCATTAAACGCTGTCAGAACTTCCACCCGCAAAAAGCTCACTCGGTTCTTTCCTTACGATTGCCTCTGGCTTTCAGCCTGATCCTAAAGGCACCAGATCTGTCTCGGATACGATTCGTGATGAGGAACTTCATTAGCTAAATCAGACTGTGTATTTTATTGCAGCATCACACTGATTTGATGGACAGAGTGTGGACTGGGATGGCATAATGTTCAAATATGAATTATATATTACACTTGTTCAATTAAAATGTATAGCAAATGCAGCAGCACCCGCACTGCCCTTGCCAGAAACTAAACCAGCAGTGCGGGTGCTGCCAATAGTTAGATTTAACAATAATGTTACTCTACAAATGGGAAATCAAAATTAATATTTAGTAGAGGGTGAGTAAACTATCTTAGCTCCTGGTACGGCTCACAGGGGGTTTATGTTCAGGTCAATGTTAGAGTCCTGCTGGTGTGTGAAACCCAGCGGGTGCTGGAGTGACTTGTTACATTGGTGGGGGAGGAAGCCCTTTTGGAAAAACTGGGACACACTTTATGATACTGCTGGGAGATTCTGCTAAAATGCGACACTGGTTTGTTACAGTAATTTGAATATTGAATAATACCCTTCACATCTCCATTGGGAGCAGTAGTCACCTTCGATACTGTGAAAGAAGGTGAAATCAGTTATTTGCTAGTTTTCCAGAGGGGTAAACAAGATTCCTAGGAAGCGGTAAAACCATTTGAATTTCGATGAGAAGTCACCATAAATTTTTAAATATTAATGTTCTAATATAGTACATTTTGTTTAACATATTGGAACTATCATGCATCAATTTTTTGGTGCCAGGTATTTGCCCAACCTATCTTAAAATGTTAAGAGATGAAATAAGTAAATGTATAATATTTTTGCTGTAATCAGTAGTGATTGTTCACATGACAGTGCTTTTTAAGTTATATTCTCAAATGCTAGTATTGCATCTTGTGGGTTTGTCTTTGATTTTTAGTCTCACAGCAAGCAATCTTCCCTCTTCTGTTCTCCACCAAATTAATTCAATCCTTTACAAAAGTCTTTGTAAAAACACTAAAGGACCTGTATGGTTTTGATTTGTTTCAGGAATTAAAATTGTCGCTTACAACTTTGTTTTGTCCTTCAGTGAAAATGTGGACTTGAGTTTCCCTAAAACTTTAATTCACACAATTTAAATAAAACTTTCATCCTTCTTTTCAGTCTATTGGATGTTTTAGGACAGGAAAGCATACTGAAAATCTATTGACCCTATTTTTGTCATTAATTTTTGTCATGTAAATTTTATGTAATACTTGTGTTCTTCCCTAGCAGCAGTGTGACATGCAGTTGTAGCCAGGTGCAACAGATACTTCCCGTGAGATTTCAGATTTTTTCAGGTTAAATGACCCACTAATGATTCAGAGAAAGCTGCGTTTGGTGTTGAGGATGTTTCTAGAAGCTTGGTCCCCTTGAACTGGGAATCTGTAGTGGACTATCTGTAACTGCATCCTCACTTTCCTTTTTGTAGAGTGAAAAAATGTAACAGCTTTTAATTCTGAATCCTTTAATTCAAATCCTTTTTTAAACAGATAGAAAAAACCACGACATTTTACGTGAAACTGTTCAACAACTTAGTTTTGAAAGTTGTTTGGAATTCTGTAACCAAGAACTGTTTTTAAGGAAACAAAAATGCCGTGTAACTACAGTTTGTACTTCACCTCTGGCGTTTGAATAAAAGCGAATATTCAAGCAGCGGAGAGTTGTCATCCCTGACGCCATCCCCACATCTTGGAAGTTTTAGGAGTACTTTTTGAAACTTAAGTGGGGCGAGAGGCGGGCGGGGCGGGTCCTCCCGGCCGCCAGGCGGCGCTGTGGCGCTGTGCTCAGGCGGGAGCTGAGGTGCATCATGGCGGCGCGCTGAGGGTTGTGGCGGGATCATG
>NW_008236184.1:6901493-6922860 GCF_000691975.1 Corvus brachyrhynchos | reverse complement strand
GGCTAAGTGCATGCAGGAGGTGGAGGAAAAGAACCGGGTACGGTCCTGAGCGCCTGGTCCTGCCTCTCCTCGGGGCTCCAGGACAGCGCGGTGGAGCGGGGTTGACCTGCCGGTAACGGAGTCACGGCGAGCTGTGCCTGTCCCGCACCTGGCTTTGACCGCTGCGCTTCAGTGGGTGCCATCGAGGTGCTGCATGATTTCAGTATGCTGAGAGGTGTGCTGTTTCCAAGGCCTGCAGTCCTGCTTCTTCCTTAGAAGTCTTGAGCAGCTCGGTTTTGCCCTCATATTCTAGGCCTTGACATGAAATTGGGGTTTAAGTTGTTTCTGAACTCTTGGAGGTTTTCCTCTCTGGTTCCCAGTTTCAGCCTACCCATACAGCTCACAGCTACCCTGTGGTGGTCAGTGCTGTTTCAGTATCCATCAGCCTTGCCTCCTGCTTTCATCCTTCTAAAGCTTGTGGTTTGCAAGCTTTTTGATCTCATCAGGAAGTAAAACATCTCCAAAGCAAAAAAACCCACCTCAAATTAGACTCGTTGGGAAGTGCTGTAGGCACCTTTCTGTTAGTTTTTGGCTAAAGAGCTCCCTTTCTGCTGGTTTGCTGCTGGGATGGTCCAGAGCAGCTGCTGGGGAAGGGTTTGTGGTCAGACTATGGCAGGTTAATGGTCTTTAATTGCAGAACTGTGGAACTGGGATGGTTTCTGTTTATTGTTAGATATTTTCCCTAAATTTCTGTGGTTAAAGGCTCTCAGGCTTTCACAATTCATAAACCATCTAGGAAGTGTTCAAAAATGCCTGGATGTGGCACTTGAGGACATGGTTTAGTGGTGAACATTGTGGTGCTGCTGGCTTGACAGTTGGACTTGATGATCTTTTCCAGCTTTAACAATTCCATGATTCAGCCCAAATGTATGAGTCCCACGGCATTCTTTTTTGTTTTCTGAACTCTGTGGTGTTTTGACCTTTTTTTCATAAAAAGGCAAGGCTGGATGGTTGACTTGACTTACTGCTAATTACTATGAAGTCACTCTGCTCTCTGGTGCTTTGCTAATCTCTGAAAATACCATTTGATTCTTGTCTTCAAGGAATATTTCACGCATCTTGTCTGTTTTTTCCTTCCTTTCATAGGAACGAGAGCTGAAGGCTGCTGCTGACAGTGTCCTGTCTGAAGTCCGGAAGAAGCAAGCGGACACAAAGAGGATGATGGACATCCTGCGTGGGTTGGAAAAGCTTCGGAAACTGAGGAAAGAGGCTGCTGCCAGGAAAGGTTAATTACAAGATTGATCCAAACTTTTTAAATTGCACACGCAGGAAATAAGATGAGGGTGCCCTGTGCTGACTAACAAGGTGCAGCTTCAAAAAGCTGTCCCTTTATTGTGATTTTAATTACAAGAATAGGTACAAAATGCTGAATTCAGTGTTTGTGTTCCTATGTTTCCAAGCACTTTCTAGAAGAAGGATTATTGCAGTAAGAATTCCATCTGTTAACAAGGTTAAGATCATGTTCCTCTGAGATTCTGCCAGCTCTGCTCTCAAGTCAGGTAACAAACCCCCTTCTGAATATGAAAACTTAAAATCACTTTTCTTTCTGTTCAGGTGTCTGTCCACCCCCCTCAGCAGATGAAGCATTTGAAAATCAGGTGGAGAGTCTCAAAACATTGCTCAAAACTCGCACAGAACTGTATGAAGCTGAGGAAAGAGCATTAAGGGTTATGCTGGAGGGAGAACAGGAGGAGGAAAGGAAGAGGGAAATGGAAAAGAAACAGAAGAAGGAAAGGGAAAAACTACTACAGCAGAAACTGGAAATGGATTCCAAGCTGTTTGGGGATCCAGGTAAATTTTGCATGCTGTTCTTAACAGTGGTTTTCTGTACCACATCCCCATCTCACAGACACTGGATTTGAAATGCAGGCACAGATCTGGTTGAGAAAGGGATCATCCACTGGAGTAATTTATGGTCTGAGAACGAGGGATAAACATAATGCTGTTAACACCTGTGGTGTAAGAGGAACTGTTGAGCTCTTTGACATGGACTGCAGTACATCTCAAGCTGGTTTCATAATGTTTTGCAAGAAGAGATTGTAGATTAAACTGAAGTGAGAATAAAAAGAATAGATTGAAGACTTCCAGAACCCAATAGGTGCTTTATTCTGCTGGTTTGGTAAGTGTGACTCAGGTAATCTGTAAAGATTCAGTGTCCGTATGTTCCCTGTATTTAGAGGGTGGAGTCAGGAAAAGTTTTGCTAGTCTTGGCTTTCCTCTGACAGCTGTGGTACGGACCAGGAGATGTGTAACATGTAAACAGTCCTTCATATATTATCTAGGGACCTGATTTCAGGTTACAGCTAGGCTGTAGCAAATGATTTGGCAAATCTGGGGCTTCTGAGACTCATTAGAATGGAAGGGTTTTCCGGATTATTAAACAGTTTCTGTGTCTGTGTTTTCACAGCTGAATTCCCGCTTGCCCATCTACTGCAGCCTTTCAGAGACTACTACTTACAAGCTGAACATTCTGTAGCAGCTCTAATCCAGATCAGGTAAAACCAAAGAAAGAATTTTATTATCAGAGATGACAAACAGTGTTTTTTGCAATTATAAATTCAATGCCCCTTTTGGTTTGTCAGCTTCCAAATATGGTTATGCAATGGATTGTTCTGGTTTTTTTCAAGTTTCTTGCTTGAGTCATATCCAACAGATGCTCATGTGAGGCAGAGTGCACTTCCATGCATGATCATTCCATTTAACACCAGAACATTGAATTTTCACATTTGTCTTTTGAAAAACAAGTTTAAGAGTAAAATTATAGAGGGTTTTGTGTTGATCAGTAACATCTATGTGGGTATATAATAAATCTTACCACCAAATAAATCCCAGCTCTCCTCTCAAACAATGCTCTCTCTGTTAAAGGCATGAATGGGATCAGTACTTGGTGCCAGCTGACCACCCCGAAGGAAGCTGCATCCCTCCAGGATGGGTTCTCCCAAGTCTCCCCACCAATGACACTTGGGCCACTGCTGTCAGATAATTTAGTTATAAATTATTTTAACTTTGGAGGACTGCTTTGTTATAATTACATGTGTAAATATGAGAGGGTCCAAAGAGGAAGTCTCGTCCTCTCTTTCGGCAGCCAGGTACTGGAATGTCTTTACTGGAACGTCTTGAAAAAAAGTTTAAGAATTGTTTTTGCTGATTGACTGTGCAGGGAATTAGCTGAGCAAGCCCAGAGCTGCCAGGCTTCTCATGGTGTGGAATTACAATCCTGCTGCAAGTTCTTGTTAAATCTCAATCTTAATAAAGGAACACTGCTGATAGTGGTATTTGTGCCAGTACTAATATCCCATTTTTAGTGGCTTTTGTCTTTATAAAGGATGATGAAAAACTTCAGAAATGAAGAAATTAAAAAAAATAAGACGAGATCATTAGTAAACATGTTTTTCTTCTTAAATGAAACATGTCAAGCATCACTGTCAAAATAGTTCCTGTATTTTTGGGTGTAGAGACAAACCTATTACAAGTTTAAACGAATCCTGAAGTACAAACAAGACAGGGTTTTTCAAGGTTGAGTAAAGCAGCTGCTGCTATTTTACTTTTGTGGACTAAAACTGATACCAAAACATGGAAAAAATTCCCAGTTGTGGTGAAATAGGTCCGATAGCCATGCGAATAAATAAAATTTGATGAATAAGCCTGCTGGAAAAAAACCTAATAAAATCTGATGTCTAACCTACTGCAAGTGTTTTGCCTATGTAGATATTTTTGTATAGGGACACATCACGTCTATAGTATTTGATTAAAAACCACAGCTTTATTTTGTAAGTTGGTTTTTTTTGTGTAGAACAAATAGAGAAAAAGGGATTTTTGGTTTTTTGTTTAAAGCATTTTCATGCTGGGGGAGAGATTTGTTTGAGTACTTTGCATCAAATACAACTCCAACGAGGAGAGAATTGTTGGGAAAAGGTTGTGTGAAGGAACTTCTCCCTCCTGCAAGGTGACAGAGGCATCTGATGTCAAAGCTTTCCATGTTCTGGACAGTTTTCTTGTAACTGTGATGGGCCATATGGATTTGGAGCTTTGCTGTTGTACGCAGATTGCTGTGGCACCTTTCCAGAGCTGCAGTCCTTATTCTTGCTTAGCCCCAATGTGTGGGAATCAAATTAATCTCTCCAGTGCTTTGCCTCTTGGCGTCACAACAGTGCGTAATTCATGCACGTCATTGCCTAAATTCAATACTTGAGCTTTAGGTGTAATGTTAGTAGTGTCCTCGCTGAACCTTTGCACTGGTTTCTGTCAGTAAGAGACGTGAACTAGTAGTTTCTGATAGAATATGAGTGCAGAAGTTTGCAGTTTTTGCTCACCTGTAGCACCCCAAAATACAGATTGCCATGAAGTCCTCTGCAGGTGTCATTCTGATTTGCTCTTCCCTACATCCTCCCATCCCTAATGTCACTTCCAGCATCTCATTACTCCAGACCCAAGGCCGATCCTGGGGAGTCTTCCCTGATGAAAACACACAAGTTCAAATATAAAAATAAAAAAAACTGCATAAAACCAATACAAACCCAACAGTTTCAGTTCAGGCAGCTTAGTGACCAGAGGATGCTCTGCTTCAACAATTAGGCTCCTTATACCATCAGCATGTCTGATGGAACAGGCCAACCACTTAAGCTATGATTATCTTAAAGCTGTCCAAGTCAGCTGCTTGTCTGACACTGCAGGAATTTAAAGAGCTGAGCAGTAGATAAGGAGGCAGAAAAGAAGCAGCCGTGTTCTCCCTTGTGCTGTGCGAGGAGAGCTCCATGAGTTCATCTGATGGTAAGGACAGCTTCATATTGCTAATAAACATAGGGCTTGAAAATGCCAGGGGAGGATCTACCTTTAGGTGTGTTCTGTGGTTTGTTCTGTGTATTTGCTCCTGTCTAGCAACATCTGCATTAAAATGTTTAATAGCTTTAGTGAGGAAGTTGTTGAAGCCACACATGGGGAGGAATGTTTAAAATCTCAACTCATAAAATACATGGGCACAGGGTGTTAATTAAAAAGCATGTTCAGACTTGATTCCTGTTTTTCTGAGTATAATATTTCCCACTGGTTTTAAGAACTTAGTGTAGCCCACTTCTGAGAGGGGTTGGCTGTGAGTTTCCAAGCCTCATTTGTATCCTATTCCTCCCCTGGTCCTGGTGCAGGTCAGGTTTCTCCTGCTGTTTAGGCACATCCTCTTCCTGATGTGAACTGGTGTGCACTGGTTGGTGTCTGCAGTGTGGAGGTGGGCAGGACTGGTGTGGAGAAGATGAGGTCAGAGCCCTTGTAGGAGTTCCCTTCTGGTGGGAGTCGGTGTTTATAACTGACCCTCTTTTATCCTTTTCTTGTAGCATTTTTGTTGTCATTGCTCCTGCCCCAAAGTACTTCTTGTTTTCTAAACTGTGGTTTTGGGAATTAACACTTGTGGGAACCTCTCTTAGAGCACAGTATTTATGCAGTGAAATACAGCAAAGTACAGTACCATCATCTCCTCATATATTTCTTAATTGTGGCTTCAGACACACACACTACCCATCCCAATCCCTTGAAGTACAATTTGAACCTGAGTGGAGGCATTCTGGGTGACAGATGCTGAGACACTCCTTTCCTCAGCACCCTGGGATTTTGAGAAGAGCCGGTTTACAGCCCAAGCTGCAGGGAAGATCTGTCCCCCTTGCATGCAGGAGCTGCTCGAGGAGTAGCAAAAAGCTGAGGGAAGGTGGCTTTGCTTACAGATGTTTTCGGGTGTCACCTTTGCCAGTGCTGACGTGGATTGTTCCATAGGCTGAGCCCTCTTAAGCTGAGCAGATGGCCTGGCTCCATGTGGGATCCCAACACGTTGCCTGTGTCGCATGTTAGTGGCAGGACATGTGCAGGAGCAGAAAGCTCGTTAGGGGTTCTGCTTGTGCAGAGCTATTAAAGGCTCCTGGCGTAAGCAGGCAAAGTGACAGCCCTGTTGTCATTCTGGTACAGCCAGCTGAGTTGCACCGAGTGATTGTACATGTTGACTGTGTGTGTCACTTTCTCTGGCCTGCAAGCTCTTTTTGAGTCCTTTGCCAACACAGGAAACTACCCTGAACCCCATCTCCCATTACAGACTCTCATTTTTGCATTAAACAGGCAGTTTTGTCATTCTTGTGTATATTCTTCTGCATATTTTCTTTTAGTGGTATGTTTATCCTTGTTGTCATAGAAGCTGTTTGTTTTTAAAGGAAAAAAGTGATTGGGAAAAGCACTTAGGGATGTCACATACATATTTACTGTGTGACCTGAGGATGAGTGCTGAGGACTTTGGGATGAGCAGGCACATACTGCCAGTACCAGAACTCGGTGGAAGACTGGCTACCAGCTCCTAACAGTTTATAATTTATAAAAGAAATTATTTTACACACTGTCATCACTGGGAAGCTGAAAGCTTGAGGCTTCATGCAGCAAGTAATGGCTTTTTACTAAACTGAGACATTTATAGACACCTGATGGCAACACTACTGCAGTAATATTTTCCCTGACACCATTCCCAGTTCACCAGCAATTTTTCTCTCCCCTGCAATTCCTGATCTAAAACCATCACCACACTTAAAATAAATGCATGGTTCCTGAAAGCTAATCTTAAAAATGGCTTGTTTGACATCCCCCTAATTCCCAAGCTTGCCTGATGCACCAGCCTCCTTGCCTGGCTCCCAGTTGGCTGCTGCCAGAAGGGATGCCCTCACCCCAGCTCCCTTGGGATGCTGCATGTGGTGGCTTAGCAACACGAGGCTGTGTGCATGAGCTCTATCACCACAGGTTGCACAGACAGGGGAGACCTGCAAGCTGTCCTCCTTGGGTGTGCTTTCTCCCTCTATGACTGTAATAAGTGCTCAATCTGTCCCCAGCTTGGGGAAGGGACCGTGCGATGGCACCAGAGGGAGAGGGAGAGACAGGAGGGATGGGAAGCAGCAGGGTGGGTATGGAGGAGAAAAATGCCCAGGGTCTCTGCCAAACGAAGCCATAAACTTGGTCAGGTCCTGCTGGCTCAAGTTGAGAATAGCAAAGGTTAGTTCAGACAAAGCTTCCTGCTGTCAGTAATTAAGATTTTGCCAATCTGTTTTTACCCAGCTGGCGCTTGAAATAGCTCATCTTTCTCTCCTTCCACCCAACTTAAGAGATGCTAGTCCTTCCTTTTACAGTTTTTGTTTCCCTCCCGGCAGCAAGAAATCAGGCAGCACCAATGAACTACCTGGATGAAGTTCCCTTCCGGATGGCCATGAGCCTCGATGGGGACTCAGAGGGAGAAATCACTTTAATCACTGCCCCAGACATTGAGGTCCCCGACTGCACTGACATCCTCATGAGCACCATGGTGAGTCCACACCCGGGTCACTGCTGGGGGATGCTCAAAGGGATGTCAGCAGTGTTCTCTTATGAAAGAAGGGAAGGGAAACCTCCTAACTGATCTCCTCTTCACTGTCTGGTTTGCAGCAGTATTGGGAGGAGGTGAGGATGATTTGTGGTGTGTGGCGGTGACAATGGGGTTGATTTGGGGTTGCTTTTTAAAATCCTTTCCAATCAGGAGGGTTAGGTCTTTCTGGGATAGGAGGACAAACTTCAGGCTCTGCTTCAGGGTTGTTTTCTACTCTGGAGTTACCACTGTCTCTTTTATTAATAATATCTATTACATATTTACCAATAAATCTACCAGCTATAACCAGGCAACACTACCTGTGCCGGCAGCATATATCTATTTATATATATATATATATAAATATATAAATATATATAAATATAAAAATAGATATAAAAATACCCCGTGTTTCTCCCTACTTGGAGATGATTTGGTGCTCCCCTCTGAGGCCAAGTCATTGTGCTGCTGGTTCAGGCTGATCCTTCTGGAGGGATGTGGGGGTGTTTTCCTCCGGGAGGCTGATTTGGGTCCACAACTGACCCAAGTGGCAGGAGCAGTAAAAACAGCATTCCTGGGCTCTGAATGTACTTGCCTGCCTGTCAGGAGGAGACCTTGTTTGGAGAGCTCTGGGACGGGCAAGACTTGTTTGTTCCAAGAAAACCCTCAGATTTCAGTCACAAACACACTTATATTTTAAGCTGAACTATGTGGAAATGACAACTCTGTTTGGGGACCAGCCGAGCCCCTGGCGCCACTAGAGAATCCCGTGGCTGGTTCTGCTTCTGCCCGAGGTGGCATCTTCCCTGGCCCATGTGCCTGAAGTATCTCTGCCAAGCACTGTTGCTGAGGGTCACAAACGAGCTCTGCCACCATCCTGGGGGCAGCCTATGGCTGAATGCAGTGCCTCTCTGCAGGTGTCTAAAACTGGGATGCCCACTTCTGTCTGCACCCTCCTACCTTCCACAGCAGTCAAAGTGACACAAACACCTCCAAGCATAAAACACTTTTCCAAAGAATTGTAGGTGCAACTCACAATAGTAATGACTTAATAGATAGACTGTTTTCAAGTATAAATTTGGGGATTCCCTATAGAGATGAGGCTGGCACTGCCCAATCCTACAGCCAACCCTAATGTTCAGGGAAATAGAAGCTGATATGGGAAGGCTGCAGCCTTAAGATGCCTTGTGGAGTTCATGGTTTGCTCCATGCCACGTGGTCTGGGTTTCACATGTCCTCACCAGCTTGCTCTCGCTCTTTCACAGCACGACTTCTCACTGGAAAGGAAAGTGCTGTACTGGGTGGAGGTGGCCTCTCAGCAGCAAACCTCCCGGCATCGGGTCACTTCCGAAGTCGTCCCCACAGCTCCCCCATGCTGGCTGCTGCTGGTGGACCCCACTGACACCTACGGGGGTCGAGGTCGGGACGGGGCAGTGCGGCGCTCCGTCAGCCTGAGCGCAGCCGACAGCGCCTACGGGCATGCCAAGGGCAGGGCGGCCCTGTCCGACACTGAGAGTGACACCTGGCACTCAGAGGAGGGTGAGTACTCGGATGATGAGTACTCCTCAACCTCTTGGGAAGAGAATGACAAGGATGAGAGGCTCCTCTCCAGGAGGAGAAGCTCTGGGAGAAGTGTGTCTTCACGTCCCGGCTTTTACCAGACCCGACCAAAGACATCGCCTGGCTGGCTGGAGCCCTCACCAGAGAACAATATCCACAGCCCAGCCAGCCCAGACCCCAGCAAGCAGAGAAGATCCATGGTGATATTTAACAACATGAAGAACGAGCTGGAAGCCGCCAGGAGGAAGCTGGCTGCTTTGGTGCATCCTTTGAACAGAGCTGCCACAGGGAGCAGGGGGATCCCGGTGCCACGGCTGCTCCCCCAGTGTCCTGGCACCAATTGCAGTGTCAAGTATGGGCCAGGTCCGCACATGTCCCAGTTGCCAACTCCGCCAGCCACAGCGGCGCCAATCCCTCCCATCAAGCAGCACAAGCCCACAGTACCGGTGAGCAGCTTCCTTTGCTGGCCCTTTGTTCATTGCTGTGAGAGGAGGGAGGTGGAAGGCATCGAATTGGTCTCATTTGGTGGGGGCTGGCCAGAAAAAGGAACCAAAATGGGGCTTTGGAAACACTGGACCCATGAGGAATTGCTGAAGTTTTCACAAGAAGTGAAGAAAGGGTTTGATTTTTCTCACTGAGGTTGAAAGAAGCTTTCTGGGTGCACATTTACTTGCTCTGACCAAAACATCTGTGTTTTTCCCAAGCAGGGTCTAATCTGATTTTCAATTGAATCACTAAAAAAAGAGTGAAATATGGGGGTTTTGTTCTCTTTTTGCTATGTTATTCCCTTCTAACAGATATAAGTGGGGTTTATAGGGAAATGTTCCCTTACAGTCATTATGTCTTTTCTGGGAAACTATGGACTTCATAGTCCTACTAGAAATACAGATCATTTAGTGATAGAGACAGTGATGTGAAAGGATGGAGTAAATAATACTCTGTCACCTTAAATCTGAATTGCACCCTGCTTTTAAGAAATTGCATCTAATCCAGCTGCTTGAGAGATTTAGGAGATGAATTACTGAAAACCTGCAATAAAGCCATCAGACACATAAATGACCAGGTTATTTATATGCATTTGCATTTGACATGGAGTATTTAAGGAAAGATTAAACACCTGTGTATTTGTACAACACCCAGCCTGAGCTGACCTGTATCTTCTCTGACCTGTATCTATAGCTGAGCCTGGATTTAATTAAGTCCAGTCTCATTTGATGCCCATTTGATGTTCCTTGTATGGGAATTTTCCTCTTCTGGAGAGAGCAAGGTAACCACCATCATTCAGAAGCATTGCCTCAACCTGGGTCGTTTCACTTCATTCCATGACCTGGAGCAGTAAGACCATCTGCTTTTTTCCTTGCAGTCCCTCAGCCCCTACACTTGCCTCCCCCCTGCCTCCACGCCTGGACGACCTCTCAGCTCCCACAGATCCCAGACGGATTCCTCGGCTGACCTGCTCTCTGCACTGAGCCAAGAGGAGCGAGACCTCATTGAGCCCGTCATAGCCCTGGGCTACCCCACCCACAAAGCCATCCTCACCCTCCAGAAGACTGGAAGGCAAAGCTTAAGTCAGGTTGGTGGAGCTGGCACAGCACTGTGAGAAAATTTGGTAAAGGAAAACTTGATTTTCATGGAGAAAGGGATGGCTGTCTACTTTGGGGTGGATTTTTGATGGCCTTGGCTTTCCACTTTGGTGTCAGACCACAGCTGACAGGGTTTTCCATGAGATTACACTTTTGCTGTAATAAAATAGCAATGAGTCGCCCTCAGCTTTTCAGCGCATAATCATGGCTGGTTTTGTTATCTGTTCAATCTGTTGTGTGAAGCATCATGTCCTTTTGAGGTACAAATTTTGCACCCATACATGGAAACTTTTTGCACATCGTTTTTCCCAGCTGTTGGATTTGTGTGATTATTGCCATGGCTCATCCTGTCAGAGCAGGACTGTGGCAATACCTTGGAGATTTGGTTGGGCTCTCTCCAAAACACAACTTCTCTGTGTTGGAGCTAGCAGGGAATCCATACAAGCACTGCAGTGGGTTCCCAGAGCTCTTTTCCTGAGGAACCCTCTATAATAACCTGGAATTTATTAAAACTATTTAACATGCAGCCTCTTTCTACCCCTGGTATGTGAGTACATCCCTGCCTGCTATGCTGCATCCTCATTCCTAATGTCTCTGCTTGTCCAGACAAATGTCACAATGGGCCAGGTGGGTTCAGAGCATCCATGACAAGAGGGAGGCTGCTGGCTCTGATTCCCTTGGCAAACTTGGGGCTGGACCTGCCCATCCCAGCAGAGGATTTTAGGGCTAAATTATCCAAGTAGCTCTTGCAGAGAGAGAAGGGTCTTAATCACAGCTGAGCAAGAGGGATATCCATGGGGTTGTCAAACCAGGGAGCAGGAGCAGATCCTGGCAGGGCATGAGCAGGCACGGTGCCGAGCAGCCACTGCCGGCTGCCAGTGTCCTTCCCATTCCTCTGGGAGTTGCCTCTGCTTCGTGGGCACAGAGAGATGGGCAGAGCCCAGCCCATGTTGTTTCATAGAGCCATGCGACGGTGTCTTGTAGCACCTGCTGGGTTCAAAACGAAGAAAGAGTGCATCTTACTAAGGATGGAAATGGGTACAGCCTGCTCCCTTCTGTATAAACACAGGGACTTCCATTCCCTTGGAGAAGAGATTACTGCACCAAAAGACAAGGTCTGCTTTCTATCTCATGCCTTCTTCACCGGCAGTTCCCATCTTTCCCATTTATGCCCAGTGCAGCCAAGATAAAGCCTGACCCTTCATGCATCTCTTATGAGTACCAAACTACCAAATTAGTCTAAATCTTCCTGGAAAATATGTTCCAGCTGAAGTTAAAAAGAAGACACATGGGTGCTCTTTGTTACTTGGTGGTGATAGAGGTTTCGATGTGTGACAATGACTACTTCAATTGTGAGGATTGACTGAAGTATCAGATGGTAGCCAAAAATTGTTCAACTTCCTTGCAGCGTCAAGTGAAACTGGCAGAGCCCACCCTGGTAGAGAAGGCAAGGCCTTTTGTAACCTTCTTTAGAAGCAATGCTTTCCTAATTTTGGTGGAAGAACTTCTCTGAAAGGCTCAAGCAGGACTAGTTGCCCCAGCATGCCAGAGGTTCATCATGTAGGATGTCATGGACTAAAAGGCACCATTGCATTTTGATCCATGATCATTGATAAATTCAAAATGCATCGTTGATCCATGGAGTCCTCAATGTACATATGAACTGAGACATGACAAAGGCTGCAGCTGGTCAGTGTTAAAAAAAATCTTTTTGTTTAGTCTTGAGGATATATATATATTTTTAGCGATAAAAAACATTGAGTTGACAAAGGCACCAATTTCATGCTGGGCTTGACCAGGCTGCCAGGATTGTCTGTGTTATGCTGTGGGTGAGCGGCTGTTCTGTCACAACAGGGGAAGAAAATACAGCAATGATCGGGGGTTGTCATTAGCCTGGTAACGAGAGAAATAATATCAGGTGAGGAATGCCAATGACCAGTGACTCCTTTCTGAGTTACTGCACTCCTTAAGGCTGGTATTTCTGAAAATCCCTACTCAACTGTTCAGCCAAAATAGATCAACTCAATGTTTGAGAGACTTTTTTGTCTTTTTCATGTGTTTTATGGTCTTTCACTGAGTCCTTCTCCTTGTCTATGGCAGTGCTGGGGAGGGCGGAGGTCTGTGCGCTGGTGGATCTGGGGAGAGATGAATCAGCTTCTCCTTGGATCAAGAAGCTTTGGAGAGACCTGTGGGATGTTTTTATTCACCCTGCTATTGTATAGCTCCTTTATTATTGCCTGTCTCATATGTTTTTGGACAGTAAGTGATTCTCATGGTATTTTAAAGATGCTGCTGGGAATTGTGCTGTCAGCACTCCAAGAACAACAAGGAAAGCCAAAAATAACTGTTTACTTTCTGTAATGACAGCACACAGGTCTCCCCTGGGGTGAGTTTTGCACTCAGACCCTGGAACAAACCCATGGGTGACTGAACCCTGGTGCATCAAAGGGATGTGGGGTCAGCTGAGTGAAGTCATCCCACTGGGACAGGCTCTGCCTCACCCTGCAGCCTGGAGGCCATCGCTCTGTATCTCACATGTTCACATGTCTGGTTTGCTCCTTGTCCTCTCTCCACCTTGTTCCCATTCCCTCCCTGGGAGGGTGAAGGGAGTCCAAGATGTTGTCTCCCACTGGGAATCCTGAAGATAGACAGACCACCCTGGCTGAACATTAGATGGGAACCAGCAGGATGGTGGTGGCTCATGTCCCCCTCATGGTGTGTCCCTGGGAGGTGGCAAAAGGGCTCCTGACTGGCGTTGCTCCCCATGCCTGCAAGGCTGGATTAACCTGACTGTCTTCCCCTGCAGTTCCTGAGCTACCTGGGTGCCTGTGACCGGCTGCTGAAGCAGGGCTATGAGGAAGGGCAGGTGGAGGAAGCCATGGAAATGTTCCAGTACTCGGAGAAAAAGGTCGGAATGGAATGGTACAGCCCAGCACTTTGTGCTGTGTCCTCCAGGCTCTCTTTTCCAGTGGGCTGCATGCTTCCCTCTGCCTCCACAGCCCCTCCTGCAGCCTCGTGGAGGTTCAGACCTCTGGAGCAGTGTCACCATAAGGACCCCTGGGGGAGGACACCTGCTCCTTCACTCTTCTCCACCCTTCCTCTCACCCTGTTGTGCAGCACAATGCTCACTCAGCTCCTGGACAGGGAGTCCCCTGTCCTAAGCCCACCAGCACTCATGCTCTCTCCTGCCCTGCCAGCTCTCCCTTCTACCCCCATGGAGGAGAATCATGGAGAACTGGGCATTTGTCTCCATCATCAGTCTCCTCCTGGGGGTAATGAAGAGTCTGGGGAGATAGAACTGCATGAAATCTGGCCTGGCACTGTTTGCTGGGATGCCGATGCCTGTAGGATTGCCGTGGAGCTCCCTAGGGCAGTGGCAGTGGGAGGGCGCCCGGGTCTTGGTGTTGGGGAGGGGTTTATTTATTGGGGACGCAGCTCTGGTGTTGTGGCACTGGGGCCCAGCCCGAGCAAGGCGGGGAGCAGGACAAATGAATTCCAGCTGTGCTCACTGCCATTCCCTGCTCTCTTTATAATACCAACAAACACTGCATGGAATTGATATAAACGTTATAAGGAATAAGTGAAGCTGGAGGCTGACTTTATTAAGTATTTCTTATTTAAGAAGTTTCAGTGCTACCAGGGATATGTGTGCCCTTGATCTGCTGTCATGGTGATACAACCCAGCCAGATCTTCTGGCTGCAGCCTTGTCCCACAGTAGTGCTTCTGCTGCAACCCCATGATACATCCATCCATGATAACATCACTCCTGTCTTCTCATTCTTCCTCCAGGCAGCTGAATTCCTGCATCTGTTGGCTCAGTTTAATGATATGGGCTTCCAGCAAAATGAAATCAAAGAAGTTCTTTTGCTTTGTGGGAATCAGAGGGAGAGGGCGCTGGAAGAACTTGTGATGAAAACCCACTGAGCAGCATCCTTGAGCAGTCACAGCTTCCCGTCTCCACACCAGACCAGAAGGACTCAGGTGATTCTGCTGCTCCATCCCCACCCCTGGAAGTACCAGACACAGACCTTCACAGCTCTGCCTTGGTGTCTCATTTTGTGGACATCCATCATAAGAGTGCTTGTCATTCAGGCACCGCTTGATCATCTCAGCTGTTCAGATTAGATGAAAGAAGATCCAAACCGCCTTCGGCTTAGATTTTTGCAAAACCCAAACCAAACCATAGTGTTCTTCCTCCACCTGGGATGATGGGAGTCATGTTTTCAGCTACAATCAAATGAGGATTCTTAAGAGATTATATAAATCAACAGAAGAAATTGTTTTCCTAAAATTTGAAGGCTCCTGCAGGAACATGTGTTGGTCCTGGCTTGGGAAGAGTCTCAGCTGACTTAGTCATGGTTGAATACTGTAATTGAAATCCACTTTGATCGCATTAGCTTCTCATTTTAAACCAGAAATGTGAGAAAAATACACAGTTCCATTTGGGTAAGGAAAGAAAACAGGTTGCCCTTTGAAATACATGAGGTTTATCCAGTGTAGTGAAAAATGGTAGAGGCAAAGGTTTGTCCTCAGGCAACTTCATGAAATGAGAATAGAGAGATGGGGAATTGCTCACTGCCCTCATGCTCTGCCCAAATCAGGAAAATTCAGGGGACGCTTCCCTAAACTGTGAAGACAGTGGCTCCAAATGAAGTTAAGCATGAATGTCAGTGTCAGGAACATCTGGATGCCCAAGGGAATTTCTGTATGTAACTGAATGACAAAGAGTGGGAGATTCGGATCACTGTACAGGATGCGTGTCTTGGCTTGGCAGCGGAACAGTGGACAGTGTTTTCACATAAAGTATGTTATTTTCCTCTGAATTAGATACAGATGTAATTTCTTTGAGTAAAGATGCTGGGGGGGGGTTCTTCTGCAACATGTTTGTGTCTTTTTCTGTCAGGATGCCAACTGGCACAACCCAGCAGAGAAAATCCTTAGTTGTATTAGTATCATTTTTCCACTGTATCCTTCCAAACAATCTCACAGCTCAGTATACTGCCATCAAGGTAAAACACCATGTCCCTTCTCCCTGGATCTCCAGGTGGGTGCCAGACAACAACAGGAAGGTATAGCTCTCCATGGCTGCCTTCATTCTTGCCTGGATGCAACAAGGAAACTTGGCATCCAGGTTTTGGGGGAGTAGACCCATCCATCCCCAAGGATGCTTTATTCCTGCTCTTCTTTAATGGCATTGAAATGGAAAATGCAGCACCTTGTATGTCCTAGGCAGATATTCCTGGGGAGCTCACAGGCTGACCTCCCAGCCCTGTTTTTCCTCCTGCTTTCCCTTGGTTATACAAGCTTTTATTTTTGATACGGACCTTATAAGGCAAGTCCATCTACAGACAGCTTTTCCTTACATTCCCCCTTGCCAAGATGATGTCACCTTAAAAACGAGACTTGCAAAAGGTTAAACTGTGATTAGGCAGATCGCGTCGCCTCGAACTGTGATCTTTGGCGGAGCAAACACCGTGAGGATGGAAAGGGGAAGATAAGGGTGCTGTGCTGGTGCCAGTGGTGCTGGATTCTGGTGGAGCAAAGCACACTGGCAGCGCCAACTCACTGTGCAAAGGCTGAGCAGCTTCTCGCCCTCCTTAGTGGCTTGTTTGGTTCTGGATCATTGTTTCTTGCAGAGGTAAGAAATGTATCTCTTTTCCTCCCTTTGCATCTAAAATGATTTTGTGTTACTTTCTGGATCACAGCCTGGATTGATGGATGCAACAAATGGCTCTTGGGAGCATCCGTGCCATAGTCAGCTGCCTGCCAAGACTCACGCTTTCCCTCAAGTGCTACACTTAAAATCTTAAAACCTTTTGCATTTTGTTGACAAATATCTTTGTAAACCCCTGAACTGTCAAAAAGCGGTATGTGGAGGTGGGGAGGAGGTTGTATCACTTGATGTCAGAGATGGAGGGAAGAGGTAAGCCTGCCAAGTTTTGTGGTCTAGGGTTGGCCACACAAGCCCAACATAAATATTTTAGTAACAGAATTATTTTAGCTTTATTTTAATGGATGTTTAAGCTGTTTGTTCAACTTAAAATTGTTTTAAAGCAATGTTCTTCCATGTGCTGCTCTCAGGAGAAGACAATGTGAAATGTTAATTGGCTTTGTCTGGGAAGGGGACAATGATTTGATTTGATGGGTTCCTGTAACAGTCCATCCAGGGACTGCAATGCTGCTCAGCTCACAGTGCCCACAGTGCAGAGCTGGGACAGGTCCATTCGTGTCCCCTGCCTCCCCCTTGCCACCACCAGACCTGCAGCTCCACCGGCAGCGGTCCCCTCATGGGTGACAGCAGGGTGGTGGCCTGGCCCAGTGGCAGAGAGCAAATGGGGACAAGGCACATCCAGTGGTTTTCCATCTGGCTGTGGGTGCAAGATGGGGTTTTCTGGTTTGTTTTGATTTGCGGTTGCATTGAGTGGATTTATTCTCAAATGCGGGAACTGTTTTGAAAATGCTGAGACTTGGCGAGGATCAGCAGCGGAAGTATTCGAAGCATTCTGGCTGGTATTCCCTTCCGCTCCCTCCCAGCCTGGACAGCACAGGCAGCCCAAAGCCTGCCCCATGGATGGGAAGCGAGCTGAGCCGGGGTCTGGGTTTGCTGCTGCATTGGCCCCTATGGTCACAGAGGGGAGCTCTGTGCTCCCCAGCCATCCCCAGAGCTGGTCTTGAGGGCTGTCAACCCTCAACACTGGGTGGTGGGATCTAATGGGAACAGCTCCTCTGGCTGTGGAGCTCTGAAAGCCTGGTATCACCATGTAATGGTGCTGCTACCTCTCCCTCCTTTCCTTTTGGCACCCTCTGTACTACCATGCTTTGCCATGTCCTCAAAAGACCCTGACTTGTCTCAAGTGAGTCTCCGGTGAGAGCCAGCACTTGCCAGCCCACTGGGGCTTGGGAGGGGTGATGGATTGTTCCCAGGTCCCAGAAAACCCTTGGCACATTAAGCACCTGATGCCCAGGAGCTGCTTTCCTTCACTCCCCATCTTCCCTCCTCCTCTCAGGACCCTGCTGCAACCACGGAGAATTCCCAGGGGAGTGCAGGGCTGCGTGGGAACCGCACTCCCACATATGGCTCTGAAACGGAGCTGCAGCTGAAAAAGCATTCAGGGGCAGGAGCAAGTCCTGACATAGATCCCCGTTAGGAGGTATTTTCCTTCAGAAGCATGGGGGAAAAGAAACCCCAAACCTAAGAGTAATGAAAAACACAGTAATGAGAAGCTTTTCTATAGTTTTCCTTTTAATTCTGGCATGTAATGAATGATTTTCCATTGAGGCAGAGAGGAGGTGGAATGCTGCACACCCTCAGAGTGCAGTCAGAATAAATAAATCCCATGTTTGCACCTCTGTGGTATCTGTCCTCTGCAGAAGCCACAATGTCCTGCACACAGCTGACTTGTGAGCTCATGGCTGACAGGACTTTGTGCCCCTGCAGGGCAGGAAGAGGCAGACAGCAGCTGCCCTTTCCGTCTGGCAGGGTCTGATGTCACCTCCAAGGTCCAACATGATGCATCCCTGGTCCTGAGCACAGCTCCATGGAGGAGGAGAGGAGCCCAGGGGAGCAGTGAGTGCAGAGCTGAGGCCTTTGCAAGGAGAGCATCCTGACATGGGATGGGGGATCAGCTACGTTGCGATGTCATGGTCACGTCTTGGCAGCCGCAGGAGGAAGGTCTGCAGGGAGCCACTGCGTGGGAAACCTGCCCGCTCCTTCTTCTGCTTCCAGGTCTCCTCTTCCACGGAGTAGAGGAGCGTCAGCATCTTGTTGACGGTGTAGATGGTGTCACCCCTGACGACAGCGGTGAAGAGGGCTCCCTTGCTGTTCATGAACTGCCCAGGCAGGGCGCTCCACTGCCGCGATCTCAGGTTGAAGCAGTCGATGACACAACGCAAGAAGTCGTCATAGGGGCCGTTGCGCATGATGTAGAGGTTGTCACGATGGGCCACCATGCAGTGCCCGTAGCTCTGGTGCCGCTTGAGCTCGGTGACGGGAAGCCACGCGTCTTGCTGGGTCTCATACTCATAGATGACAGTGGTGTCCAGTGGCTGCCACAAGCAAACAAAGATCTGCCCCAAGGCTTGGGCACAGGGCGCTGCCGTGCTCGGCTGTGGCAGGTCGGAGACGAATGTCCAGGTGCTGGAGGCCAGGTCGTACCTCTCCACGGACTTGAGTGAGATCTTCTCATACTCGCCACCAATGGCATAGAGGTAGCCCTCGTGGCCCACCAGCCTGACGTCGTAGCGCAGCTGGTGAGGGCTGGGGAACTCGCTCCAGGTGTTGGTGTCAGCATCATAGCAGAAGCTGCTCTCTACCACCTGCTTGTTGGCTCCGTAGACGCCACCCACAATGTAGATCTTATTATCCATGGTTGCCATGCCGGCTAGGAACGTGCTGGCACTCAGTGGAAGGCAGGAGAGGGTCCTCCACGTGTTGGTCTCCTCGTCCAGGTAGCAGATAGTCCTGGAGAGGTCCTCTAAGAACTCGAAGGTGGGTGTGTGGGCTCCCACTGCCACAAAGGTGCTGGGTAGGAGGGCTTCCACGTAGGCCAGCAGGTCATCAGAGAGGCAGTCCAGGTACTCCTCCAGCTCAGTGTAGCTGTCCCTGATGTAGAGCGCAGCACAGTGGAAGAGATCCAGGAGGCCAAATATGGCAGCGGCTTGGTACAGCAGGATGCAGTTGTCAGAGTTGATGGAGTGGATCAAGTACTTGGCCAAGGGCTTCACCTGCAGGAAGGCAGCACATTCCACTGCCTGGAAGGTCTCCTCGCTGCCAAGGATGGGCCTCTCACCCGCCAGCACCCGCAGCATAGCGAGGAACCCGGCTGCACTCAGCTCCCCCAGCCCGATCTCCTCCTGTGTGCTCTCCCTCATGCCCGAGCGGAAGAGGGCACGGAAGTACTCACTGCTCTCCACCAGCAAGGTCTTCTCCACCGAGAATGACTGCTCCTCCACCCGGATACGCACCCGCTCCGGGGGCCCTGCCTGGGAACCTCCCTCCTCTGGGGTCATTCTCTCCTGGGACCTGAGCAGCTCTCAGGGGTGGGGGAGCACCCGATGTCCCTTTGTGCCCAGTACAGCCCCCTCCGGCCTTCTCCACTCTTTGATGCCTTTGCTGCACTGCCCAGCGGCCTTGTAATATAAATACCTTGGGCTAAAGATAGCTGAGCTTGTGACCGGGGCCCTTCAAAGGTATCCGCCAGGCTCAGCTGCCCACCCAAACTCAGGCAGGGTTCCAGTGTCACCAGCCAGCGCTGGGCACGGCAGAGGTGCCTGGATCATCCCATGGAGTATGCCCAGCCACTCAGGAGAAATCAGGTTTTATTCTCTCCACTTCCAGGCATCGTCCTAGTAATACCCTAAAGGAACAGTCCCCAACCTGGGGAGGGCAGCACACTTGCTGGGGAGAGCATATGGCCACACTATTTTTTTTCCCTTAAAACATGGAGTTTACAGCCCAGGGAGGTAAACGACATCAGCAAATCTCATTGCCACCCACCTCAGCCATGGGAAAGGGACTTGGCTCTTCCTCAAGCGTTGCCATGGGCAGGGAGAGACCTTCCTTTGCGACCTGCCCCACAGCAGCATCTGCAACATCCATGGCAGCTGCAAGGAGCCGTAAGCCAGCCTGTGCTTCACCTGGGATCTCATGGTGAGAAAAAGGAAGTGCAGCAACCAAAAAACCTCCCCTCTGGCCTCAGGGCTTGCCCAGCTCCCTATAATACCTGGCAGAGGAGAGAGATAAACCCCTTTTTACTGACACACAGGCTGACAGTGAGGAAAAGTGTTACTTGTGGCACATCACTTGTTTGTGTATGTTAATCACAGCTTTTTCTGGCTAGAAATCCCATTTCACCTCTGCCGTGGGGTGCCAAGGAAGGCTGACAACAGGGCTCACCTGGGGGCCTCTTTCCTGGATCTCCCCATCACTACCCGTGATTAGTTTTCAACTGGTGTTTTGGTTTTGATGAATCATTTAACCTGAGCAGCCCATCCCGTTGAAGGTCTATTTTTTGCTCCCTCCTTAACCTCCTCATCCCAGCAGCTGGAAACTTTCAGGGCAGTGCATGATGGCAAAGCTGTTGCCTCAGGGTCATGGCCTCAGCAGGTTTCCCCAAAAGTGTGAGTTTAAGGGAGAAGGGGAGAGTTTTGCACTTGGACCGCTGTAATTGATCCTCATGGATACCCAGCTTAAAATACCATGTTTAGTTCCAATTGCTTTTAAGCACCCTAGACCTGTGTCCAAAGGGAGTCTGGGGTCAGAGGTCCTCAGAGGGGCTCTGCTTTCCACAGGGGAGTTATCCCTGTGATCCCCATCCTCCCCATCCCTGGGGCTTGCAGGGACTTCCACACTCCCAGACTATTTTGGGAGGGTTTAAAAATATCCTGCCTGTATTAACGGACAATATTCCCAAGGGTGCAGCAGCCCCGCATGGCCACGGAGCAGCCTTCGCTCTCCAGCCTCGGCTATGACCCCTCCCCGCAGTCCCTCGGGGCCGGTCCAGGGGCCGTATCCTGTGGTCCCGGCTGTTAAGCCCTATCCCAAATGGCTGTGATCGCCATGACAACGCTGACTTCAGCCTCTGCCACCTACTCAGGCTCAGAGCCACTGGGTGCCGGCTGATGGATTGGTGCGGGCACTGGTGAGTACTCCCCGGCCTCCCTTTTCCTCTTGGGACTGAGTCTTTTGGGTGGGAAAAGAGTATTTTTCTCCCTCGAAAGACTCTGCCGGCAGCAGAAGGTGTCTGTGCTTAATTGCATCCGAAGGAGCCGGGCAGGTGGTGGGCAGGGTGGCAGGACAGGCAGCTCCGGGTGCTGCTCCTGCCGGCC
>NW_008236184.1:6897238-6901374 GCF_000691975.1 Corvus brachyrhynchos | reverse complement strand
CGGGAGCCGCGCTCGCCTCCGCCTGCCTCATTCATCCCAGCCCCGGCCGCGGAGGGGCCGCTGCTTCCCCAGCCCCGCGCTCCCGGAGAGCCCCACGTCCCCTCCGGCCGTAGGTTTTAAGGTGGGAGGCTGCGTTTCTCTTCTCTTTCTGGCGTGTGATGGGTGGGCAGGAGGCTGGGGGGTCCCTGTCTTTGGGTGGGGTGCTGGCCGCCACTGTGGGATGAGGATGCCAGCCAGCCTGGCTCCAGGATGCGGATGGAAGAGAGGGGATCTCCCACCCTGGTACTGCTGAGCCCTTCTCTTCCCCAGGCTGGGGCACCCTCGAGTCAGGCAGTGAGAAGGTCCCTATCCGGCATGGCAGCGGGTGCTCTATGTCCCCCCGCTCTCTCCCGCAGGACCGAGGATGTCCTCGATGTTCGGCAAACCCCGAGCCAGCGGCGAGCGGCCACCCCAGAGTCCCCTCCCTGAGTGCAACGTGGCCGTCCTGGGGTGCAGAGGGGCCGGCAAGTCAGGTGAGATGTGCACCCACAGCCACGAGCAGGGCAGGGCATCGGGGAGCTGCCGGGGTGCCGTGAGGGGACACCTGCCTCACCTGCCTCTTTCACCCCCTGCAGCTCTGACCGTGAAGTTTCTAACCAAGAGGTTCATCAGCGAATATGATCCCAACTTGGGTAAGACACGTTCTCATCCCATGGAGCATCCTTCCATCTCCTGCGTTTCCCATGAATTGGCATGTAAGGGGAACAAAAAAACCCCCACCCAAAATTATATAAAAAACAACAAGAAGGGCTGGATTTGACCCAAAACTGTCTGTGAAAACAGAGGTGAAAGCAGCGCCCTCTCTGGGGGCATGTCCCACAGGGAATGTTGGCTCCTTGCATCGCCCCCTAAAAAACCCAAAAGCTGAATTCTTTGGGCTCTTTGAGGAGCATCTCATGTCTGTTGGGCTGAGGGAGTGAGGATGGGTGCACAGCAGGCAACCCTCGGGCTGAGTTTTGCAGCGAGCAGTTCTGGGCATTTTTTTTCCACTCACTTGAGTAATTAATAACAATTTTCCTAGGCCTGACTCCAGGCTGTGGGGAAGAACCATAAATGATTTATCGGGGACATTAGGAAGATATGGACCTTGTCCACGAACCAACTCCAGCCCCTAATAATTCAGTGACTCTTAGAAAGAAGGATAAATACTTTCTTCCTTGGGTATTTTTGGGAATGTGGTTTCATCTTCCCACGTCAAAACCTTTCCGAAACACATCCGTTAAAAGCCAGCCCAAAGAAAGCATCTTTCTCCTGAGGGAATGGCTGAATGGCTCTCCCTGCCTGGCCTCCTTCCAAAAGAAAGGACTGCTCCTCTTGCTTGATTTATTGGGAAACAGTCCCATGTCAAGCCCCCAGCTCACTTTATCTCACCAGGCTGTGGATTTTAGATAAGGGCCAAGCCCTAGGTGCAGGGATTGTTGTGCCAAGCTCCTTCTTCTCCCTCCTTCTCCCACGCAAGCCCATGCTTGCAGCACATGGGGAGAAATAAGCGCTCCTAGCCAGGCTTGCCCAGCAACATCACCACCAGTCCCTCAAAATAATGGGAGGAGTAAGGTGGGAGGCATTGGTGGAGGATGCTCCTCATCAGAGCTGAAATTTTTCCATGGTATGCCAAGCATCCCGGGCTTTGCTTGGCTTTGAAGAAGACAGGATGTGCCACCCCATCCTCACAACCACCCTTCTCCTTGCAGAGGACACCTACTCCTCGGAGGAGCTGGTGGACCAGCAGCCTGTGCTGTTGAAGGTGATGGACACAGCTGACCAGGTGAGGCACTGGGGGGTGATGACCAGCTGGACCAAGGCTGGACCATGACTGGACCGTGGCTCAGCTGCTCCTCTCACCCCCAGGATGGCCCTGGGAACTGCGAGCGCTACCTGTGCTGGGCCAGCGCCTTCCTTGTTGTCTACAGCATTGACGACAGGAAGAGCTTTGAGGGCTGCCAGCGCTACCTCGAGGTCCTCGCCGTGCATGCACAGGGCTGCCAGTGCCGCTGCCCCGTGCTCCTGCTGGGAAACAAACTGGACATGGAGCAGTACAGGTATCGGGCACGTGGTAAAGCTGCCTGTTCCCCATGGGAGAGAGCTCACGGATCCCCCATCCCTCCAGCTGGGATGCAAAACCCAAATCCAATTTCTTTACGAGTATTTCCATCCCCATTAGTATTTGCAACATCCTCCCACATCCCCGAAGTTTCTGCTCTCCTGCCCAAGCAGTGATGTGTTTATTTTGAGCCCGTTGGTATTTTTAGTGGGATGTTTTTTGGCTGAGTGGTGAGGCAACATCACCATCCCTGGGAGGGCTTGAGCCAGAGGAGCCCCTCTGGACGTGCCCTTCCTTTCCTTGGAGCCCTCTAGTCCCAGCCGCACTGCCAGGACTGGATGTGCCTGGTATGTTTTTCTGGCCTTTTGTGCTGCTCTGTGGTCCCATGGGTCCCTGAGTCACGTGCATTGCTGGAACCCCTGTGCTCCCAGGATGGAGGTATCCCCCTCCCCACAGCAAGGACCTCCCCCATCTCCTCCTCCCTGCTTCCCAGTGCACTGCCCTCACACCCTCCCCCAGGTCCCTGGAACACATCCCTGAAAGGGAAGCTGTGTGATTCCCCGAGGACACAAAGAGACCGTTACTCTGGGATTTTGGGAAAGGCAAAAGTCTTTTGGATTCATGTACCTGTTTGTCCTAGGGCAGGGGTGGGCAGGTGCTACCCTGATGCTCTTTGGGAATCAGGCATGGGATGCAGGATCTGTTGCCTGCACCCTTTTTGGGTGGCTGCCATGCCCCAAGGGATCTTGCACCCATCCGCTCCCCTCTCACCAGGCAGGTGCCCTCAGCAGAGGGGATGTCCCTCGCCAGCCGGTTTGGGTGCCTCTTCCATGAGGTGTCGGCATGCCAGGACTTCGCCCGGGTGCAGCACGTCTTCCACGAGGCCGTGCGGGAGGTGCGGCGCCAGGCCGAGTGGAACCTGCGGCCACTCTTCATCTCCGAGGAGCGGCCCTGCCCACCCGTGGCCACGCCGGTGGCCCTGCCCACCCACCACAGCTTGGCCACCTGCACCTTCAACACCCTCTCCACCGTCAACTACAAGGAGATCCCCTCAGTGGCCCAGGCCAAGCTGGTCACCATCAAGTCCTCGCGGGCTCAGAGCAAAAGGAAGGCTCCCACACTCACCCTGCTGAAAGGCTTCAAGATATTTTAGGACACATCCCTGTGGGCTGCAGAGAGGGTTGAGAGACACTCTCATCCATCCCCCCAGCTCCACAGGGGGTGAGATTTTCCATGATGGACTCACAGGCACTGCAGCAGCCACTGGCAGATGGCAGCCCCAGACTCCGTGTCGGGGCAAAGCCAGCAGTGGCAACCTGGCAAGCAGGCAGGGTGCCAAGGGTCCTACATGGGCTGTGGCATTGTTCTTCCTGCCCCTGCCCAGTGCTGCTGTGGTGTTTGCACCCTGTCCTGCCACTGGTACCGGGGCCAGCTCAGTTTTCCATGAGGATGCAGAAGCTCCCAAAGGAGCCAGAGCTGTGGATACCATTGGGAGGGTAAGGGCCATCCCCACAGCCCCCAGCCAGCTTGGGCACCTGGCACACAGCTACAGGAGCCCAGGAAGGGGGAATTAATCATTAATCCGGCATGGAGGCACCCATCTCATTCATCCCACAGGTCCCCGACTGAGCATTAAGTAGGAGGAATTTTTATTTTTTTTTAAATCCAGATAAAAAAGGTGCCGATACTGTTTCAGCTGCTTAAAGGCCTCAGGTAGCCTGAAACTGATACCCACACATCAAGCTAAGTCACACCAAAATTGCTGCTTTTTTAATCAACTTTTTACACTATGGCATCCCTTTCCAGAGGCTATGCAAGGAGATGCTTTGCTGACGAGGACATGGTCTGAAAAGCCTTTGTTTAAAAGACTGGTATATTTCCAATAATGTCCTAAATTATTTAATGGCTTCTACGTGCCCAGCAAAGGACACAAAGGGAATCCTGGAGCAGACCAGGCTCTACCTGTGCCCAAGCCAGGGCCAAGGGCTGGGTGTTTGGTTTCAGGTGCTCTATCAGGTTAAATGTTCTGCTTCTCCCTGGAGTTGCAGTTACTTTG
>NW_008236184.1:6891009-6897219 GCF_000691975.1 Corvus brachyrhynchos | reverse complement strand
AATACAGCATTTTGATCAACCACTTTGGAAAGTATTTTAATAAAGATGATTCTGAAAAGAATAAAAATGCCTCAGCTTCAGTGTTGCTGATGGGAAGTGAGGGTGGTTACCCTGCCTGACTGCACGCCAAGCTTCCCACCTCCTTCCCTGGCTCAGCTCCCTCTTGTTTGCAGCACCTGAGGAAGAAGATGAAGTTGGCACTGGAGGGAAGGCTGGAAGCAGCCGAGAGCAATGGGGGAACACCAGCCAGGCAGGAGCTGAGCCCAGGGCCCCTCCTGCAGGTGCAACTCTGCTGCTTTCTTGTTTCACTCTTCTCTTTTCCCAGGCTAAACTGCATTTTTAAACTTCCATCCCTATGAACTGAGACCTTCTGATACCTTTCTTAAGGCCTAAATGGGCTGACTTCAGCTGCCACTATATGGCCTCCTCAGACATCTCCGTGTACAGAGACGTGACAGTCCCGTCCTTCCACTGGACCGTCACATCCCCTGGTCTCCGGTCCTGGGGCGCTGGCTCCTGCTTTTGCGGCTCGGCCGGGCTGTATTCCTGCACAGGCACCAGGGCTTGCTTGGCATCCAGGTCAACCTGCTGTGTGGTTTGTGCTGCTTCTCCATTCACGAGGATCTTCCTTTTCCTGCAGGGAAGGCACAAGGACACATGGAGTGAAGCAGCAAGCCCAGCCCACATCTGAGGGCACCTACCCTGGTGATGGTCACAGCCGTCAGTTTGCACCATGTTCCTGGAACACGCCAGCTGCTGATGGGCAAACGCTGACAGGTAAGAGCTCTGAAGTGTTTGAGCACACACAGCTGTGGGATTCACACTTCGAGAGCACCCAGCTCCTGATATCAGGAGCAGCACGCAGCCAGCCATCACTAGAGGGAGTGCGAGGCAGGCTCGTAGCATTAGCTCTTTTTTTGGTCTGAAGACAGCAGCTCTGACACAGAGCTAAGTTTTCGTACAGTAGCAAACAGTGAGTTGCTCCTCAGCTGTGGGGTTGTGCAGCAACAGGGGAACAGTGTGGGGATGTGGATGGAGAAAGGCTGGGAGTCCTGCTCCAGAGCCCCTGTACTTAGGGGAAAGCACATCACAGCATAGTTATCATCACTTCCCTCCCAGCAGCCTTGCTGGGCTGGGCAGAGCTGTGCAGTCCTTTACTGGATCCAGGACTCAGAGAAGGGAAGGGGCTTGTTCCAAGTGACACAAAGAGAGCAGGCATCAGGCAAGGTTTTATAACAAAAAATGGTTCAAAGGGAGTTTGTCTTTGCTTTTCTCCTCATCACTTAGGGTTTGTCCTGCCCTGCCAAACCCCTGTGTCTGTCTGCCTGTGAGGATTTCAGGGCACCACCACACACCAGAAGATTCTCAAATTTTCCTGACTCACCTGTTTCGCACAATGTTAATGGTCAGAAGAACAAGACCCAAAATCATGGTCGCGAGGGAAAGCGCAAGGACAGAGTAATTCCATGTTGAGGCTGAGGGAAAGCAGAGAGGCAGGGTTAGTAGGCACAGCACAGTGTGACCCACAGAGCCTGGCCAGGTGTTTCCTGAGGGCATCCAGGATGTTCTGTCCTTGATTTTTGTGGCTTTGAAGTTGATCCTCATGGCACTGACCTGCTGCTATGTCAATCTGCTCCCTCACCCTGCCAAAACCACAAGAGACCTTTGCTCTATTGGCAGGCTCTGCCTGGAAAGAGGCTGAACCCCAGAGACACTATCTCAGCAAAGCCTCCTGCCTGTCTTCACCTATGGCCTGCTTCTTCCAGAGGTGAGACTGAGGGTTTGTGTGTCTGCAGTAAATCACCTCCTCAGGTAATGCCGTCAGGCATCTCTGTTAAGCAGGAAAGTTAACAGCCAAGGACTGTGTCTCAGACCGGGAACACCAATGGGACTTACGGTCTTCTCTGCGGAAGAACCAGAGCAGCTCCTCCAGCTGTTCCAGTTCCAAGCCCAGTGGAAGGGTAGCATTGCCTGGTGTGTGCTCGTACATGTGTGTGCTGGCCAGGGTGGTCGGGAGGTACTTGTGCTCTGCCTCAGCTGTGGAGGAAAGAGAAAGATGCAATGGTCACTCACTGCAGCCCTTCAGACTGCAAGTGACCTTCCCCTTCACTTGCAGGGTTGCCCAGCACGTCTCTCCAAGCAGGCAGAATGCAGCCCTGAGTGTACAGCCTGATCTCATGCACTGAATAGTGGAGAGTGATTTTGGCTGCAGAACCCATTATGGTGGGGCACCATGGCTGCAAAGACCCCAGGATGCTGATAGGGCCTTTCCACTTTCCCCAGTTCCCTCCACTGAGAGGCAGCTCTGAGTGCCACAATTCACCAGAGAGTTGCGTTGTCAAGACCAGTCCTGGAAATCTGACTCTGGACTGCAGTCCTCCAGCAATAAATTCCTATTTATCAGGCTGGCTTGTAAACACAGCTAGACTCTAGCATTTTTTATCAGAAAAGCTTAAATGTCTGCAAAGAAACCAACATGTAAGTGTGGCCAACCCCAAGCAGAGGACATACAGAGTGCAGATGGGAATGACACCAAGTTCTGGAACTGGGGTGCAACTTTTCCCATGGCTCAGCCAGACTGCTGCTGGTGTATACTGAGGAAAATAGCCCCATAGAAAGAAAGAAACTGTATTTCCAGAAAGTTAAGGTCTTTGCACATGTGACCTACTTTACCCACAACACTGTCCTTTAAGCCAAGACTCTACCTTGCAGCAGGAAAAATGGGATTATCCACAAGAACTTCATATTTGTATATGCAGGTGGGATGGATCACGCCTTCACAGTGTTTCTTCAGTGTGGAGATGCCTGAGAAAGACAGAGAAACTAAGGAGTTGAGAAAGACCCTGATTGCCCTCCTACTCCAGCTCTATTCAGAGGGAGGATCTCATGTACTTTGGCATCTGTTTCCTCCTGTGAATGTGAGTCTGAGCTGCCACGACAGGGTGCAGAAATCCCTGGAGCCACCAAGGTGATCGCAGAGGGAGTCTGGCACAGCGTCTGCTGCCTGAGGTTGGGCCCCTTGCCGAGGTGAACCTGTACAGATGTGAGCTCAGCTGCTGCAAGCCAGCCCCTCCCCAACTAACTAAGCTTCCCTGCTTGCTCCCCTGCCTTAATCCTTAGAGAATACATACTTTGCATGTGGCTATCTGTTGCCAACCCATGGATGGCAGAATAAGGGTGTGGAGATGAGGAAATGGAAGGCTTAGCTCCAAGAGGAGGCAAGGCTGGCTTGCCATTGAGCATACAGTGTCTCCCATCCCTCAGGGAAACAGAAAGTCCTCCTTGACCTTTAGTCCCTCATTTGTCAGTGGCATTAATCCAACTTTTATGGCTGCTTATCCAAATTAGTTCTTCAGCCTCCTTTGAAGGGACCTGCCCTGAGCAGGGGTTCCTGGCTGTCCATTGTGAGTTGGTGAGACATTGAGATGGCTCTACCCAGCCCACTGCTCGCTGGCCCTCACCCACTGGAAGGTCAACGACACCACAACACACATGTCCCTCAGACATTCTGGCCCCACAGGCCATTAATTATTATATGGAGACTTTTATGACAGTCTGATACTCTCAACTTTTACCTGCCTTTGCTGTGTGGCCTGGTGCTGTCTGAAACTTGTTCACAAGCATGTTCCACTGTGCCAGGCGTGTCAACAATGCTGTTGCTGACTCCTCAGGGAAGCACTTGTCCCTTCGGTTATAGACCTAATGATTGCTACTATTTTCCCCCCCTTCTCAATGTCTTCACAATTCAAAGTTCACATTTTATAGCTAACCAGGCATGCAGGCTTGCTCCCTGCTGCCAGAAAACCACCTGCTAGCAATTCTTTGAGGAGGGGACTGTCAAATATGTGGTCCACTTTGTATTACAGAAAATATGGGTAAAGCTGCTCCCCGCAGTTAGGTGTGCCAATTACCTTCCTGTCCAGGTAACCTTTAGCTTATTCACATGGATCACCCCTTACAAAGGAGGAAATAAAATCTTGATGCCAATGAAAATAAGTTACAAGTCAGCTACACCCTAATAAGAAGTGGCACTTGAATGTGTTAAATCTTGCAGTGCAAGGCTTCTGAGTAATCATTCGCCCGAACAGGAATATTTGACAAGAATGTTGCTGATTTTCCCCTTAGGTGTTTCATAAGTTGTGGGCTACCTCCTGGTGTCTATGCTCTGCAGGGATGCTGGAAAGCTGCTGGAAGTACTTCACTACTTCATAAAGTAGTGACCAACTGCCAAATCTTTCCACACATTGGAGGCCAGAACTTTGCAGGTACAACACAGCAGCAGAATGGACATTTATTGAGCATTAACAGGACATTTAGGTAAAATACTTTCAGGGAAACTACTGTTATTTTACAGATCTCTTACATCTAAATCACACTAACCAAATTCGTTTCATCAAAGCTACAAAACAAAGTGTTCTCAGGTCAGTGTGTCTACTCCAGTGGAGTCTGAGCAGGATCCAGAATTCTGCCTAAACCACCAATTTCCTCAGTAAGGAAACAGTGACTCCCACAGTTGGACTGGAAATGCTCTGAGGAGTTTGGATCTTCCAGCCTGGAAGAGATTGTTAAAGCCATCTCCTCCAGCCTCCCCCAGACAGCTGCCCTGCCCTGCTGCCCACATCCCAGCCTGGGCAAGTACTGCTCCACGAGACGAGCTGGGAGAGTGTGGGGATGTTCTTCCCCATTGCTCCCCTGCCTGCACATCTCAGCAGTAACTCTGCCTGCTGATGGACAGGGATAAGCCCTTTGATCCAGGCCTCTGCAACTCCAAGTGTGCACTTTGGTCTCCTATCCCTCTGAAGACACCCAAGACCCTTTTGAGGTTGCTTCCCATCTTGGGTACAACACAGGAAGCTCAAATGGGAGAGAGCTCATGCATTTTATACTCATATGGAAGGAGGCAGAAAGAACAAAGAACCCACTACCTCTCAAGAAACATTTTACCTGTGTTACTTTGAATTTATATTGACACCTGAACATTTTTGTAATTTCTTTCTTTTTGCAAATGGAATTTTCATACCAAAAGCTTCAAAATCTGTATGGTGTTGTGTATTTCAGGAACAAAGAGTCACTCACTGATGCTATTTCAAATCCTCCTGAGGATCTGTGGACTTTGGTAGCATTCAGTGAAATCTCAAGAAATTACAGAAAAATTAAATTACAGAAATTACAGAAATTACAGAAAAATGGCAAGTGACTGCTTTTTGCTCTATGCATTGATCCCAGCACTTAAATGGTAAAATCCTTTCTCATAATGGGAGCCCTTGGAGATCTGAGACCTATCACATGCAGAAGGCAGACCTGAGGGATTGGTGCTCTAAAGGTTGGCATAATCCAGCAAGGGGGCTGTGCCATGTGGGAACATGGGAACACACACATCCCCAGCTGCACGTGGACTCTTTCCAGTCAGGGCACAGCACGTGGTGCTCTGAAACCACCCCGTGCTTTCGATAGTGGGTTTTGTCAGGTCTGATATTCATGGCTGCTCACCAAGACACATGTTGCCCTCATTCTGCAAATGAGAAGTCTTTAGATACATATTATACTGGTGTACGTAAAGATGGGGAAAAATCTTTTGGAAATACCATCAAGTACAGCTTCTGTTAAGATGATAATGTCCCTCTGGGCTCCGTACTCAAAACTCACTACACTATATGGGACAATGCATTTAGACTATCCCAGTCTTTCTAAAGTAGTCTCCTCTTGCCATCCAGACTCTTTCTCTGGTGGTTATCTTATCTTAGCTGATAGCATGAAAATGGGTCAGTTATTCCAAATACAGTCTTAAAGTGGGATGTCCTGTCTTTGGGATTCATAGAGGATATATATACGTCACACCACAGCCATGCAAATGGATGCTGTGGTTTATAAAGGCACATTAAGGACTGAGTTCCATTAAGAAACACAAGAAAAATGTTTAGTATTTAAAATGCTAAGGCAAGAAGGCAGTCTGTGCTATTTTTTAACCTCTGTAAAGTAAAAAGCTAAAGAGCAAATCTGAGTTATATTACATATTTTCCTTTCACTGCTTTTATATGCAGGAGTTATCCCAGCCTGCTTTTTACTTGCCATTCAGACAGTCTCTTCTTAAAAAGTCTGCCTTCATTTAAAATTTTCAAGGATTCAAGCCTTCTAACTGGAATAAATAAATAAGCCTTTCTTTACAGATAGCTATAAATTAACCCAGCAGCCAGTGCAGCAGGCATGCCC
>NW_008236184.1:6886139-6890984 GCF_000691975.1 Corvus brachyrhynchos | reverse complement strand
CTGCAGTTCCCAGCAGGGAGGAAGCTACATTTCTTCTTTAAGCCCTGTCATCCGAAGACATCTCCTCCGAGCACCGTGGTAATACAAGGTTCCCTGTGCTCCTGCTCTGGGTATGCTACGAGCTGTGATTCATTCTGCTCCTGAGTCATGTGTGAAGGCCAGTTCAACAGGTGAGGTACACTCCAGCCCCTGAAAAAACACACCTCTTTAGTGGGACCATTTACAGCACGAGGTGAATGACCTTTTGCCAAAGAATGAGCTGTAGCAACTTCCAGTTTATTTGCTCAAGTTATTGGCATAATCAGTATTAAAAGAGCATGCTGAGTAGAATGACACTCAGTAATAAGTTACCCTGCAGTTAAAATAAATGATAATGTTCACTCTGCTTGGCTCAGTCCTCACTGCACACAGGAAGCATGTCCTGATAAAGCAGATATTATCCTTTTTTTTTAATTCTTTTTTTCAATGAATGACCATTCTAAGGCTGTCAGAGCATCTTACCAGAGCAATCAACTTTGCAGGCAAAGCATGAAGCACCTGTCAGAGATTTTGCCATCCCCGTTTCACAGGTACTGTCAATGCCTGGCTAAGTCAATAGTCTGCTAAGAGGCTCTGATTTTTGTGCCAGCCACACTGGGAAAGGAGGATTCCTCCTCCCTGAACTACCTGATTCATGGATGGAGCTGCACACTGCAAAGCAAGAGAGATGTGGGCTTGGGGCACAGAGGTAGCACTGGTTAGCTCCAGCTAAACTGAGATGGTGGGCGTAGTATCCTTATGTTTGTTCTGTTCTTGGTGTTTTTCAGCTTGAAATAAAGTGTTCAAGGCCACGTTGGACAGGGCTTGAAGCAATCTGGTCTAGTGGAAGGTGTCCCTGCCCATGGCAAGGGTTGGAACAAGATGATCTTTATGGTCCCTTCCAACCCAGGCCATTCTATGATTCTATGATCTTTGGCATTGAAGCTTTGTTCTTGTGTGATTAACCCTTTGAATCCCATCTCATATCCAATCAGTTTCCCCAGGCAGCCCCTGTGAAATCTCACCCAGCAGACGTGTGCTCCCCAAACAGAGATGTCTCACTGCTCAGCCTCAGCCTGGCAGCAATTGGATGAGAGCTCAGAAATGCATCCCCCAGGAAACAGGAGCTTCTCCCTGCTGCTGGAGGCATGTCCAGCCAGGACGTCCCACCGCATAGTAAATTGTACTGTCTTTCCTTCTCGATTCCAATTGGATCTTTCTAAAAGTGCCACCACAGTGGGGAACACTTTTCTGGCATCCTTGTGAGCATTTTGTTGCCAGGGAAAAGGTACAGGGACAGGACAGTAAGTGATCTCACAATAAAATCCTCCTGTGCAAAGAAGACACCTGGCCCCTGCAGAAAAATTTCTAAGTAGAGGGATGGAGACACTGGCCATTGTGAAGGGGTGACTGTAACATAAGGATGGTGACTGCAAAGCCCCAGAAGGTTCCTTTTCATCCCAATTTTCTACATGGTTTGATGTATATCTGTCTAGGGTCAGGACGCAGGTAGGTGCTACATTTAGGATTCAGCATGGAAATAAAACCAGTTCACCACTGGTGAGAGTTGGCTTGTGTTCCCAGTAATCCTCTCCTTTTCCAGAGAACCACAAACATGCTCAGGAGTGCTCCTCTCCAGCAAGGGTATGAGTATTTGATTTTGTGTCTCCCCTGACAACACTGGCACTGGTTAATGGGAGATATCTTTTTACTTCTTGGAGACACTTTCAGCGTCTTTGGCCAGGAAGCAAAGTGGAGATAAGATCTGATTTGTGTTCTATTTCCTCCTCGTATTTGTCTTCACTACTCTTGGGAAGAATTTGTCTGACCTTGGTGTTTTAATTTTGCTTATCTTTTTTGATCCCTTCAGTGTCTTTAACCTGAAATGCCTGGTTACAGAATAACTAAACATTCAGGGTTGTTTTTTTTTTTTTCTTTCCATGTACAAAAGCAGAGTACAAATGCAGCAGGAAAGCCAGATTTTTTTTTTTTTTGTGAAATAATCAGATAGTTGCTTTCATTCTGAAAAAATTTATATCAAAATAAATCTTCAGTTAAAATTCACAAACACTGTGTCAAAGGCATAATAATGAATAACAGCCATAATGTGTTTGAACTGTGGTGTCGTATCAGAGCCAAGGATGAATTACGTGGGAGCAAGTGTACTGGAGGGAATTTAAGTCCACTTCAAAAACTCACTGCAAATGAAACATTAATTACTTCATGCGTAAGTCTGGCAAAAGCTCAGCATGGAGTTACAGCATTTCTAGGAGCGTTAACTACAGCCAGAAGTGAGAATCCATCTCCAGGGCTTAAGTCCTGGAGGAGCAGCGGGTAAAACTCTACACATGGCATTAAGGACATGTTCAGTGCCTGGATCTGATACCTGGAAATTAACACCGAGCAGCTGGATCCTGGGTTCAAACTCACAACTTTTGGGCAATCCAGACACACATGTACATCCCTGGCCTTTCTGATGTGTTGGTGATAAATCCAGGGCTTCACCCAAGACCTCAGAGAACTGGTATTTGCTGTCACCACACAGAATGTCTCCTTCCAGCCGTTCTTCCAGAAATTGTCCTCACTGCCTCTGGAAACCCCGAGTATTTCTCAGATATTATGAGATCACATTTTTCACCATCTGAGATAAGGCCTGAAATTACACTCTGCGCTGAACACTGCTCCTCTCGTTTGGGGCCTGACAGCCATGAATGCCTGTAATTACTTAGTTATTGTGCAATGACGAATTGTTCCCTGTTTATGATAAGTCAGACTGTTCGCTTTCCCTTCTTTCCAATCCACTTTCCAGCATGATCCACTCTGGGAGCTTTAATCTCTTCTCAAGCACAAGCCATTCCCTCATCCTTGCTAGCCTCTTGTTTATATTTTTATTTATTTTTACTATAACCTTTCATTTATGCACTGAAATGAGGTGACCAGAGTTGAAGTGTCCTGCCTGTGACTAAACCAAGGATTTTCATGGGACTCTCCAGGTAATAGAGAATTTTAAGGTTTTTTGAGCATTTGATTTTTACATACTGATTAGGAAATTACCTCAGTATTTGGTAGTATATTCTCCTTTTCTCAGGGTGCAGGAATGTAAGCATCCCAGTTAGGATGGCCTGAATGGTTTTTTTTTACCTGTAACAGCAATTTTTCATTACTTTCTCTTTATTAGCACCACTGGAGACAGTGACATCTTCAATGTCTGAGAGAGGAAAACCCTAATGATGGACCAACAGACATGAAAAAGGGAAAGAATATACACAGCACTGCTTAGTATGGCACAAAATTTCACTTTTTTTTTTTGGACCCTTCCCTCATGTATCTGACATAAAATTCTGCCATCCATTTTCCAAGTAATTTACATCTTTTCACTGGCATATAGGACATTTACAGATTCTTACACTCCATGTTGCAGAAATTCCTAGTGTCAAAGATTGTAGGATAGACTGTGATTTAGATGTGCAGGGAATTTGTGTATGTGATTTACTTTAAAAGCTACACAAATAAACCATCTTCCCATGGGGGGAAAGAATGTACTTAGCAGAATGATAAAATATTTTCATCCTTATGTTATGGGAGGAAACAGTTATTTAAGTGGTGATTCTGACCCCATAGTTTACAAGAAAACATTCTTTGAGTTACTGTCACTGTTAAAATGAAGCTGTCCATGGTGGCGGAAACTAAAATCTGTTTTTCAAATGCTGTCAGAGCCAGATCAGTGGCTGTGGGGTCAACACCCCTTTCAGTCCCTGACGTTTTTCTGTGTTATCTTCACAATGAGGCAGCACGGACAACTCCTGGTCGGGGTTAAGGGGCCATGGGTGACACCACCCAGGAGCATCGACACTGTGGGGCTGGAGCCAGCAGGGCAGCACAGACCCTGGGGGCTGCCCTGATGGCTCCCACCACCCCACACCAAGATCACAGAATCACAGAATTGTTGGTTGGAAGGGACCTCTGGAGATCACCCAGTCCAACCCCCTACCAAGGCAGGGTCAGGTGGAGCAAGTGACACGGGTGCACGTGTCCAAGTGGGTTTGGAATGTCTCCAGAGAGGGAGGCTCCACGCCCTCTCTGGGCAGCTGTCATAGTGCTCTGCCACCCTCAGTATAAAGTTCTTCCTCATGTAGAGATGGAACTTCTTGTGTTTTAATTTATGGACACTGCTCCCCATCCTGTTGCAGAACACCACCAAAAAGAGCCTTGCACTATCCTTTTAGCACCCTAGGAGATATTTTTATGCATTGATGAGATCCTCTCTTGGTCTTCTCCAGACTAACCACAACATAAAGACATTAAGCTCTTAGAGAGCGTCCAAAGGAGGCCACGAGGATGGGGAAGGGTGTGGAAGGGAAGCGGTATGAGGAGCGGCTGAGGGCACTTGTCTGTTCAGCCTGGAGGAGACTGAGAGACCTCATTGTGGTCTTCAACATCCCTCCGAGGGTCAGCAGAGGGGCAGACACTGCTCTCTTCACTCTCGTCGATAGAGACAGGACCCCAGGGAACGACATAAAGCTCAGTCAGGGGAGACTTAGGTTGGATGTCAGGAAAAGGTTTTTCCCCCAGAGGGTGGTCGGGCACTGGAACAGGCTCCCCATGGAATGCTCACGACCCCAAGGCTGCCAGAGCTCAAGAAGCGTTCGGACAACGCTCTCAGACACAGGGTGGGATTATTGGGGTGTCCTGCGCAGGGCCACGGGTTGGACTCGATGATCCTTGGGGGTCCCTTCCAACCCAGGTTCGCCTGCAATTCTATTTTACGATCATGGCGGCACCGCCTCAGCCCTGAGGGGCGGCCCCGCGCCGGGGCGGATCCCAGTG
>NW_008236184.1:6858073-6886101 GCF_000691975.1 Corvus brachyrhynchos | reverse complement strand
CGGGACCGCCCTGCGAGCCCTCCGGGCCGCCGGGTATTGCCCGGGCACGGGGGAGAGGGGTCCCAGGAGAGAGGGGGTCCTGAGGCGAGACGGGGCCGGGAGAGAGGGGTAGAGGAGACACGGGGGACGGGGACGTGAGGGAGGAGCTTGATGGGGGGAGATGGACCCTGGGGCGCGCGGAGCCTGAGGGGACACGGCAGGGGCTGGACAGGGTGAGGGAAGTGCTGGGCACAGAGGGATGGGAGATGACGGCTAGTGATGAAGCTCAGAGGTTACTGAAGGATGAGGTGGAGTCGCGCGGGAGGGACCGTGGGTTAGGCAGAGAGGGTGGCAGGGAAAGGAGGGAGAGGGAGCCTGAGCGTGGGACGGGGATCAGGATCACAGAGACTATGGGGATTGGCACAGGGGCATATCGAGGGGTGGAGGTAACCCAGCCCTCGCCTCAGTCTGCCTGCATGACGCCTTCAACACCTTGTCCACTCCAGGGAGCCCAGCGAGGACTCGCTTGTGTCTCGGCTGGAGGTGGTGACCCTGCCCTCCCGCCTGCCCGGGGACCTGCCCGTGAGGAGCTGTGCCAGGGAGCTCCAGCTGCCTGTGCACGAGTGGCCACACACGGGACCTGTGGGGCAGTTTGATGTGGGTGTGGTGGCGTCTTTTGGACGTCTCCTAAGCGAGGACCTCATTCTGCAGTTCCCATAGTAAGTGTGGACAGTGTCACTGTTCTGTTAGCAAAGCTCCACTCTAGTTTTGAGGCAGCATCTGTGATTTGCATTAGGTGAGGTCATCTTCCCTGGGTTCATCTGCTTAGCCTGAACCCTGTTGCTGTCATTGTGAAGTTCAGTGTTCTTTGACACATGGATGTAAATTTATGCAAATATTCAGCAGAATGTGTTTGCCTTTATTCCTCACATCTCTCTTTCTGTGTTTGGCGAGAAACTGAAGTTTATGTAGTGTGAATTTTCCTTCAAGTGCATATTTAAGCCAGTAACACGAGAAGGTATGAGCAGATAGTAGTTTCACTGTAATATATGTTGCAGATCCATTTACATATGTTTCAGGTACCATTCTTATTCTAACTTGTCAACATTTCATTCCAGTGGTGTGCTGAATGTCCATCCCAGCTGTCTCCCACGATGGCGTGGTCCTGCACCCATAGTCCACACAGTGCTTCATGGTGATAAGGTGACTGGAGTGACAATTATGGAAATAAGACCAAAAAGGTACGTTTGGTGTGCTTTGCAGACAACTCACTGTTGCTGTTGCCTCTCGGGACTTTAAATCATCATTGCTGAAATCATCATTTAACTCATTCTATGTAATCACAAATTTTTTTAATGTGTGTGTTTTAAGTTTGAAACACTTAGAAATCTTCATCTGACCATATGAGATCTGCCACAATTACAGTATTTTAGTAAGTGTGTAATTTGCACTCCAGGCCTTTTCTCTAATTATTAACTTTATCACAGGGAACAGACGGGGAACAGTCACACAGCTTTGTCAATAGACTTGGTATGATAAACCGAAAAGGTCTGGTTTTCAGACTTCAGAGTCACCTGTAACATCCTGTAAGTGGACAGAGGATAAATTGCCTGTCTCGGCATGAGAGAGATTATATGTTTTAATTTCAGTCCAAACTCTGGCTTAAAAGGATTGTGAAAATGCATTATCCTAGTTACCTTTTCTTTCTTAAATGCTTGTCTAATAATAGATCTCAGGAAAGTGTGAAACAGATTTCCTCTGAGTATTTCAGATTGTTTCTTCTGAGATCTCATGTTCATATCAGGCTCAGCTTGCTGAGGAGAATCTTGCTGCCAAAACAGATCTGATATTTTCTTCCTTGTGTTGTCTTGTGAACCAAACATTTGATAATGCGAAATGACATCTGAAAAATAGTTTAAGAGAAAATAAAAAAGGGTAGTTAGTAAGTGAGCTAACATATCGAATACAGACTTTTGAACTGCTAACTGAGCTTCAGCTTCTCCAGTATGGTTGTATGTTTTCTGCCTTGCAGGTTTGATGTAGGTCCAATTATTAAGCAAGAAGAGGTTGCTGTTCCTCCCCGCTGTACGGCACAGGAGCTGGAAGGGATGTTGGCAAAGATGGGTGCAAACATGGTAAAGTCCTGCCAGCTGTGTCACTTCTGACTGGTACTTTGCTTTTAACATGTGCAAACAGAATTCTTACTAATCTTGTTCTGAGCTGGCTTCAAGTTTAAGAGGAGAATGATGTGAAGCTTGGTGTTCGTGAGCACTTTGCCTTGCTGAGAGGAGAGCTCAGTGGTCTATGATCAGCCGTCAGCGTCAGTCCTGTGTGTTGCTTTTCTCTTTCTATTCAGTGAAGAACCCAAATGCTGTCTATGGAAATAGTGCAGGTTCTTTCTTTTAAATGAATATCTGCTTTTTTATTTTAATAGTCAGCTTTAGTCCTGTTCTGGGATTAATATCAGAGAAGAGATCATCCATAAAAAAATCACTTGTGTTTTTTAATTGTGATTCAGTGGGAAGGATGTCTTTACTCTGTGTGTGTATGATACACATCTTCTGAATATACTGAGCCAATTTTCTAAAAGCTCACCGGACAGTTTCACTGTTGAAAAATTAAGTTTTACTTTGCTTATTATTGCTTAAACTTAGCTTGGCTAATACTCTGTACAAAATTTAATTTTGCAGCTGTTAGCAGTTTTGAAGAACTTGCCTGAAAGTTTAAGAAATAAAAAAGAGCAGCCAAAAGAAGGAGTAACATTTGGTAGGTACACATTGTTTTTAATGTGACTTGTTCATTTTTTCCTTTATCAGCTGGAAAACTTAAGTTTCCTGCCATGCTGGGTTGTATTTCTTTAGATTAATTTCTAATATGCTCTTTTCACTGCCTTCACTGGCTTAAAAGAATCATACAGGAGGAAAATGTTTCAGAATTCTTCAGACTTAATTTTTTTTTCCAGTTACTTGTACAATATCAAAATCACTATTGATGTCACAAAATCTGAGTTTGTTATTCTTCATGGTTGTCATGCAGACAGAAGGATTACAGCCATGCTTGTAAACATGTTACAAATTTGCAGTGCAATGGTTAAATAAGAGAGCAACTGAGAATAAAATATAAATAATCCAAATTGAGGGTTTACAAAATCTTTTCTCCAGTTGTTGTTTGAGGTACCTTAGCTGGATTGTGGACCCACTATTGGTCAGGAAAAACTGAGGTTTAAAATAGGATAAAGTAGTACAGCTGTTTGCTAAGATGCAAAACAAAATAAGAAGTCTTCTAATTTCTCTTTTCCCCCTAGCTCCTAAAATCTCTATAGCGAAGAGTTGTATAAAATGGGAAGAGCAAACAGCTGCACAAATAATTCAACTGCATCGTGCAATAGGGAGTATGGTGAGACAGTGGATTTTTTTGAACTTTTTTCTGTCCTATAGCATGGCTGAGTTTGGCGTAGATACTTTAACTAATCACTAAACCTCAATTTTAGTTGTTTTAGCCTCTGTAACCTAGCATGTGTTTTAAAATCCTGGTAGTTTATCATTAGAGGTGGAATTAATGTGGAGGAGAATTTTCATGGACTTGATCCTATGTGTGAAATCAGCTCAAAAATTTTATGTTGTTTCCTTAACTCAGATTTTCCCTCATGTGTTTGAGAAGGTTTGGAATGCTACAGTGACATCTCTGCATGACAGTAAACAGTGCAAACAACCACAGTGAAGAGCTGTTGTAGCTAATTGCTTAACTCACTTCTGCATATGCTAATGGTTTGAGGAAGAACAAGGAAAACAAGATATGATAAGGAAAATCTATCTAGACATACAGCTAAATTTTCTGTTAGTGTTATTATCAGAGGTATTTTGCATAAGGAGAAAATCAGACAGTTGCCTGGAAATGTGAAAATATTCTCAATGTGTCATCTGTTTCCAGTTTCCTTTGCAGACACTCTGGAAGGGTACTACCATTAAACTTCTGGATTTTGTGGAAGTGGATAATATCCCTGTTTTTTATGGTATTTACTCTTAAATTATTAAAATTTTAAACCATTTTCTTTAGGAATCTTAGTGCCATGTGGGCCAAGGGGTGTGACTGATCAGGGCTTAGTGAGTTCATGGATCAGATATGGAGCAGTGCCAAAGAATGACTGTTCTGATTGTTTCTGCTCATTTGGTTATAATAAAACACAGAATACAATAACGTATTTTTTAGCAAAATAGTGACTCAAGATGGTTATCATGCTTCAAAAGAACAGAAGAGGTTCAAACCTTTTCTGTACTTGTTGGCATAAAAATGCAGGATGATCTTTCTTTGCTTTTAGATCAAATACTAAATGACTGTGGAGTTGTTCCTGGTTCAGTGCTGTTTCATAAAGTTTCCCAAACACTAATAGCTCGCTGCAAGGTAGGCTTTTCCCATTTGTTTTATATTCACTGCCCTAAAGATGAGGTTTTTAGTATTTGCGTGGTGCATAACTTTTGTCTTAATTGTCTGTTGTTAGTCTCTGTACTAGTTTAGATCAGCAACAGATTTTTTTATTTAATACCGTGAACTTTTAATTTCCTCTAACAGGCTTTGCACACCTGCAAGCAGGAATTCGACTTATAGACCTGATGACATTGAATAAAATGAATTCTGTAAGCCAGCCTATGGGAGCTAAAGATAACTTTAAACATGGAAGAAGCTTACTGCCTTTTTTTGTTTGTTTGTATTTTTAGGAAGGCTGGGTTGGAATCAAAACAGTCGTTTTAAAGAAGAAGCTTACAGCAGTTGACTTCTACAATGGATATATGCACTCTTGGTTCCAGCAGAATCGAAGAATCGTTCATGAGGAATGCAGATTTCAAACACTCAAACTTAGCATGGCAAAAAAGACTCTGAAAGAGAGGGGAATATTGGCACAGGATATAAAGCAGTAAATGTATTTTTTAATGTCTGTAAGTTAACGGTAATATAAAATATTTCAAAGCCCACCTATAACATTCAACTTAATTAAGGGATTTCTTCCCATAGTGTTTGATCTTACTGTCATCTGCATGTTTTCATTGTGGGTTCCTGAAGATACTTCTCTTTCTCCATCAGGGAAGAGAATCTCCATGAGTGCTGTAGATATGGAATAAATCCCTGTTTCCACTGTTACGAAATAAATTTATTTTTATACAACGTTTTCAGGGGTGTATTGAGGACTTTTGGTATAATTTTCTTCAGGCATAAGTTTTGGACAATTATTTTGATCTGGAAAGACTAAAATCCAGTGCTTTTCTAATGCTCACGGAGACTTAGACTATCTAGTTTGGTGGTATTGTGGATCATAAAATTCTTTTTGTACCCCTGCATTGAGGTGAATAATTTAGCTGGGAACATTAGAGAATCTTTTCCTGTCCGTGATGATTTTCTTCCTTCCCTGTTCTGTTTTCATATCCTGGGATACGTCCTGTTTAAAATTTTTGTGCCCTCAATCCAGAAAATTTATGTTCTACTATTTTACTTTCTGACAGAAGAGATTTTTACCTGATGAGGAGTTGTTATCCAAGATTTTCCTCAATCTGTCTTTGGTTAATGGCATATACAAGAAGTATTTCATGTCAAGAACCCCAAAACTTGTGATTCTTACACTTTTTTATCTTGTAAGTAGTAACGTAGCACTGAGTATAACAGCAGAGAAAAGACGACCATATCTTAGGAGCTGTTCTAATATTTGCTAACTTTTTCCTGCTTTTCCTGAGTTCTGCTGAAGTAAAAACAAAAAATCTAGAAAAATGTGTCATATCGTAAGGATTAAAATGTTTGTGAAGAAGCATCTGTTAAAACAGCTGCTGCAATATTTTTCTTCTATTGCCATTGGTCCATCAATTAATTATCTCTGACAGGTTTTCCAAAACACACGGCCCTCCAAGAAATCCAAGCCTATGAATCAGAGTCAAAAACTGGAAACAACAGCAAGGTGGAAGTCAGGCTCCTGTGGAGAATTCCTGTTGTTCCTGACCGCAGACTCAGTGCAATTTGTGCTGCAGAAATTCTAAATCTGGCAAGTTTGTTTCCAAGAAAATGATGTATTTTTGTGTTTTGCTCCCTGATACTCTTTGCAAGTGAAAGTTGTGGAGTGATTTTGCTTTTACTCTGTTCAGATCAGTCTATAAAGGTTAGTTACTGCTTTATGCCAATAGAAGGGTGAGCTTTTTGTGTGTTTGGGGGGATGGGGGATGGTTTGGGCAGTTTTGTGGGGCTTGATACATTGCTATATGGCAAAACCCCACCACCACAATCTAGAGATAATTTTAAGCACTAATGATAAAGAATTTTGGACTTAGGAGAAGTGTTTTGGTTAACTGGGACTCAACTTTTCAGATGTTTCAGATCCCTAGGCACTGGAAAATGAGTTCTGGTTCATTATAACCTGAGGAAAATGAACAGCGAGGTGTGACTCCCACAGAAAGAATACAGTGCCAAAAGTTCAGACAAGAGTCCAGGTTGAAAGCTTTTAGATTACCAAACTATTAAATCAACAGTTTCTTCCTAGCAGTGACTTGAGGAAAATTCTTTTAACTCCTCTGTGTATCTTTCATCCTCAGTTTTAGGTCGTGCCCAGTGTGAGACGTATTGGTGGCAGACAATAATTATCTGTTTCTCACTAAAGCATAAAGCAACAGGAAGAGTTTCCCTGTGTTTTTGGGAAGTTCGAGGTGGCATGTGCCCAGAATCCCTGTAGATGGAGCTCGCTGCATCCCTTTAGGGTGAAAACCAAGGACAGCTGGACCGAAGATGGTGAAAATCTGGTACAGAACGTCTTCAGTTAGTTGTTTAATAGTGAATAATGTCTAAACCATATTGCAGCCAGGATCCCATGTACTTGTAACTTAACCTTTTGATCTGTGCAGAGTTTGCTTTAAGGGTTCTCTTGCTTTCTGTGAGAGAGGTTATAAATGATTAGACAGTTCTATGTTGTTTAACAGTTAATGTCTTAGCTTTGTATACGCACAACTTTATCCCAGTCATTTTATGGAGCAAAAGAAGGTAAGATTAATTTTTTTTTTTATGGAGAAGGTCTTGGGCATGCTATTTTTGGCATGGTAGAGAAGTTTTAAAGGGAATTGGTGTTCCCCAGGCAGCCGTTAGCCAAAATGTCTCTTTGGAAACTTTGCTTTCACATGGCTCTGCAGGGATTTAACTCAGTAAGTAATGAAAATCTGATTATTTTTGCAGAACAGACAAACCAAAAATGGGGCATTCACTGATGAGGTGTGGAATAGCATGTCAGGGTTGACTCTGGAACACAGACACAGTGATTTGATCCCCAGTACCACTGTTGAGGTTGAGTACAGTTATCCTGGCCATTGGAAAGGGATCTTAGCAAAATAAAACAGCTGTTCTCCTCTCAGAGGAGAGAGGGAAAGCAACAGAGGTATTCACAGACCCAGTGTCCACTATAGCTCAATTTAACATCACTGGGACCAAATTACTGGCAGAACTGCAAAATGTTTGGGCACCAGAAGGGCTCTGGTGTTGGATAGGGATGATTTCATCATGGGTTTCAAATAAATGTTAGTAGAGGGGGTTATATTTCCTAAGATGCTGGTGACTCACAATTAGATGCATCTGTTTCATGTTCCGCAACCTTACTATTTCCCCTGCTTCCTAGGAAACCTCTTTATTCTGGTTTTCTGAACATTACAAATAAACAAAAAGTATAAGTGACTAATCAGAGGAGTACTTGAGCCTTTTTATAAAGTTGTTTGCAAAATCCCCCAATAATTTGCTGGTTGAGGCTAGGCAAGAATATCTCTCCTTTTGTTTATCCTATCTGTTAACATCCTGATAGCTTCTGGGAAGCAGTAGTTTCCCTTAAAAACAGGAGGGATAGGTCAGTGGATTTATCTGAGGATTGGAAACTGAGTGACCTTAATGGGAGATGCTTTGCCATTAGTCACAAACCTGCTGACGTTTAGGAGCTGTGTCTCCTTCTTCAGCCTGTTCTCAAGGTTGGTGGTCCAAAGGCTGAGGCTGAGGGAGGAGCTGAGTCCCAGCCTTCCTGCATTCCTCCAGCTGATGCTCTCTTGATATGTGGGAGTGTGAGTTAGGTTTCAGGTTGCAGAAAGGACACTGCCATACACTGACAGTAAACAGAACTGGAGGAGTCAGAACTGACATTGAGCTGTAGCGTAAAATTTGTTTTGAGTAGCAGATGCCAGGAGCTGCTGTAGCTTTGCTCCTATATAAACTTTTCTTAATGTATTGGGATGGTGGCTCATCAGTAGTGGTGAAGTGTTAGCAGTGAGTGGTTGTTATGTCAAGGTTGTTTTCTGTTGGTAGTGCTTAAACACCCGTGTTTGAAACCTCTTGTCTTGCTCTGTATCCAGCACACTCTGCCAGCAGCCTCCTGGGAGAGCTCAGGGACTCAGTCAGTGCACAGATTAGTTTGTTCCTCCAAGTCAGCGCTAAGCTGCAGAGAGGGACAGTTTGGGGAAACTTGGAGAGCTTCTGGCTGTTCCAGGCTGTAGGGCCGTGACCATTTCAGTGCTATTAAACAGACATTTCTCCCCAGAAGGAAGAGCCCTGTACTCTGCTGTGTTTGACTGGCGAGCCCACATGCAGCACAGGGATAGGATCCTGAGCCCGCTTTCATCCATTTATCTCCTGGGTTAGCCTGTAGAAGTCATTTGTGTTACTTCACTCTCAAAGTGATGAAACTAAGTTGGGGGTTTGGCTCTCTGTCTGCAGAGGAGGAGGGGAGCAGAGGGAAGAGACATTTCTCTGCACAAGCCAAGAGGTCCAAGGCTCGTGCTCCCTGCTGGCTGCCTTGGCTCCAGCTTCTGCCAAGCCCTTGCAGCAGACTAGACACAAAAGAAAACACACAGAGTCTAAATTCATTGGTATGAAGAGGATGTGCCAGAGTATTCCACAGCTCTTCCTTTTCTGCTTTTCTTTGATAATTGTCAATTTGCATTAAAAAGTGGATTATTAAGGGCTCTTTTTTATCTCTTAAAGCATAATTCAGACTGCCATATATCAGACCTGAGAACTGGTTCTGAAGCTTGCTAAATGCTATTGAAAGATTCCCTATGCCCTTGATGGGCTGTAGGTATGGCAGCATAGGCCTAGAACTGGCTTCATATCCATAGGAGGGGATGGGGCAGGAGAGGGAAATTCATGCTGGAGCACGTGTTTTGAATTCCAGTTTGCATCCACCTTTCTCTCTCTTTGTGGGAACTTTGGTGTCAGAGACTTGCTGGCTTGTCTGCATCCCAAAAATTTATTGCCAGTGTTTGCCTGTAAACACATCTTCTGTGCTATGAGGTCCTTGATTTCAGTCTAGAAAGGGTGGGGGCTTGAAGGGACAATTTAATAGGTCACTTGGAGAGGGATCACTGACCCTTCTGTGACCAGCTGTACCTTCAGCTAAGAGCAGCTTCTTGCCAGATCCTTCTGCTCCCTGCTTCTGAGTGTGGAGGGAAGCCTGTCCCTATCTCCACCCAGCATCGCTCTACATTGCCTGGTTTCCTATCATCCGTAAAACACGCATTCCCAGCCCTCTTTGTTACCTCCATCTTGTGCCACTCCTTAATTCATCCCTGCCCAGACCTGCTGCTCTGATTATCCCACCACCGTTGCTGACTCTCCACAAGCTGGGGAGAGATTCCCTGACTGCAGCATGCCATGGCCAAACCCTGCACCTGCAGGAGAACCAGGCACCCATGAAACCCCTCACCCATATCCAGGATCAGTCTCACACTGATAAAACTGTGATCTGTTTGTGAACAGAAAGGTGAAATCCTGCAGGTTATTCTTTACTCAGCTCTACATGTGGTTTATTTACTCGGGCATTTCAAACACAAAAGTGACACACGTTGTCGAAGTTACAAAATTACTTTTTTTATTAGCCTACCCTATCGTAGAGCATGGATTTTCTTGTCAAATAATGCAAGAAGCAAGAGAAAACTCTAGCTATGTCCACGTGGAGTCTGCAAATCCACATGGCTTCTGTGTGCTATTGAGCCTGTGAGTTCTTAGAAATGCAGCTGCCAGTAGTTTAGCTTGAATACAATCATTCTAAAACAAGCTAGAAATAAATAAAATACTTACATTTCAAGTACGAAACCTTGCAGTTGAATTCAGTATGAGGAAATCAGTTTATTCCTTTTCATGTTACCAACTACTGTACAGGTACTTGGGCTGGCAAAGTCTGCAGATGCAGAACAGAAAAATGTTTTATGTTCATGACTTAATTGAATCATGTGTTTAGTCTTCCCTTTAGGCTATCACATGAAGCTGTTTAATGTCAGGCAGAAAAAAGATTTTTATGGATGCATTTAATAAGACACAAACTCACTACTGCTGGCCCCCACTTCTCGCCTTACATCTTTCCTTTCTGGTGGGGAAAAAAAAATGGCACCTTAATTATGTCTCATAAATAATGACACCTACCAGCTTTCAATTAGGTTATTTAGCAGGTTGATGTTGCTTTCAAAGTATATTTAATTGAGTGTGAGTGACTTTACCAATGCTCCTATACAGTTCTAGTAGGTGGGACGTTGACCTCTCATCGGGATCCTGGCTTGGTTGTTTCGGCGGCTTGCTGGCGGCCTCTGGTACACGGGGCTCTGCCCTGGCAGAACCAGGATGGACTGCTGGCCTGAGTTCCTTGGAGATTGCTGGCCCAAGTTCCTCTGAGACTGGAAGATACTTTGCTCTGTTGCGCTCCTTTCCGAACAAGTGAAAGTCAACCCAACACCGACGTCGCTCTTCATGGTTCTGGAGGTGCCATCAGATGTGCCGTCGAAACACCTGCCCAGGGCAATTTCCTTGGCGATCCTTGGGTCTTGGTCGGTGACTGTGTAGATGCCGTAGTTGTGTCCCAGTGGGTCAAGAGGTGCCAGCATTGTGTACTCGCTGGTGTCATTGTTGGTAGCCATGGGGAGGTGGTTCACCAGGTACTCGTGGAGCATGCTGTTGACACTCACTCGACGGCAGTTGCCTTGTGGGACCACTTTGACGAGTGTACGGTCCACACGGTCCTGGTCGAAGAGCATTCCGCTGCACTTGAACTCCAGGCAGGCTGCCGACACGTCCCGCTGCCGGGGATCACGGATGCTACGGACATCCCTGATGCCATAGAGTTTGCCAATGGTGCGTGGGTGCGTCCCACCCATGTTACGAGATCTTACATTCACCTCCTGGGGCCCATTTATTTTTACTTTAATGTAGCAGGCCCTAAATTCCATGGGTTTGGGCCACCACGCCAGGTAGTCATCCGTCCAGCTCATGAGGTCATCTTCACTGAAGGGAACAGTGTTGTAGTCGTACCGGTCTCCTTCTATCCTGTAAAACCTGAAGTGAGCAGCACTGTGTGGAGCTTCCTCGCATTCACTGAGGTTTTCGTAGGCATAAATAGGGCCATTGTTCTCTTCTGGGGAATTAGGGCTTGGCTTGGCCACATTAATGCTGAATGCTGTTTTCTTAATGTTGGAGTCCTCGTGGTCTGTCCTCCTGTAGTTGAGCTTGTTGAGGTATGGCTGTGGGACCCCAATAGCAGCAGGGTTGAGTTTGGGAGCAGAGGGCACAGCTTCGAGCTCTTCACCCCCCATGCTCGCCAAGATATAAGCTCCGTAGGCCTCGGGGTTTTGCTCGTCACAGAAAGCGGGCACACAGGCACCATTAGGACCAGTGACTACGCTGTCGAAACGGCCCCATGCTCTGGGGTTGGAGGAGAACCCTGGTTCTGGCTCCGTGTTTATAATAGAAATTACAACCCCTTGGATCTGCTCGCTTTGCAGAAATCTCTCGCTTCTGTAGGCTCGGACTTTGACATAGCACCGTCTGCTCTCAGGGACATCCAGGTTAAAGAGACGCCTCTCTTTGATCTCCATGTTCCCAACCAAAAAAGTTCTCTCCTCCCGTTTGCGCCGTGTGCTTTTTTCAATGTTGAAGTCCCCTTCTTCCTCCCATAAGCCTGTCTCTGGGTTCAGGGACCAAAGCTTCATCTCTTGCAGGTGCTCTGGCATCTTGACCTGAGCAGCATCCAAATGAACCTTCACCTCTTCTGCATTGAGGGACTCTGTACCCTGTTCATCCGTGAAGTCCACAGAAAACATGCCATATGTGCGGAGCGGAAATACATCTCCTTCCTCATCTACAAAGTTCAGATCACTTTGTGTCACAGGGGCTGTGGTGATGTTTCTCGGGTCCAGAAATGTCACGCTGGCTTTCACTTTGCCACTGTAGACCTCTCCATTTTTCCTATAAAATGCATTGGGAGGAATTTCTAATTCAGCAATTGGATCATCTTCTTCCATTTCCCCCAAAGAAATCACATTTGTTTCGGTGGATTCCAGTGTAACAGGGGCTTTCTTTCTTAGTAGCTTGATTTCATGAAATACAGCACCTCCATTTTCCTTGAAGGGCAGAACTTTCGTTGTGTTCACAAACTTCTGCAGTCGATCCACAAAAGTTAGAACCAGTCTCTCCGTATCTGCTGGAATGTGGATGGAGAAGGTTCCCTTGTAGCCGGTCATACTCACTCTCTTGTTCCCCATGTAAATGTGGCCAAACCTCAGTGGCTCACCATTATCTGCTGCTGTGGCTCTGCCTCGAACCATTATTTTGGTCTCGGTGCATATTTTGCACCCACATTCGATAATGACTTTAGTGGGGAGTGTGTAGCCATCGCAGGAGATGTCCCTGGTTTCCATCTTGGATACCCCGCAGCAGTAGGAGACATTGTCCTTACACCGAAGTCCCTTATCCAGCTTCCCCACACAGGTCTTTGCTGGGCACTTGCCCACATCATAGTAGAAGGAGTTTGTTGCTTTTTGGAAGCAATCATGAGGAAGTCGGATGAGGTGGCTTTGGGGTTGGGGGTCACAGGCTGCCTCTTGTCTTCCTGTTGAATAGGATTTCTTAATGAGCAGCATGAAATAATTGTACAGTCATCACTGTGTTGTCTGAAACCTCAGAGCTAAACATTGCTCCTAAAAACAATGAGGTTTGTGCAGGATTTTTGTTAGCTGGTTAACTCATTTCAGTGAAGGAAGCAGCTCAGCTTTAGCTTTAGGACCCTGATTAAGAGCTGTTTGCAGGAGCATCCCAGCTCCTGCTTATCCACTATAGTCATCCAACCCACCCTCAGCTAGATACTCTGCTGCTGCCTGGCTTTTTGACTATGGCAAGACTAAAATGTGTCCCAGGATTTTAAAAACAACCATAAATATTCCCATGTCAGGCAGCAAGTACAGTGAGAAATCTGACAGCAGCAGGTTGAGCTTGGTAGGTCACCTGCAATCCAGAGCTTTGGTTTGTAAGGAGCGTCTGGTTCATAACCAGCTCACTCAAGCTTATCTGCAAACAGATGAATGTTATAAACCTCAAGTATTTTTCCTGTGGCTTTTCTTTACCAGATGTATCTCAGTTTCTGGTTCTTGCACACCAACAGCTCCCCAGCTGCTTGGAGAGCATCAGGCACATAACTCTCTTACCTATGACAGCCAGCTTGGCAACTTGGGACTTTGCCGACCCCCCAGCACTGCTGGCCTTGCAGAAATACTCTCCTGACTGTCCACTGTTCAGGTTCTTCAGAATCAGGTTGTTTTTATATTTGTACAAGGAGGGATCCAGTAGTGAGCCATTGTGGTACCTGCCAGGAACAGTTAAGGAGACAGAGGCTGACAGTCTGGCTGGAGCACAGCGATGGCTTAATCCTGCATCCTATTATGTGGATTTTGCCAGATTTCCTGCCTCAGTTTCCCTGGTTTTTGTTTGGCTAGGTGGCATCACCTGAAAAATTTTCCCCTACTGCTGGCAGTACTGAGATGTGGCTGCTGGACAGCTGGCAGGCAGGCAGAGCTGCCAGTTGTGTCTGATGAGGTTTTTAAACTCTTTGAGTTTTTCCAATGAATCCCTCAGCAGATGACATTGCTGTGCCATTGTGAGGAAGCCATCACTTGCAGCCATCAGTTCTCAGAGTATTTAACTGTTTTATAGCTAAACCCCCCCATTTATGGAGATGGTAAGGAGATAAAACCGGCATCCATGGGACAACTACGACTTTTGGCAGGTTGAAATCAAGCTCCTTACCAGAGGTAGCGGTCGGGGGCTGGGCTCCCTCGGGCATCACAGCAGAGTGACACACTCTGTCCCACTCTCCTGGCTTTGTCCTCAGGGCTCCTGAAAACGTAGGGTTTGCCTGCAGGAAAAGGAAAAGGCCATCTCATTACTCTTCCTCCCATAAAACCACAGTTTATTTCTGATGCCTGCATATAGCTTCCTGCATCCCCCCTCTTTGGGGCTACCTGATCGGTGCAGTTGCACTTGGATTGCCAGGTTTCTCCGGTCGCTTTCAGGCACGGTGACAGTCGCTGTTGCATATTTGGCTTTCTTTATTTTAAGGGTGTTTTTCCCATCAGGACAGACTCCAGGGATCCTAAACATGCCTCTGTTATCGGCCATTGTCAACAGCTTGAGTTTCTTGGCTTGCAGGTAGACCCGGGCATCGGCAGCAGGTGACCCATCCTCGAGAGACACCTTCCCGTGCAGGGTGGCATCCTCACACATGCAGCTGTCACAGTCGGCATTGACACGGCCCATAGGGCAGGTGATGTTGCAGGCTGGAGGAGAAGCAGACACATCAAAAATCAGCCCCAAGTCCCCACAACACTCACAGCACGTTCTTGTGTCTGCTTTTAATTTAGATGCAATAAGGCAAATACTGCATAAGGAGCAAATTGTATCCAAAACATATTTTTCCTGATTATCCACAGCTGTGCATCAGAAAGGCAGGGACGATGTCATTTTGAACCTGACAATTAGTAGAAAGCAGCCACGTGGATATAATTACAGCTAGGAACTGCTATTTATCTTCCCCAAAGGGCTGAATTTCAGGGAAATTTGAATCCAGATCAGCATGTGAGCTCTTAGCTCAACCCTGGCAAAATTACAAATTCAATGTCATAAACTTTCTAGGTTTCTGTTACCAGTGCATGCCCAGAAGTTGTGATTTTGGTCTTTCCCAAAAGCTGTCTCCCCTTATTCAATAGTATCCTGGCTTGAGCAGGATGTGGGGTAATTGCCAAGTGAGCATTACCTGATGGGTTTAACAATTGGTCTCCCAAATATTACTCTGTACTCATTTACCTATAGTGATTAATCCTAAATAATAATCTGTCTTTTCCCAAGGCTCAGGTCATTCCTTTTACAATCACAGAGCATCCCTGTACAGCGGCTACCTGATTTTTCAAAGATGAAAATAAATTTAAGAAATCAGGGAAAACCTGAAACAATTTTTCTGCACAAAACATGTTTTCAGAATGTTTTCAGAATTACTTGGTTAAAAGGGGATTGTAAGAATAATATAATTAATTACAAGCCCCTTCAGCAGGGACTATGGCAATTTGATATTCCCAAATCATCTCTTTCCTGGAGGTTGCACGGAGGCAGCTGTCTGCAGTCACAGACTCCACCTTGAGAGCTGCCGTTATAACAAGATTAATGAGATTTTTTCTATATCCCCAAGATATTGTGAGTCCCTGTTATCTTTCTGTTTGGCTATAAACTCCTCCTGCTCTGCTCTTTGTACTCTTCAGCCCTGCTTGGGAATCACTAAATTCTGGTAAAGGAGAGAAAGATGGTAAAATGACAGCAAAGGGAGTAAAACACCTGTGCAGTGGTGAGACCAGGACATCCTCCCCTGCCCGTAAGTGAGGTTATAGGAGCACCTGAGCAAACATGTCCAATGCAGAGCCGCCCTTCCTCAGTTGCTTCATTACAGTGCACGCCCCAGAGGCGCTCAGCTAGGCAGGATCTGGTACGCTTCTGCACCCCGGTTTGGCCACACTTTGCAGAGCACTCGCTCCATTTCGACCATGGAGACAAAAACCTTTTTGAATCTTGCACCAGTGGACCTTGAATAACATTAGTGGTGTGTTACTGAGGCGCACATTACACATACAGCTGCCCAAAAACGGGCAGTTGGGTTTTAGCAGCTTCTCTAGAACTCAGACTATACATTTGGATATTATGCACCACATGGATTAAACAAACTCAAAGCATGTTCAGGGAGCTGCGAATTAAAGCATGAGAAGGCATCTGAAGGCTTCTGACTTAATTCCCTGCAGGCTACCAAATTCAGGATGATTAAGATAAACCCAAGAGGAGCGAAGTGCAGGCAGCTTATGCTTGGTGTAGAATAACTTTGGCTTAAGGAAATCAAACACACATTCTCATTTAAATGTTGTTTGAGGGGCAACACTTGTCTGTTTCAAATGTGGTTAAATAGTAAAAAAAAAGGTAGAGTGGTTAAATAGTTATAAAATGGTAAAATTGTTGGTATGATCATGTTGAGTATCTTTAACCAAATTTCAACATATGTTTTCTATAGGGGCAGCACGTGTCCTGTTGTGAGCACCACTTTTACTGTGTGCAAACCAGAAGCTTAAGATGCTACCGAGCAGACTGAGCATGTCGGGAGCCAGCTGATCGGTAAAACAGAGAAAATTTGCAAAACACATTGAGAGTTTAATATGAGGTTAGATTTTTAAAGTAATTTCTTTAACTGGGCTACTAGATGTTATTAATTTAAGCTACTTTGAATGGATGAGATCCACTCCGAGTCTGTGGTTTGGGCTTTTCTTAAAATGACAGTGTTCTAATAATGTTTATGAGGATGTGCTAGTGACTAAAGTTTCTGAAAATGAAGTTTCTTGGAGATGTGTGCTATGTCATCTCCCATACCTATTCTTCCACCCAATTTATAATAGAGCAGGTTGATTTGTTTCCTAGAAAGGCAGACAGACACAGAGCTGGACTGTTCAAATTGTGAATGGATGGTTGAAAATGATCCTGGCTTATAAAAGCAAGTGGGTAGAAAAGACCCTTTAAATGAGAGCAGATATGGGAACATCATGTCTGGCTTGGAGTGAGCACTTGGCTTAGATGGGCAAGGTTTTAATCTGTTGGCACATCGGCATCTCTGGTTCAGCATCCCAAGTTGTGCATCCATGCGGGAGGAGGTGGGCTTGGGGTGGTCACATCCTGTGGAGAAATGCCTATTTGTGCGTGCCCCAAGCAAAAATTTAATGTGCAACAGATTAAACTGGGATCTCAGCAAGATCCTAAGTTTGTTTGGGATCAGCTGCTTTAATCTGTAGGGCTGGTGATGATAGGAAATGAGGAGGGGAATCCTGTGGAGGAAAATGGCATTATATGGCTCTGGGTAGTGCTTTGACAGCAGAAAAAGCAGAAAGTAGAGGATGAGGGAGAAGCTGAGGGGTTGAGCATTGGTGGGGACATGCGGAGGGACAGGGCTACCCCATGGCACCGGCCGGCAGGAACATACTGCGTCTGATGTAGGTGAAGGTCGGGTCTCCCTGGCGAGAGCTGCTCCTTGTACCTGTGGGCAGAGGGGTGATTCAGGCAGGGTTTGCCAGCCAGGGAGCCAGCCCCAGCATCACTGCCTTGTGCCATGCACTTTGAGGGGAAAACTATTTTACTGGTAGTTTTCCTAAAAATACCTCTCAGCAAGTGGAGGGGAACTCTCAGTGTCCATGGTTTTGGTGCTTTGATTCTTCCCAGTGGCTAAGAGAGCTGCTGGGAGCTGGGCAAATGGCTGGGAAAATCCCCAAATCCTTCAGCATGGCCAGCCCTTTCAGTGCCTGCTAGAATTTAAATCCTGAGCCATAGGCAGTAAAGATGAGAGGCTGGGGCATCTCCTGGGGATTAATGAGCGGAGTGGGCTCTGCAGGTTAATTATTCCCCACAGGCTTTGATTCTAAAGGAATGGTGTCACAAAACTGCCCAGGGTGTGGGGACAGTCTGGGCAGGGTAAAGGCAGTCAGAGCATGTGCTGGCCCATTCCTGGGATCTTCTCACCCTCCCGGCCCGTGCGTGCCTCCCGCAGGAGCTGGGGCTGTGGTCACACGTTGACCTTCCCTTTTCCAGGAGAGGAGCCAACAGCATATGTCAGCGATAGCCAAAACCCTACAGGGGGTCGTGGATGATTAACATTTATTCCATTTCCTAAATCATAGAATCACAGAGTGATTCTAACCCTAAATGTCCTCTTCTACTCAAATAATATTGGTTAGTTCTAAATTGTTGGAAAAATTGTCCAGCGAGGAAAATCCACCCAAGGTGGGAATTAACTTACTCTCCATGCTGAGCATTACCAGCGGGCTGAAGGTTTTCGGTCCTATCTGGACCCTGCTGAGGGCTGGTTTCAGAATCCTTTGTCCTAAGGGTCAATAAATGAAAGAATAAAATAGATTCAAGGAATTGGGCATCCTTAGGTTCAATACTACAGCTTTCCCGTTGGACTGTGGCTGGTTAGAGCTCCTGTAGGATGCAGTGCAGGAGATGCCAAGAGACGGACATAACAGAGATGTCCCACAGCATCACTGCAGCTCAGGTATGATACAAATTTTCTATTTCCCTTATCACTGAAGAAGTTTTTCGTACTTCCTGTTGGAGCAGCTGAGATTGATTCATCTTTTTATAGCTGGAGAGATAAAATATCTCCTGCCTCTCCATGTGCAAGGAGAAATGAATCCAAGGTTCATTGCCCTATGGGGCAAGAACGGATTTCTGCACTTGCTGGATACCTGCGTGCCTGAGGGGAGCTGATGGCCATGGCTGGTTCCTGGGGACCAGTCCCATATAAACTGCGGAGCTGAGCCCCAGCACCAGCTCTCCCCTGTGCCCAGCTCCTGTGGGTACAGACTGGATTCTATGGGGTCTCAGGGACAGCAGGCAGGGATGGTCTCAGCATGACCAGTGGGCTGGGGAGCTCATCTCTGGTCATACAGAGGCTTGCTGACTCGCAGACAGGCTTGGCTTGAACTCTGGGGGCTGGATGGGAGCCAGTCCTTGTGGAAGTTGTCTGGCTGGGCAAACGCCACAGTGACCCAGACCAGCACCCAGCATCGATGTCAGGCTGTGTCTGCTGGCTCAGTGGCTGCCAACAGACGTGCCTGCACTGGTGTGGGCAGGGGACAGCACAGTGACCAGAATGGAAACATTTAACCTTCACCTAAAACGGATGTGGCTCCCAAGAGGAGGAGGAGGATCCAGGCTTTCATGGTGACCATTGCTGTCTCCAGAGGTGACCAGGGGCTTCCGCAGCTGTCCCACGCCTTCCCCAGTCCTGCAGAGACAAGCCAACTGTGTCGAGGCTCACTCGGGTCCTGCTGTTTTCCGGGAACTTCTCCCAGGCTGAACCACTCCAAAACATGCCACGGGGCCACTTGTATCCCCTGCTCACCCACCCCCAGCAGCTCCTCATCTACTCCCCCAGTGGGGAGCAGCAGGGGCTCCACATCTGTGCTCGCATTCCCCCTGCTTCTCACCATCACATCTGAGCCCAAATCTATTCTGCAGAGCACTGCTTTGTAACGGCATCTCCTTAACATGCCTTGGAACAGCTTAAATACTTCTGCAGGGATCTCTCACAGCCCGCGCAGCTCCGCAGGACCCCCAGCACCCAGCTGTGCTCCCCACAGGAGCAGAGACATCTCCATCCCTCTGCCTGCAAACTGGGCATAGTGTGAGGATAGAATCTTAGCCCAGTATATGCCAGAGCGTGAGAGGGAAGGCTCCTGAGCACCTCTGAAAGTGGAAAGCCCCATGCACAAGCCAAGTATTTCCTTCAAATGTAGCAAGAAGCTCAATATTTTCCTTTTCCCACAGGCACAGATGTGGGACTGAGGCTTTGTGTCGTTCTTCACCAGCTCAGCCACTTCAGATTTTGTTTTCAGTGAGTCCCTTTGCCCTAGAGCTTCAAGCATTTGGGTTTTTAATTTCTGAATGTGCCCATGGAGCTGGTGTTACCCCTAGTGCCACCAGCTAGAATTCCAGGTGCTTTACTTTATGCACCCAAAATTGATGAACTGGGAGGAAGGGAGAATATTGCTCCAGTCATTTGGTGCCTCAGTTTACCCATAAAATGGGGCTGACATACAGCAGCCAGGGGTGAGAACACTCTTGTTATCTGTAAGTGGTACTAACCATCCCCTCAGAGACCGGAGAACGTGGGACTAGGAAATACTTTGATTATGGCTCAGCAAATCCCAGTGAAGCAAAAATAACAAGCAACACATGAGCGGTATTTTGTGGGCTTATGGTGGGGTCGTGAACTCGCAGCCAGACAATAACCAGGAAAAAATTAATCCTGTTTCCTACTTGGCAACTATTTTTGGAGCTGACTGCAACTTGTTCAGCACTGGGTTTGGGATTGAGATACATCCCTCTGTACCCAGACATGCAATGCTAGAAAAGGGGGGCTCAAGCGGCTGGATCTTGGCAGCAGGGAAGGTTCGGAATTGCCTGTGTCCCCTCTCTGGGAGGGGGCTGGGGAAGCCACCGTGGGACAGAGCCACGGGAGATCAAACAGCCCCATGTGAGCAAAGCCCCCCAAGCCCCCTCTCCAGCTGTCCTGTAACCCTTCCCCAAGCCCATTAGCTGGGACGAGGAAGGGAGGAGCGGGACGCAGGGAACTGCATCCTCATCTATGTTTTTCAGCCTCTGTGCCGTCATCTGCCCATTAATTAATTTCCACCTCACCTTCAATCACAGCCGCACTTAATTAAGCTGCTTTAGCACAGCAGAATTATAACCACTATCTGCCACGGAAAGAAAAACAGCAAGATTGGCTTGGGATTTTTTTCTCTTACCCTAAAAAGCCACTGAAACCCCACTTAAGGAGAGTCACGTCTTCTCACCACGGAGCCGCCAGCCGAGCTGAGATCCGCGGGCGAGACGAGGGCTTGTCAGCTGCGGGTTCAGGGATTTGCAGCCGATTGGGAAGGAGAAGGAGAGGGAGAGAGAGAGGGAGAGAGAGAGAGCTGCAGCTTACCGAAACCTCCCCTGTGCCGAATGGAGCCGAGCTGTGTACAAGCCTCCCGCCGCCGAGGCGGCGAGGTCGCTTATATAGCCCGGCGTGTAGCTTAGGGGATGGCAGCGAGCCACTGGCCGCGAGCACAAACAGATCGGACGCGCGAGGAAACCGCAGCTTGAATAATCCCTTAATAAGGTGATGGTAAACAGAAACCTGCGGCGATGCCACGGCGTGGCGGCTGCTGCTGGTGGCGGGGCAGGGCACGGTGTGGGCACCACGTCCCAGTGTGGGCACCGCATCGCAGCACCGCACCGTCACTGTTAGTGGTTCACACGGGGTCTGGATCTGAAATAGATGCTGCTGAGTGTTGAAGGTGTAGATATGGTGAGCAGGCAGTGAGTTTTGGGGATGCTTTTTTGGCTTTACCTGGTCTGGGACAAACGTGGTGCCCACCCAGCAGTGCATGTGGAGTTGCCCCGTTTTGCAGGTGTGTGGTATGGCTCAGCTGGGCACCGTTCTCTGCACTGCCTGCCAACCTCTGCCCCTGTGCTGGCTCTGGCAGGGGTCAAATGAGGATGCTGTGAGGATGTGAGACAAAGCCAGTGGGATTGGTTTGGACACCTGGGGTAGCACAGAGCTGCAGAGGCAGGACCATCCTTGTAATTAAATGTGACTGCATCTCCCTCGAGCCATGGGGAGACCTAGCAATGACCCCTAACCAGAGTTTCCTGCTTGCCCCACACTGGCTTCAGCCTTCCAGGTTTTTCCTCCCTCTGCAGCCATATTTTCCTCATGGAACTTGTGGCAGCTGGTCTGTGGACTCGGGGCTCCTGGGTGTTGAGAAAGCATGTGGCCTTGTGCAAGTGACTGCCACCCAAGCATGCAGCCCCAGAGCTGTTGGACTGTGCAGACAGTTGCTGCAGGAGTGTGGTGTGAAAGCATATGCTTTGTATCAGGAGCTACCCCCAAAGAATGGGGATGGGTGTTAGGGCAGCCGGTGGGGGCCAGTGGTGTCCCAAGCTGCCTCATGGTAATCCTTGTCAGCCCTGATGCCAAAGGGAGTGGTGCAGGAGGAACACAGATCAAGATGTCACATAAAAAATAATCAGTGGTGACCTACACCGGCTCCTGTTTATGTTTACGAGGGAAAAGGAAAAAACATCTGAGATGTGCCCAAAACAGCAGAATGTTTATCTGGTGGGCAAGGAGTGCCCAGTGAGCTGGAAGCTCCAGATCTCTGACATAAACACAGAGCTCATCTCCGTTTCCTCGCCATGATGAGGACAAGGCGTGGGAAAGGTGCTGAGGCAGAGAGCAAGGAATTCATCTTCCCCAGATGGCACCTACCTCCCACCACAGCTGACCCACACTAAGCAGAGCATCGATGCCTTGGCAAGACATCTCCAGTCCCACTGGCTGCTTGCCCACATCCTGGCATCAATTTCCATGTGTCTCACTGCTGGGTAAGGAAATGTGCTGTTCTGCAAAAGGAATAAAATGTTATTCCTTACATTATGGAAATGGGATGATAGCTCTAACCCAGTGTGGGTGCAGGCATTTCTGTAGGGGATTTTGTAGCCTCCTCAGCATGGCTGTTTTCTCTCTAGCGTGTCTCTTTCAAGACCAGCCCTGGAGACATGTGTGCTGCTTCAGAAGCAGGTTTGGGACATATGAGTTCATGCAAACCCCAAGTCTCTAGAAAAGTTCATTTGCACAGTCTCTCTTGGCTTGACCATCCCTTGCTGCAGCTCCGACATGGGGCTGACTTTGGAGGGAACAGCATGAGAAGAGCCCCAGATGTTCCCAGTGCTAAGCGCCACTGGCTCTGGGAGATGCTTTCCATCTGCCTGGAGGGGAATGATGCCCCAGCCCACAGGGTGGAGAGGACAAGCCAGGGGCTGCCCCATGCCCTGGGTAGTCTCTGCAGGGCTGCAGCACCTGTGGCCAGTGAGAAGGATGAATCCCAGACCAAACTGCTCCTATCTTTCTGCCCATCACCAGTGGCTTCAGCTGCCTAAGGCTGCTGCTTCCCATCAGCAAGCAGCAGATCCACAGCCTCTTGGACTCATTCCCCTCCCGGATTAATGCTGGGGAGCCTACCCAAATCTCATGGGTTTTTCCCATGGTTTCATCACTGATGTATAATTACAAAGCCATAAGGTATTTATGTGAATGCTGCCATGCTTAATGCTACCTCTGACCAGTGCCAAGGCTGGGGCAGTGTCAGAGGAGTGTGACAGCAGATGGTGCAGCAGCGTCTCCCTCCCCACACTCCTTTGTATCCATAACTTTTCTTGTGTTCATCTAATAAATCCAGGGGAAAACTGGCTAGTAATGCTCATCCTGGTTCTTCATGTGTCCCACCCTTTCTAGTACCGCATGGGCTGAGTGACCATCACCAAAAGCCAACTACACCACACTGGGAGGGCAGCAGGGTTGGAGGGGCTGCTCTCAGGGCTGCATGTGGAATTCACAGGCTGTGGGGTCTGTGAAATGCTCTGTGGGGCCCATAAAATCCCCTTTTGGGCCAAGGCTGTGCTTAGTTCCCCGCCAGCTGCCCTCATCCTCCCTCCCTGTGCCCCTCCACTCCGCCAAAGGGAGCTGACGGTTATTTTTCCCTGGTGCATGTTTCTGGGCTTGCTTCTGTTTACGGAGATGGGAGTTAAAATAACTGATTGATGACTTTGTTCCATCCCAAACACTTTGGGGAAGTTTGCGTGGTTTAGAAGGGAGAGTTGGGAGCTGGGATTTCATTAAGCACTTGGCTCCTGGCACTTCTCCAGCCATGCTCCAGGGGTGGCTAATGTTGTTTTTTAAATCCTGTTTTGCTATCCCAGGAGCCGGAGTGGCAATTTGCATGGTTTTTAGGAGAACTTGGAGATGTGGCAGGTCCCTGAGGTTCCCTCTGAGCTCTGAAACACCAGCAAACCTTGCAGCCACCACAATATTGTTTCACTTAAGCCCTCCTCCACCACTTCATCAGCACAAAATCGCACTCCAGCTGCCTAAAATCTTTGGAAAAGAACCAAAAAAATGAATTACTGGAGTTTGTTTTCATTGTGCAGATGAGGATTTACAGACTGTGACTGGGAGAAAAGGAGTGAGTGGACTTTTTCCCCTCTGGAAGGATTTGCTTGGGAGTTAAAGCCTTGACTGGGGCTCAGTAGTGCTAACATCATTTATGGAACAGATACAAAATGCAGTGCACAGTGGGGACACCAGGAGAGCCAGGATCCAGGGAAAGACTGATTTTAGCTCTGGAGCTCAGGAAGGCTTTTTCTGCAGTGGTGAAAAAGCCAGGAGTGAGGGGACAGTAAGTGTCTGTGGCTGTGCTGAGTTCACCTTCCACATGGTGAACCCCCAAATGTCTGCTGGCACCAGCACAACACAACTGACCCCTGACATGTAAAAGAGGGTGCCCTCTGTTCCATGATTCCATCTGTAAAGGAAAAGGGCTTCTTCTAGTGCTTTTGCAGGGCATGTTTGCTATTGGAGTGGTCAAGGACTGTCACCTGCATCCCTGCTGCACACATACAGACCCACGTACCCTGGGGAGGGACTCAGTGGTCACTGGGATATCCTGGACTGCAGAAGGGTCCCACTGATATTTCCCTCCTAGGTGCCCTGCCCACGTTTGCTGTCTTTCCTTTCCCATCAGAGCGTGGAGGGGCAGAATTGTGAGAGTACCAGAAGTGCCTCAGTAGTGAATCCCTTTTTACTTGCATTGCTGAGCTGGGGAAATTAAGAGTTCTGACTCATTTAGAAATAAGAATTCTGACTCATTTAGAAACTCTCTGTGAGATGGAGAAAGCCATTATTTTCAAGCCCGCCATGAATAATGCATATTCCAGCCTCTCCCTGGAGCATTAACTGCTCAGGGACACTTGCAGGGCAGCATCACGGGTGCGTGTGGGGAACATCCTGCTGGCAGATGTGGGCTTGTGGCAGCACCTGAGCTATTGCACAACCTCTGATCAATGATGTAAAAGCGGTCGAAGGATGGGAACAGGCGTGATGGGAATGTGGCCAGGTCCAAGCCAGGACAGCACCTCAATGGGGACATTTACACTGCAAAGGAAGGGCTGGAGCAGAGCTCCAACCCACAGTCCACCAGCTGTTTGCTTTAGCTCTGGACAGGGTTGGATGGACAAAGACCATCCTGTGTCAAAGTCCATGTTGATTTGGGTAGTTAATTGCTCCTGAAGAAGTCCTTGGTTTATTGCTCTTGTTTATGGGTATTGGCTTTGGGCTGGGATGCAGTCCAGGCTGTGCACCCGTGCTGGCATGAAGAGCAGCCTCCCACACGTGGGATGGTGATCCATGATCTCGTCTGTGCCTTTTTCTCCATTTTCTTGCTATGAACTAAGTTGAGATGGGCAGGTTTGCAGTGATTTACACCAGCAAAACATCAGCCAGTTTTTCCTAAAAACCAGCAAGATCCTGCCTGATCGATGAGTGTGCAGGGGAGGGCTTGGTTCTTCCAGTTTGTCTTTCTCCTGTTTTGCAGGGATTGCACTAGCAGCACATTGGAGAGGCATAGGCTGTGTAAGTCAGACCAGAGGCAACAGTGATGGCAATGAAAGTGAAGTTTGGGGTTAAAAAGTTTTTTTTAGTGTTCAGATGAGGCTCTCATGTGGAATGGGCAGAAAGATGGAAGAGATGGAGTTATGTGGGTAGTGGGCACTCCTCACTGAACCATGTGGGAATTTATGTCAGGGTAATTATTGCATTGAGCAATGGGGAGCCGTGCCTGGGCTGGGGTAACCAGGGTTGATCTGCCCCCAGGTTTCAGCTCCGAAAGAGTTTGCAAGCATCCCCACTGACAAAAGAGGGCTTGGAAATGCCTCCCCTTCCTGGAGTGCCTGTGGTCATGGGGGCAACCAGAGATGTAAAATATCTCACGACCTTATGCAATATGCCAAGGACATGCTCGGAAAAGCTGGTCTCTGCTGAGCTAATTGCAGCACTGCTGGGATTCCCCCTGGAATATGTGGCCAGATCAGCTTTCGCTGGAGGGTCAACGTGTGTTTGCCGGGAGCGCACCAGAGGGTTTGCTGGGGCCAAGAGTTGCAGAAGGAAGGGCTGGCAGCTCCAGGTGTGAGCACCTTGTCCCATCTGAGACAAAAACTGCTGGGTGCAGGTTGGGAAGGCAGTGTGGGAGATAAGCCCTTCTGCAGAGAAACAACAGGAGCAAATTGAGCACTGGCTCCCCAAAACACCTCACTGGGAGGCCAAATCTGGATGGGGATAGATGTCAGCACTGATGTTCCTCTTAGGGATGGTCACTAGGGTCCTGCAGCCCCAGTGGCTTGGCTCAGAGCAGATTTCTTGCAGGAGGGCAAAAGCAGGGCTGGGGAGCAGAAATTATATCCCTCTGACTCATTAAATTCAGTATTAATGATATCTGTCCCCCAAGCCACTGATCCTTTCCTAAAAGCATAGAGAATGATCATGTGCCTGCATAAAGTTCACCCAGGAGTATCTTTAAGCCTTGAAAACTGCTTGGAGATATGAAGCTCATGGGAAGGAGGTGTCAGGGGAGGTGTTCCCTGCTTTTTGCTCCTGCAAGCCCTGTGTAACACTGCCAAGGGTCCCACAGGGATGTCAGCTTTCCCCACGTCTCACCTCTCCCTCAGTGCAACAAAGGAGACCAGCCCTTGAATTTGGCCAATGTTTGGGAAGGAGCATCCAAAAGGAGAACCGAAATATGGCCTTGGGACACACAATCCTATTTGAGAGCTTGGAGGGAGGAGGATATTTGGAGCAACGCGATAGACAGGTCCCACAGGGAGTAAGAAAAGATGAGGATAAAAGAAGGCACAGAAGGCAAAGTCAAGGAGAGCAACTAAACCCTGTCCAAAAACAAGGGCAAAATTGTTCACTTCCATGGTTAGTCACAACGAAAACATTGGCATTTCATAATTTCTTCCAGCTCAAGAAAAATACCAGTTAGGTCAGTGAGAGCCCTGACTGGGTCAGCATGTGCTGAAGCTGAAGGGGACCCAGGGTCCCTCCATTGACCCTGTGTGTGATTTTCTTGCTTTTCTGGGGGCTGGGGTGCCAGGTGAAAGTTCCCAAATAATTTCCGCCCCCCAAATAAATTCCTGCCTGGGCAAGAAAGCAAAGCTGCTGTGGAGAAGCTGAGCTGAGTGGGGCAGTGATGCACACACAAAAACAGGTTTTATCGCTTGGTGGTGAGCAGATGGGACTTGGCATCAGATCCCACCACGTTTTGTGGAGCTTGACCTCAGGATTTGGTCTGGGGTGATGAATTCCCTCCTCTTTCTTTTCCAGTTTAGAGATGAGGGAGGGGGTTGTTGCTCGGGTTGACGTGTCCTGGTGAAAGGTGGAGGAAGGATCCTGAGAGCTGCTGCTCTGCATGGGAAGATGTAAACTTAGGGAACCCCTGGGAATGATGCTCTGGACATCTGGGCTCAGCTGCATCAGGAGCACCAGGCAGGGTATTAAAAAGTGGGAACTGCAGCAGGTTTGAGTATGTTTTTCCCAGTACCCCTGTCCGATGGTGTGATACCCCCTGGAGAAGAGTTTTTATCAGTGAGGTTTTGATATACAAAGCTGAATCAGAAACAGAGCATTGTCTCACTAATGAATGGTCTAAAGGCACAGTTTACCAAGTAATTGAGCCCGGAAGGCAGGACAGATCCCTCCCTCTGCTTTAAACAAGGGGTTTTAAGAGGGGGATGGGATGACCCAGATTATCCCCAGAAGGGGCAGCCATCACCATCCCTCCTTGGCAGGTTCGGCAGAGCAGCCAGGGCCGGCTGAGCAGGCAGAATGAGGTGCTGGTTTATTCCCGGTGATCGCTGGGTTTTGTGTCTCTGTCTTTTGCTGCAGAGATTTAGGGGAATTTTGAGTGATGTCCTGTTCTGGACCTGTTTGTAACTTACAGCACAGTGGCACCATGCTAATTTTTATGATTCTGTTATTTAATGAAAAGGCTGAAAACTGGGAGCTTCCCAATCTCTTGACTTGTGAACTTTGGGTAAGAAGAGAAGTTGTTCCAGAGGTGAGCTCATTTCTAACCCCGGGAAATGACTTCATGGACGCTGGTATTTACTCACAAAAACATTGCATGTCAGATGTCCCTGACTAGACTTTCTGTTTCAAGTCCAGTATGAGACAAAAATTTCCTTGGACGAGCTGCTCCTAAGACAATTCAAAGATTGGAGGAGAAAAATTGGGGGGGGGGGGGGGAGGGGGGGGGGGGGAGGACAAT
>NW_008236184.1:6841663-6858045 GCF_000691975.1 Corvus brachyrhynchos | reverse complement strand
GGGTAGCGGGAGGGGAAATCAGCATTAAAAACACTGAAATCATTAAGTTTTTCTGACTAAAGGGGAGTTTTTGGGCAGCCAGCCCAGCAGAAGCACCTGCCTGGGGAGAGGGTGTGGGTGATGAGTCCAGCTGAAGAATCACCCATCATTACCCCCCATAACAATCAGCAGCTGGAGTTTTTCTCAGAGAGGAAAATACAAGTTTTTCTCTCTTTGGGAAGCCAAAACTCTGGCAGTGATTTACCAGGATAAACAGCAGCAGGTTCCCTGTCCTGTGTTTGCAATAGGTTAATGGAAATTATATCCCACACTGCTCTCCCTGGATGAGATCCTGGTATATACAGGGTGTCCGATGGAAAAACACAGCACTTGCATTTTTATTTGAGGTCTGCTGTGCAGAAATTGTCACTGGGACTGTATTACCCAGTGTGGTTCCTGATTTCTGTTCTCTCCAGCATAGGGAGATAAGCCCTATTTGGGGATGCTGGGGGATGATGTCCCCTCATGACCCAGCGCTGGACTGCAGCTCTGGGGATGTACTGGGGCAGCATCCCAAGAGGAGGAGATTTTGGGAACAGCCAAGCTGGGATGTATGGAAACAAGCCCTTCCTGCCAGCACTGTTTCCTAATCCTGGACACCAAAACCCTCTGATCGTTAAACCAGTGTTCAGAGATTCGGCTGAAGGCTGCCATGCAGACAACATCCAAACTGACCTTTGAGGAGATGAGAAAAAAAGAAAAAGAGAGAAAACACAAGGGGGTTACTGTGCAAACACCAGAGAAAAGCAGTCATTTCAATAAGGGACCCCACCCTTAAAATAAGACTTATTGCTAATGCATGCCCAGGACATTTCTGTGTGATGGTATGCTAAAAAAATCCTCTCCGAACAGGGACTAAAGGCTTTGTTGTGGCATGAGCAAGGCTTACAGTTCCCCAGAAAAATCCTGTCCCTCTCTTGCATCATACAGCCAGGGATGGAGAGGACATTTCTAGACAAAAAGGCCATCAGCCAGGACAAAGGACAAACAGGGAATACATTCCTGATTTGCTATTTAATTGCTTTCGTGCAGGTGCAAAGGGCTAAATGAAAGGGAAAAAATAAGGATGAGTGCGTGGGGCCGAATTAATCTCAGCTTTAAGCAGGAACCTAATGTCAGGAGGAGGTGGCTGCTGGAACAAACAGGCTTCCACCTAACTTCTTTGTGGATTTTGTGCTATTTTTCCCCCAAGGGCCAGGCTTGTTCCCAAGGCACTGGTGGGTGATGCTCCTATCAGGTAAGGAGGTGAGGGGGACAGTCCCATCCCATGTGGCAGGGCTGGCTGGTGCTCGCTGGCAGTGCCAGCAGGGTCTGCTTTTCTCTTTCCTCCTGTATGTAAAGCACTTTGGATGCAGGAATTGCCCTCTGTGGCTCTGAGCAGAGAGTTTCCATCCTGATCCTTTTCGGCAGCTCCATGCAGAAGTGATGGAGAGTTTAGGGGATTCCAGGGCAAACATGGTCCGGTGCCTGCAGCATCTCCTGGGTCTCAGGAGCTGGTCCCTCTGGCACACAATTTGACTCTTAAACCCAACAAAGAAGAAAATATCTTTTCTACTTGTGTCCAGGAGCACTCCTGCCAGCCCAGCAGCCTCAGAGATGGTGCAATCACCCTCAGAGCTCAGGCATTTCCTCCTGAAATAAGTGGGAGTAGTTCTAATGATGGAAAACCTATTCCAGGAAGGGAATCTCCTCCTCTTGGGGAATAATGCAGAGCCCTCACTGCCAGCCTGGGATCTGCAGGGACCTGTACGCCATGTACTCTTTAATTTAGTAGCCTGGAAGATGTGGAAGTCTATCTGCATGTCATTAAAGTCCTAGTGAAGCCCCTGGGAGTGTGTTTGCCAGTGCTGGCCCCACCAGGGCTTGGGGCTGTCCCTCTTTCACCCCCACAGCTCTTTTACTGGCCAGAGGAGCAGGAGGTCCTCAGTTTCCCTCCCTCCCCTCACATTGCACATCGTATTTTTTAGGCTCTTGTGAGCTCTTTGTCCCTCCCAAGGTCCTTCCCTCTCACTGTGTTATGCTGCAAGAAATACAGAAAGAACAAGATGGTAACTGACAGACTGCAGGAAAAAAGTGTATTCATTAAAATGGCAAAGTGAACCACATTTCCCCTTATTAATTCCCTCCTTACAGCATTTCCAGTCCAGGCACGTACCTGTGATGCTCCCATGGACCCGTGTGGTCCTGGAGCATCTCTGAGGTGTGTGTGTGTGTGTGTGTGTGTGTGTGTGTGAGTCTCTCGGTTGTCTGAGCAACGGGACGTTCATCACTTAACTCTCAGGATAATTAACTCATTTTCCTGTATTTATAGCAAACCAGTACAGGGAGTATTGGCACTTATCCCTGATGGGGCCACATTTGGCACAACGTTTTGAATTTTGGCCATTTCTTGCATTACGGTGGCTTTGTTATCATCCCCGCTGCTTGCTCATTAAGTGGGCAGCTCATTAAGCTGACAAGGACAGGGGTGATGGTGGCTGCCTGAGCCAGGCTGCCTGTGGATGCCCACCTCGGTGTGCCCTGCTCCTGGTTTGCCGGTGCAGGGGGGTGTTTGCAGCAGCATTCCCATCTCCAGATGCCTGCATACGCCTGTGCTAACAGCAGTGTCGCTCCTGGCTTGGCCGCTGGCAAGGGGAAATTTTACTGCTTCAAGGTTTGTTGCAGGGATGTGATGCAAGGAAACGTTGGAGCATCCTGACTCAGCACTGCAGCGGTGGGGGACCCGTGGGAAAGACACAGAGCATCTTCTCTCGGCACCAGGGCATGCATATGCCAGGTATGTTTCCATCAGCTGTGATAAATCCTGACCTGGATATGGATTTCTCCTTGTTTCTTGCAGACAAGCAACTTGGTACTTTTTAGCTGTTCTTTCTTTTTGCTGCTTGTTTGTTGGGTTGGTCTTTGGGGAGGGAGGGGGTGAAGACAGCAAGGGGAAGGGGGCTCGGGGTGCAGGTGGTAGGGCTGGAGGAGGGTGCATTGCTGCAAGGTGTTGGCATCTCCATCCTGCAGAGCTGGGGAGACAGATTTGATCTCTGCTGTTCCTGTTTTTTGTACAAAGGTAAGGAATGCTTTGTTTTGATTACTGATCTCAAAGCCCTTTTCCAACCTAGTTCATTCTGTGATTCTGTGATTTTGGAATCAGCAAACAGGAAGGTGCTTGAAACAGTAAGAGATGTGCTGTACTTGCAGCTGGGACTGTAAACAGCTCATGGCCACAGAAGCTGGAAGTATTTGCCCTTAAAATGTGAGTTCTGCTCAGGTAAAAAGGGCAATGAAATCAAGTGTGTGGACCACCACACTGCTCATCACCCCCCAGCCACCCCGTGTTTAGGGAGGGTTCTACCTTCCCCTCCCCTCCTGCTTTGGCTCCAGACGTGAAAGGGACAGAGGTGTTGAGCTGGTGCTGCTTAGGTCCTGGGAAAGTCCAGGCTCCTGGGCTGTGATCCTCTCTGAGGAGCCACTGTGATCCTCTCTGAGGCGCCACTATCAGATGCTGGACAGCGTGGGATCCCCCTTCTCCCTGCCTGGCCACCCCCAGCTGCTCTTGCCTACGACCTCAGATCCAGTACTGGAGATGGAGGTGGACCATTAAGGTTTAACACACTAACGGGAAGGGCTGTGGGGTTTCTAAAAAGCTGAGCCCTGCTTACAAACCCCCTTTGGAAGGACAAGCCCTTGAATCGAGCACAGCTGTCCCAGCACAGGCTCAGCCAGCTCTCGTATGATCCATTCCCAGCAGGATGCTGGCAGACAGACTGGTTCCATGGTCCTGTCCACCACGCCTGCTTTCCCAGCTGCTCAGCCACCTCGCAAAGAGCTAAAAATACATGTCTGTGTGAGCAGTCACTGTAGCTACAGCAGGGGTAAGCAAGAGAGGGCGGCCAGGCTGGGTCACCCTGATGGGGGGACACAGTGGCTTTGCAAAATAGTCAACACAGAGGGGACAGGACAGGACAGATGGGACAGACTGCTGCTGATGCCTCCAGTGAAGATCCCACCATCTCCCCACTTTTCCATATGTTGAAGCTGCACACTCCACACAGCCCCTAAGAAGGGTTTCATTTTGCTGCTTGTGTTTCAGTAGGGGATGAGTGAGGAGCAGCTCCCTGCATCTCCCCACTGCCCGTCTGTGTGGGAGGACACCAATGTCTCAGCCTCTGGGTACCCCCAGTACTGGGTGGAGCCCCAGTTCACTCAAGCAGCGAAGGTCCGTGTGATCATCACAGCCGTCTTCTTCCTGCTGGCGGTGGGAAGCAACATGGCGGTGCTGGGCAGCCTGCTGAGGAAGAGGAGGAAATCCCATGTGCAGCCACTGATCCTCAGCCTGGCACTGGCCGACCTACTAGTGACAGTGATGGTGATGCCCCTGGATGCGGCATGGAACGTGACAGTTCAGTGGTATGGAGGGGACATCTCCTGCAAGATCCTCAACTTCCTCAAGCTCTTTGCCATGTACGCGGCTGCCCTGGTGCTGGTGGTCATCAGCCTGGACCGGCATGCGGCCATCCTCCATCCATTCTCCCGTGCTCACCACCGCAATGGGATGCTGCTCCGTGCTGCCTGGGCTGGCAGCGTGCTCCTAGCTTTGCCCCAGGTAAGGTTCAGTGCCCTCCCCATGGATTTTGCCTAGGCTGGGGTGGTTTTGGAGAAGGGCTTCTCCACCCCGACATCCCCAGGCAGTCTATCCCAATCAATGGGCTCCACCAGCACCAGACCAAGACATGAGTTAGGTGCCCCTCTCCCAGTCCAACAACAGCAGGGAGATGCTCTCCATGCACAGTCAGCAGCATCTCCAGGATGTGGTGCTCTGCTCCAAATCCTCTCTGAGTTATTCTTTGGTTCTCCATTTCAGCTTTTCCTCTTCCACCTGAACACAGCCCCAGGAGGGAATTTCACCCAGTGTGTTACTCATGGAAGCTTCCGAGCGCACTGGGAGGAAACCGTCTACAACATGTTCACCTTTACCACCCTCTACATCACCCCCCTGAGCGTCATGATCGTTTGTTACGTCCGGATTCTTTGGGAGATCAGTAAGCAGCTAAAGGTCAATAAAGGTAAGTAGATCCCAACCCTTTAATGTCCACCATGACTCCATGACTGAACTTCTCCATCCTGGAGTTGTTGTTGGGTCTGCCACAACATCCTTTGAAAGGTAAACCAACTAAGAGGTTTTGCACAAACTTATTGACCCCAGTCCTTGCTGTCTTCTTCCTCTGGGGCATGGACCAGATTATGAGATGGTCTCCCCTCTCTGGCAGAAGCAGAGTCATGGGTGGTTGTGTTGTCTTGGTTTTCCCCTATCTTCAACTATCCTTTTGACTCTCCTTGGCAGGTCTGACAAGAAATCAAAACGACCACATCTCCAAGGCACGCATGAAGACCCTCAAGATGACCATAGTGATTGTTGCCACCTTCATCATCTGCTGGACCCCATACTACCTCCTGGGCTTGTGGTACTGGTTCCAGCCAGCCATGATCCAGAAGATGCCGGAGTATGTCAACCACAGCTTCTTCCTCTTTGGCTTGCTGCACACCTGCACCGACCCTATAATTTATGGACTGTACACACCCTCCTTTCGGGAGGACGTGCAGTTGTGTCTCAGGGGCATTGAAACAGCCATCACCAGGCAAAAGAGACACAAGCCCATCTCAGCTTCAGAGAAGAACATCAAGGACAGTGCTGCAAATGGTGGGGTGGCATCAGGGGGCTCCAACGGGACAACTGTCAGCATGGTCTGATGAAGAGATATATCCACAAGGGGATGGCAGGCACAGCTTTGGGAGTGTTTTGTCCTGTAGGACCATTCTGGAGACTTTCATGATGAGGTTCCCTACTCAGCTTTATTGGTTGAGGGTCTCTGGCCCGAGACTGAGAATGTGTCTCCTGCCTTTACTCAGGGTGAAAAATATTTGGGGGTATTTATGGTCATTCTGCTGTATTCTGGCAGCGCTGTGACAACTAGAAAAACATTCTTTTTGTACTCAACGCATGCTCCGGCCCTGATTCTGGGAGCAAGCTTCTCCACACTTCCAGCATCAACCCCTGGGAGGAAATTTGCCATCTCCTCTGTGGTCCAGGGTCATGTCTCTGAAGCGGCTGGTCTTCAAGTGCCCTTTGCACCTACACCCAGCTGTAGAGCTGCATGGATGGTGTCACCCTGAGGCTGCAAAGGTGTGATCACAGGCTTTTACTCTGTTTTCTCCACCCGTTGTTGGAAAAGCTCTTTGGAAATTCCGGATCTCCTGACTCAGAACCTGCCTGGTTCTCCCATGGCTGTGTGACAAACCCTGGAAAAGATCCAAATGTCTGGAGGTTGATTAATTCAGGGGCATTCATCCTCCAGGTGTGGTGGGGAGGGAGGGAGTGCTGTGGGGATGGAGGGGCTCAGGCAAGAGTGGTACAAAGAACTACAGGGGAGTGGGGTGAGGTTTCTTCTCTCTTTTGAAGACAGCCAGAAGAGAAAACAGTCCCTGCTACCGTTTTCTGGTGTGAAGGGGATGGTACAGACAGACACATCATTACACAGCAGCTCTGTGGGACACAGGGCAAACCAGGAGGGAGGGTATTTGGGGTAATGAGAACCAGACCTGACACTGCCCAGGCCCCCTAGACTTTTCTGTCCCCATGTCCCAGACCACACGCTGGCAGGTTGCAGGCCACATGCTGGACACATTTGCTTTGCTCTAAGCAGCACCAGCCCCTTGGCTCTGCCCCAGCAGAGCAGGTGCAGCCACCCCACAGGTGTTGTCCGAGGTGTCCCAATGATGGAAGGGATAGGAAGCAGCTGGTAGGTGCAGGGGTCTATCAGCACCTCTTTGTGCCAGAGGCAAGTGAGGGTAAGGAGGGTTTCTGGAGGGATCAGCTGAGCTTTGGTGAGTAACATGGGTTGTTTGCTTTCTACAACTGTGCCAAAAGTTGCTTGTGAAGGCAGAGGTCTCTTCTCTGGGTGTGGGTTGAAGAGATGCATTTATTCAACTGTGTTGTCCTTTCCAGGTAATTAGAAATAGTGGATTATTGCTTTCTTTTCATTCTCTGATGCTTGTTATTAAAAGTGGGATTTGCTTTTGAAGAGAAATTTAGTTTTGAGCCAGGTGGGTGGTTGTTTTCTTAGTTTAGTTAAACCTTTGGACAGCTCAGGAGCTCTAGACTTGGCAGGAGGCAGTTCCTTGGCTATTTTTGTGGCCACCGCAGCTTTGAATGAGCATCTGGACATTATCAGGATGAAAGAGCTTTGTTTTAAAAACAACTCTTGTCTTGCTGTGGTTGCATGCATAGGGAGCTGGGAGATGTCTTCCCCTCAAGAAAACAAGTCTCCTTTGGGCACTGAGGGGGATTTTTCTCAACCTTGTTTCCGAGAGGTGTTGGCTCCCCATCAGCCGGAAAGGATCTGGACTGGTCTCCCAGTGCGCCAGCTAACAAATTACTAAAATTGGAGGGGTGGCAAGTAGTCCTTGCAGGCTGGCTGAGGCTGTGCAATGAGGACACAGGAAGCCACAGTGCTCAGGGTGATGCTGAGCTGCACATGGGTATTCAGCCTTTGCCTTTCTGGTACTAATTATTATTTATGCTAAACATGTAGCCCAAGGAGGAAAAAAAAAATCAATTAGAACTGCAGGAGTCCAGACCAACTGGTGGGGATTAGTGTGAGCCATTTAGGAAGCATCCAAACTCCAATGAGATGCGTAATCGCAGTTTGGCTTTCCTGGGCTCATTCTGCTCAATGTTAATTACCCAATGCTAACAGAGCAGGGGCTGGCTGATGCCAGGCTGGCAAAAACGGGCTTCTTGAAAGGTGATGGGAAAGGCTTGCAGTAGGGGAAGCTAATTTATTCATCAGACATTCCTTTGGTCTCTTTGTTTATACTGCTGATGGGAGGCAGGCCTTGAAGGTGTATTGGTTCTCTGGCAAGCCTTGAATAAGCAGGAAAGTGTCTTTAATCTACTGAAAACTATCTTCATCCACTTTTTGCTGAGTGGGACAGAACAGATCCAACATTGCTCATGCACTTAAGACCACATGTCTCCTCTTGCCCAGCAACAGGAGAGCTCAGAGGTCTTCTCTGAGGAGCAAGAAACATTTTTTTCCTTGTGGGAAGGATCCACCATCTTCACACCCCATGGGTACAGTGAAAAGGCAAAAATAGGTTTGGCTTTAGGGGGACTTGGTGATCTTACAGTAATTTAGGTTGGAAAAGTTCTCTATGAAGAGTAGAAAAAGGGAATTCTGGCAAGCATATATACATTAGTCCTTAGGGGAAGCATAGCACATCTCTTGGGATGATTGCAGGCACTCCAGCATTGCTCCTTTTGCCCATCTCTTTCATACCTTCCCTCCTGTTGCTGATGTTCAAAGTGACATCTTGTGGAGCCTGGAGTGTGGGCAAGGTGCCCAAAGTGACAGCTTTCATGAGAGAAGAAAAATGTCACTGGAAGAGTGTGCTGCCAAGCCATGTGCCCACTGCATGCAGGAAGTGGGAGCAAGCAGGTGGGCAGCACCTCTCTGGGGAAGCTGGGATCGGTCTAGGTCTGGATCTTGCCAGAGGTAGACCAAAGCGCAGGTCTGCTTTGAATATTCTTGCATTTCTGAATCTGCTTTTCTTACATTTGCTCACACTTTAGAGAGCACAAGATTTTTGCATCACTTATCGGGAGCATGAATCCCAGAGTCTCACTTTCCCCCTTGCGTAGGGGTGGTCCTGCTTTCTGTGGGGCTTCCCTCTCTCTCCCCACATTGCCTCAAACCCCTTGTCTCCAACAGCACCTGCCCTTCTCCTCAGCTGGCTCCTGAGATCTCCATATAAAAATATATTTAAAATACATAGAGAGACAAAAAATACTTTTTATATATATTATCTGTGTCTGCTTGTGGGAGGAAAATTCTCCCACTTCCTCAGAACCTGCCCGTTTCCACCAAGGAAACACCAGTTACCACACTTCTTGCAGTCCCAGCCAGGATTAGATTTGTCTGATTCAGTAACAATTCTTTAATATTCACCACAGTAATGTAATGAATATCTTAATAAAAGCAGGTAGCTCTGTATTTCACAACTCCTCGACCTCACCCTGGGCTGCCTGCTCCAAACACAGCGGCCCTTTGTTGGGGAGGAAATTCTGATTCATTCCCTGTTAGTGTTTTTATAGCACTGTGCATGTTCAGAGAACCACGCAAGTGGCTTAAGAGGCTAACACAAACCTTGGGTTAATTCATAATACTGTTAGTTACTCAGCACAATACCCGCATTAATCCAGCTGACTGCACCTCACCACGTTGGGAAACACATGCTGAAATCAGCAGGGAGCACAGAAAACAAGCGTGGGAGTAGGATATTAAGTATTTTGCCAGGCTGCTAGGTAGGATCTGAGCACCTTAAATGTATTTAAAATATTTTCCCATTGCTGTTGCCCCGCTCCGCAGCTGTGCAGCTGAAGCAATGATGAGGCTGTGCCCAGAATCCCTGCAGGCCTGAGCATGAGGGATGGGGCTACAAGCTCTCCGAGGGATACTCCACACACATCCATCAGGACTCAGCTCCCACCTGCACCACCTCCTTTTTTTTTGGGTCTATTCAAACTGATCAAAGCAGAAAAAGCTGTTTTTTTTCCTTTGATACCTGCTGATTTCATTGCAGAGCTGGACTGTGCCTGTCTGCCATGAGCCCCCACGATGCTTTCTCTCTGGGGACATAGCCTGGAGCTATTATTACTTCGTTTGCTTACTCTCAGAAACTTTCCTATGCAAAGAAATCCTAAGAAAAGAGCTTTAAATCCCTGCTGTGTTCCTTTCATCTGGCTCAGGAGCTCCCAGGTTTGTGCCTTTCCCTGCAATGCCAGCAGCCAGCCATCCCACAAACTGCTGCTCAGTCTCCTCCTTTTCCAAACTGCCCCAAATAGCCCATCTGTTCCCAAAGATGGAGGTTTTTTCAGACATGCCAGGCTTTTTAACAAACCATTACCCTTTAGACAGCATCAAATACCTCCAGGTTTTCTGGCTGTCACATTACCTCCCATAAACTTGTATATTTACATTGCACAACATTTAATATAACATGCTGAGGAAGACCAAAAATGGGCAAATATTCCCAAGACCCCTGTGCGTGTCTTAAACTCCAAGTTTCTGCATTGAAATATCAAGGAGCAAACTACTATAAAGTTGAATCTGTTGCACAATAAATTATTAGTTTATGTATATTTTAATTGCAAATCTCTGCAATAATTAGCACTGACACTTCTTGGGCTGATGTGCTGAGTGTGCTTTGACAGTGAGCATTATTAACGGGCTGTAAAAGGCAATGGGGAATTGGATTATAATGTTCTTGTTTTGCAAGCTGTATGGTGAATAAATAAATTTGTTCTGGCAGCAAAATTAACTGGGATAAATGTGTCTAGCTCCAGTCACCAAGAAGAGGGCTTGCTGTAAATGAATTTGTTGTCAGCCTTAAGTTAAAAAAATCTGGTTACCAGGACATTATTTCTGGCAATTAGGTACTAGAACAACATCAGAAAAAGAAGAGATTTTCTTTGAACTATTTAATGAGTAAGGTAGTAATCACAGACTCATTTGCTGGAAATATGTGATGAGATTTACTTTTTTTGTGGTTAGGGTTCACTGTGCAATGAAAACCTGCATTTATCAAATCTACTAAAGGCTGGACTGAGAGACTGAACTGTGGCACAGATCTGGCTTCTCCTTGCCTAGAATCCCTGGGTCTTCACGGGGTTATCCCATGGCCAGTCACTAATCAGAGGACAGTTCTTTGCTCCTTCTTCTGTTTCAGGCAGTTGTAGGTTGCTTTGTAACAACAGCAAACACAAATGACTTGACAGGAGGGAGTGAGTGTTGCCCTGTGTATGTTGCATTACTAACGTGCACATGGTGTGTTCTCTAACAAATCCCCAGTTTGGTAAGAACAATCCTTATTCAGTATTGATGCTGAAAACCCTGACTTTGTCTAATCTGCACAGTAAAATAGGATAAGACAGATCATGGCTAAGACCACAAGCCTTGTAGATGTTTATGCTGGTTTTGTCCAGGATAGAATGAATTTTCCTCATAGCAGTGTAGTAACTATATTTTGGATTTGTGCTTGGCTGCCAGCTGGGATCAAAACACAACAATGTTCTACAGAGGGGAAAAAACACACTAGAAACCATTTAACTTCTTCCATTTTAGTGGTTGTTTTATTTCTTGTTGGTTTTTTTTAACTTACAATCATTATGCTCAAATATAAAAATTCCTGACCAAAGTTAGTTTTAAAAGTTTAAAAGTAATTCCATCTGCATTGATACATGCCAAACATCACTAGATTCAGTTTCTGAAAACATACTGATAAGACTCCCAACAAGTTGCTTTGCCTGACATCCAGAAAAATCCTCCTTTCCAACTTGTGCAAACATACTTCAGCTTGACAGAAAATAAGTTACACCTGAGTGTTTGCACACTTAGTTTTCATTAATCTTAAATAACCTTTTTTCCCCATGGACCCTTAACGATTGACTCATGCTAAACTGCACCACTGTGATCCTTTTCAGCTGTACTCAGCATCCTCATGAATCCCAGGAACACAGAAATAAGAATAAATGCAGAGATGCCGTGAGGATTAATGTATTGGTGACAGAACCGGAAAGCTCCAGGCACCTTTATTTCCAGAGCTCTGGAATAGATGCAGTGCATTGCAGATCAGCTATTCTTAAGGCACATGGTGAAAGTAACAGTTTATCATCTCGGGTGGTTCATCTCTCCGAGTCAAACATTCTGTGCCAGTAGTAGATGAAGGTTGGCGAGTTGCTGGCCCCTATCACTATCAGCAACAGCAGGTACAACATCATCATTACGGCAAAACGGTGGGTGTAAAACCAGGAAGATTCATTAGAAGGCCTGAAAAGGGAAAAGTGCATTAATTCTGTCAAATATGCATGAATAGTTGGCAAAGAGTATCTCAGGTTTTGATATTTTAAGCAAATGCAATAGAAACAGAAAGTTGTTCCACAATCCATGTAACTAACAAAGCCTGATTTTCACCACATCCCTTTTCCCTAAGTCTCCATGCACAATCCTGTCTTTTGTCCCCATGTTCACACCTTTCCCTGTGGTCTGGAGCTGTAGCTGCCTGGCCTGTACACGTGTTGATTAGCTGAGTGAACACTGCCACTTAGGATAGATAAGGGCAGAGTTAAAACTGAGGCAGTTTTAAGAGCTGCACTCACCAGACATCCACTCTTGGTTTCCTGCCACAAACAGATAATTAGAGCTCTCACAGACACTAAGTGCTTACAGGTCTGGTAAAAAAGCAAATTTAGCCGAGCCTGGGAGTGTCAAAGAGCAAGACAGAGGCAACGTGATGGTGTAAGACTTATTTCCATAGGCAATGGGCTAAAACCAAATTCTGGTGGTGCAGTGTATCTTTCTTGGTTGTTTTCTGTTGTTTTTCAACAATGAGATGTGTTTATCTGGCTGTTGTAGCAGCTCATCCCTCTAGACAGCTGAACTCTTACCTCCTATGCTGCTTCTGTGAATACACTAGCAAGTATTTAACTCGTAAGAGCTGGTTGTTTGTGACAACGAAGTATTTCTGTGGTACATCTCCTCCTTCACTGTTTTTCACTCTTGCTCTTTTTCTGTCTATTTCTTCTGAATCTGAATTGGCAAGAGAAAAGAAAAAAAAATGCAGAACTTCAAGTAACTGCAAAAAAAGTAAACAACCAACACCCCCATACACACCCCCCAGAAGAATGGGAATGAGATAACTGAAGATCTAGTCTTGGTATTCCCCTGAATCCAAGAATAGACTGAGAAGTTTGCTTGAGGCTATACCACTCCTAGTCATCCTTGGTATGGATGACATTATGGCCCAGACCAGGGTGACAAGGAGGTGAGTCTCCCATCCAGTGCTCGAGAAGCCACTGATATTAATAATGAAAGAAAAACAACATGAAGGACGGATGTACTAACTACACAGTTTTTACTGTAATAGACTCACCTTTCTTCTTCACCTGACACTTTACATCTGGGTGGTCAATGATCTCACAAACAGCCACACAGCTGAGGATAGAGCCCAGTGCGCTTCGCTGCCAGCCGAGACCATGAGGGCTGTACAGCAGAGCCAGGCTCAGGTCACTGGTCAGATAGGTGCCTTCACCAAACAGGGATGTCTGAAACAGAGCAGAAATCTATCCTAAAATCATGTACTGCAAACCTCAAACAACATACAAGTGTTCTTTCCTTTCAGACTGGCAGTTCTGCTTCTGAAGGTAAATTACGAAAGGCCTTTCTGACCCGTGTTGGGCCTGGTCCACGCGCTGTTTCTGTCCTGGCACAACCTCCTTGGGGTGGGGCTGCTGCCCTCTCCCATCCCTCAAATTAGCTGCTTGGCAGAGCATTTGGTGTGGACAGATTCATGCTTTCCCGGATTTGGAGTTAGTTTGCCAGCATAAGTATTTTACATCAACATGACTGCACCGTTCTTAAAAGGCATTTCATCAATTTATTGAGACTGTCATCATTCAAGTAATCCAAACTCCCCAAACAAGGCAAGGCTTTACTTCATTTTAATCCATGCTTTACTAGAAAAGAGGAAAGTACTTTTCAATTTGCCACACTGGCTAAAATTATTACTCCAGTAAGTCCATTGTACCCAGTAAACCATTACTCATCGAGAATGTGGGGAAAATAACATAGTCCAGGTTGACTGCTAGGTCAAGCAGGTGCTGTGTCAAAGCTGCCTTACAACTGACACAAAAAGCCAGGAGTCTCAACTGCCCTTCCACTGAAATCAAAAGAGGTGCAAATCCCATGGGTTGTATCCCTAAACCAGACCATTTAAGAAGGCTCCACTTGCAAGTAGCACCTGAAACTTTGCTGATCTAAACACAAGGCCAGGCAGAAAATCTCCACTGTCCTCCTCCTCTTTAGACAGGCACTTCCCAGCTGCAGGCTGTCAGACAGGTCAGGATTTTCAGAGGAATTACACTTCCTTATAAAGAAGCAAAGGACAGTCATGAATTGTCACGCTGGTGAAAAGGGTTTCATGCCACTTCCAGATTTTACCCTCAGGCTGCACTAGAAAATCCAGCACAGCCATCCACAAAGGCCTACACTGAAATGAAAATAGCAGTACAAGATCATCAGCACATTTCATACCCCAAAAGGAATCTGGGCCTATTTTTAAAAAGTGTCCCCAGCTGCAAGTGACCAAGGGAAGATGGTGTCAATGGCAGGAGCCTCACCCTGTTCAAGTGGCAGTGCAGGCCGTGGTGCAGGATGGAATGGAAGTTCTCCAGGCGGCTCCCATGAAAGGCGTAGATAAGGTCCTGCTCTCCCTTGGTCTCAGCAAACTTGGTGTTCATTTGATCACAGTACACGATCTCAAAGAGGTAGTCTGGAGCAGGAACTGCAGCCCCAGACATCCCTGTGAGTTCCTGGATCTTCTCATACTTAAAAAACAGGAAAGAATATCAGTGTTGATTTATGTGGTTAGATTACTCACTGGAAATTCTGCTTCCTGTCCCTTCATACTGTTTAATGTATTCTGATTATACTTTTCTAAGTTAGAATTCAACACTGTCACAATTCAAAAGTAAATGAACAGTAAAAATTCTACTGGTTTCTTGCTATCAAAGTTAAATCCTAATTCTTCTCTCCAGAAAAAAACCCAAATCTGAATTGTAATTATGAATTAGTTTATGATGCAAGGACAATACCACAATTCTACCTTGGCTACTAAAACAATATATTCATCAGCTGATCTTGCAAGAGAAAAAACCACGAAAATAGAAGTTGTTTTCATCTTGCTGCTAATCTCTACAACTATTTTGATCCCTGTTACAGAAGTGCCTCAGTGGTTCTGAACCTTTCCCTTTTTGGGGCAGTATGCAGAAGACAAGAGTTCTCTTTCTCAGTGACAAGCAGGACCCAGCTCCAATGACATCTGAGTTGGACTCTCAGTCTAAACCATGCACGTATGTGTTATGTTAACTGCAGTAACCAACCACAATCACTGCCCATCATCAACTACTGACAGTGATAACTATTTCTTCCAACCAGTATTCCTGAAAATTTTACTTAAAAACACCCCTCTCTATGTACAGAGAAGAATGGATTTATGTTCAACTGTCAAGCTCACACAATAACCAACTTAATTCTGACATGAGGAAATATTCTCTGAAGTGCAAGTTTGCCTTAAAAACCAAATTCTAATCAAGATTTTGAGAATACAAAACTTACGTCCTGTTTCTTAGTACTTTGTATCATGAAGACTTTAGATGACAGAATCCAACTAAACAGGTCCCACGTCCTTTTATCTGTATTTGGAACAGACTCCAGAAGCTCTTTCAGGCTTGGTAGAGCGTTGGTATCTGCAAGCTAACAGAGGCATTTAGCACAAGCTCCTTAGTGCCATTGCGATTGAACAGGGACCTCTAGTGAAAACAAAACAATATTTCACCCCAACAAACTGAAAAGCAGGTTCTGTTCTGAGATACAAACTGAAACTGTATCCAGTTTGTGGGGAAGTCTGTCAATTGCTCTGAAAGCAAATAGCAGGCAAGTTATAAACAGTGATATTACCAACAGTATCTGTAGGGTTTGTACAGGAACAATCAAGACTCCTGAGAGAAAAGCTGTCACAAAGCAGTCTGTGCAGCAGGCCTGACGTGGGGGTGTTCACGCCACGTAACATGCAAACCCTTCAATATGAATTTGAATTTCAGGTTGGGCAAGCTCTCGTAACACTTCATAGAACGTTAGAAACATTAAGGCTGGAAAAGACGTCTGAGATTACTGAGTTATTATTTTTTGCCAAGCCCACCACTAAACCCTGTCCCCAAGTGCCATATCTATGTGTTTTCTGGACACCTCCAGGGATAGTGATTCCACCACTTCCCTGGGCAACCTATTCTAATGCCTGACCACCATTTCAGGATAGAAATATTCCGGAATACTCGAGCAGCTTGAGGCCGCTTCCTCTCGTCCTGTCCCTTACTACCTGTTACCTATCGCTTGTTACTTCACGTGCCCACACCGGATCTGGGCGTTTCCCAGTGTGGGTTTATCGGTCAGAATCCCAAATACTCCTTTAAACCTGGATTCCTTGACTGGATAAACCCTTGATCCTGCTTTATCCGTGACCCTGCGGTGTCGCTGCCCTCACCTCGGCGGGCAGCCCGTGCTCCCCCATTGAGGAGGTGCCCTGGCTCTGCGGGCAGCTCCCCCGGGCCGGCCCCCGGCACTCACCAGCCCCTCGAAGTCCTTGGTGTCGCCGCTGGCGTAGCGGCCCGGGAAGGGCCTCAGCGCCGAGTCGCGCTTGTAGCTCTGCAGCGCGGCGGCAAACAGGCTGCACCGCAGGTC
>NW_008236184.1:6834101-6841366 GCF_000691975.1 Corvus brachyrhynchos | reverse complement strand
TCGGAAGAGGGGTGCGAGAGGGAATGGCACCTTTGCCTCAGGTAATGACCTGAAGAAGGGTATGAGGAGGGAGTGGTGCTTTCCCCTCAGGATGGGACTGTGAAAAAGTGCAGTGGGAAAATGGCGCCATCCCCCCAGGTGTTGATCAAGAGAGGGGTACAGCGGGCCATGGCGTCTTCCCCTCAGGAGGAGACCAGGAGAGGGTATAGATGGGAATGGTACCTTGCCCTCAGGTAGAGATTGGGAGAGGGGTACAGGGGGAAATGGCATCGCTCTCACAAGTAGAGATTGGGAGAGGGGTATGGGGAAATAGTGCTTTCTCTTCAGGTGGAAACTGTGAGAGGCCTACAAGGTACAACAGCATCTTCTCAGGTAGTGACCTGGAGGGGGTAAAGGGAGCAATTGCCTCTTCCTCTCAGAGACTGGAAGGGGTTATGGATTGTTGGGAAAAATGTGACCTTCACCTCAGGTATAGACCAGCTCAGGTCCATGGCCCATGGGGCAGGGAGAATGTGGAGGGGGATCCCAGCTCTCTGTACCCACTGTGCCAGCACATTGGGATCCCAAGGCCTGGGACAGTGGGGGGACAGTGACAGTGTCCTGGGGTGTTAGTTGCACCGTGGCCATGTCAGATGGCTTGTGCCCCATCCTCTGCACAGCACCGGGAGGGTCCCTGGCTCCTGCCCTCAACTGCTGGGGCATGGCAGATGCAAACTCACAGCTTGGTCATTGCATTCGTGTGAAACAGCAGATTAACCAGAAAGGTCATCCAAGGAGACTGCTTTTTGTGTCAAATTTGGTTTTATGTATCTCTAATTTTAACAGACTAACTTAAGTCAAAAACATGTAGATGTCATTACTCCTCAACAATTCCCTTTATCATCCAAACTTGTAGTCTCAAGGAAGAATCCAAGTTAGCTTGAGTCATCTCTGAAGGCTGGTGTTGCAGGATTAAGGGAGAGGAATTCACTTTTTAATTGAACCTCTTCATGAGGTTGCATTCACTATGTTGCTTGAGATTGAGACTCAGGTGTTCCTCCTTGGAATGCTGGTGTAGTGTTAGTGCTGTGAAGCATCTTTCCAGTCCCAGAATGTCTTAGAAATCAGGGTGGAAGTCCATTCAACCCAAATTGTTGGTGTCCCGAGTACAATTTTGGAAATGTATAGCAATATTGGATGTCTTCTAACACCTTTCTTGGTTTCTTCATTCAGGAGGGATATTGCACATATCCATGAAGTGACTGATACAGGCACTGCACAGATGCTCAGAAAAATGCTGAGGTCAGTTGTGAGTACCTGTAACTGGGCTCTCATCTCATAGCTGAATCTCTAGAGATAGCTGGAGCTGCAATTTGCAGCCTTCTTGAACAGGAACGCCAGCTGTGTTACATCCTGTCTAAGGGCAAGCTGGTATCAAAGCAAAAAAAAATAGGAACTTCACTCCCAAGTGCAGAATTCCTATTCTTACTCATCCACTTGAATGGCTTGAAATTTTTAATAATTCTGACTATGTTTAATAATGAGGAGGTTTCAAAATTTTGGTTAGAACCAGATTGATCATAGCCTGTGCGCAATTGCATTAAATTGTAATATATTTCACAATGATATATATAATTGAATTAAATTGTAGCTTTGTTTACTTGCTTTTTACTAGTTTATCAAAAAAGTGTCTTTCCATGACAGCTGCATCACAAAGGCTGCAGTAGGAAGCCATCACTTCTAGGACAGCACAAATACTTGCTTGGGACATATTTAATGGCATGTAGACAGTATTATTTTAAAGGTGCCTTTAGTTTATGTTACCCAATTTAGTAGATACCTGTATGTGTTTTTATCTTTAAAACATTGTCCAGTTTGTGAGGTCTGTGCTATTTTTCAACTTGCTTGCTCCAGAGGGTCTCCCACATGCCAGCAGCATGGATGGGTGCCTTAAGACAAGAACTAGCACCACACAAAGCCTCCTCTCAGGAGTTACGGAAATTACCCAGACTTAAAATGCAGCTGGAGTGATTCCTTTCCATTTTTCTATATCCTTGAGAGGATGTATTTTACTTTATCTGATGTGGTGCCTTATTCTCCTGTAAATATCTGATATCTCTGACAGGCTGTTAGCAACATCATTCAGTGATCCAGCTCAGGACATGTTTATTATCTCCCATGATATTAAATTGTTCTGTGCGATCCTTTTGAAAAATCAGTCCTTGGCTGTCTAATTGGCTGGTTTCATTCACTAATAAATCATTAGATGTAATATTTTTTGGTGCCTGTTAAAGAAGATTAGAAAATGGTAGAGATGTCTCTTTCAATTTCAAAAATTCCTTGGGTGGAATTTTACATTGTTATTTTGAGCTCTTGAACTGATATAATTCCAATGCCCTCATTTAAGGTACCAATTACTGTGGTAGAGGAAAGAGGAGGAGTATTGCTCTTCATATCTATGGGACAGGTAAAGACACTCCATGCAGCAAAAGGTGTGTCTCTTGTTCAGGAATTTCTGCATGCTGTATCTTCTACCTCACAGCATGCCCAGGGCTGTGGTTTTGGGACAGAGAGTGGGGTGGAGAGCAGGACACTCAGGGCACTACCAGCTGGAGCACTGCTGTGGGGAGTGGGGCATCCTGGCATGTGATTAAGGAGTGGGAATAGGTAATAGTCCCTGAGGAGAAGCTGAAAGACAGTGTGGTGAAATGGGAATGGAGAGCTGGAGGGAAAAGGTTTTCCTTGGTACCACATCAGTTCTGGGGATGCTGAGCTTCCTGTGCCACCACTTTTTATATTACTCTAAGGGAGTCAAAATGCAGTGAAAGACCTTTTGTGGCCTTGTTTTGGTTTAAAGAAATTAACCCAAAATAGATCTAAAACATCACTGGCACTGTAATACTTAATGGAGATTCTGAGAGCATTGATCCAAAACTGATGCCTACCTTTGGGATTCCAAATGGATGGTGCTTCCATTACGGCAAGCTCAGCTGTGCTCGGCGATGACAGATATTGATGAGATAACAAGTTTGCTGTATCGATGCTGCCTGAGAGTGCTGCCTGCTCAAACTCGTTTAACATTGGGCTAAACCCTGTGTCACAAAGCTGCCCCTAAGCCAGAGATGAAGCACTGAAAGCTTTTGGGGCTGTTCTAGGAGAGGTGCCCCTTTGTGTGCTGGTGGTCCTGAGCATCAACCACTGTAGACTCAGACCTGTAAAATGTAGGCAGATAAGCCTGGATAAAATCATTGTTCCTTTGGAGGGGAAGCACAATTCCCCTCAGGGTAAGCTACAGCAGATAAGGTTTTCCAGCCTGTGCTTTGCAAACCAAACCAAACCAAACCAAACCAAAGGTTTCTACTCATCCCTCTCCCGACAGCTCCAAGAGGCACCGTGTTGGCAAGGCTCTGGAGTCAGGACAAATGTGGAACAGCTGCTGGTTTAACTTTGGTGTTGCTGCTTTTTAATTAAGTGCTGTGAGTGTGTGCTGTGGGCTGAAGGCTGAAATTCAAAAGCGTCTTTCCAATCCTCTGGAAAACAACCCAATGAGCAATGTTGAGTGATATGTTATGCACCTCAGCATTTCTTAGCGACTGCATCCCACATCCCAAGCTTACTCCCACACATTTGCACCCCTGCTTCGTGTGCTTCGATAGCTACAGGCAGGCAAGACTGGCTGGGGCACTGGCAAGGAGCTCTCCTTTGGTTTTTTGAGAAGGACTCTTCAAACGTGTTTCTCTTTTCCCACTTTATTTTCCTAGATAGAAAAGCTGTCCTTGGTGATTTGCTGTGATTCAGTGCAAAGATGATTTTGTAAAAGATGCTGAAAGGGTCATTGCCGGTGCAAGAGTTTGAATAACGTAGCTGTGTGGCTTCTTATGAAATTGAAGATCTGATTATTAAACATAGACTGTAATAAAAATAGTTTCTGGGGATGGCAGATGCATTTCAGCAAAGAAATGTGGCTCAAATGTCTTCATTTAATTCCAGTGTGTTTAAAATTGATCTCATGGACCGGAAAAGAGGGTTTTTTCCCCCTTAACTAGGGTCTGTGAAGGAAATTAATACAAGGAAGGGAAAATAGAAATACAATACCACACTCAGTGAAACAAATGCTTATGACTGAGGGCTTCGTTCCTTGCTAGCACCACTGGAACAGCCAGCTGTATAAGATATGTTTTATTATGGAATTAACCTTGACCTAAGGTTCAAAGAGAAAGGTTAGTTTGAAATAAATCAGTAGTATGGTCAGGTCACTTCAAAGAGTCTAAAGCTGAGCTTGAAGATTGCATGCTGTTTATGTGTATCCAGTTGGAATAGAACATATGGTAAAGATAATAGAAGTAAACTATTTATCTCTTCCACCCGCCCCCACTTTGGATTTAACGCCTTTTTGTCCTTTGCATAGATCTGCTGCAGGGGATGTTTTTATCCTGAGATGTTTATTGAAAACAGAAGTGTGGAATAAAACAACCTTTTAAAGTCAGCTGGGTAAAGCAGTTTTGCCTTTAACATTTTTCCAATTGCTCAGATTAAAGTAAACCGTTTTGGAAGTAGTCATGAATATGGTGAATCATATTTCTTTGTCACTTGTCTCAGTGAATTCAGACAGTCTTAGAAAAATCAAAACAAAATGTGCTCAGTTCTGAATTATTGTTATTCTAATCTAAAAGCAGGATCATATTTGTTACGAGTGAATTACATGGATTTAAGACCTTCCCAAATACCAGATAATTCATGAGACATCCCAGTAAAAAGGGCATGAGCATCCCAGCTAGCACAGGGAATGGAAACTGAGGGTGGTTAAGCAATTTACCCAAAGCCACTTGTAAACTGTAGCAAAACTCAGATTTGTCCTCATGGCTACTTTACGTTCCAACCCTTTTTGATGGAGAGGACCAGAATCCCACCTGAGAATTCCTGGATTCTGCTGCTTTATCCACAAGACTAACTGGTATCTTTTGGTCCATATGCCCTTACTCTTTTTCTCTCTGTGCCATAAGGGAGATACCAGGACTTGAAAGGCAGTGTGTCCACCACTTATTTGAGTCCAGATTCAGCTTTGTGCAGGTCACTGTATAGGGGAAAGAAAAGAACTTTTCAATTCTTTCAAACACATTGGATGCAGCCTGGTCTATCGGAAGGTGTTCCTGTTCATGGCAGTGGGACAGGATGATATTTAGGGTCCCTTCCAACTCAAACCATTTTTGGATTGGATGAAAGACAAGGCAGATGCAGTGAGGGGCTGGCAGTTGTTGACTTAGATGCAGGGGTTCTCCCTGTTGATTGCACCATTGAATTGCTGTAGTGCAAGGCCAACACTGTAGGTTTGCAGTGCTTACAGGGAAGCAGTGGGAAGAGCAGTGCTGCTGGATGCTGGGAAGCAGAGGGGATCCTCTGCTGAAATTAAAACCAGCTGCTGAGCCAAGACATGGTCACTTGGTAATAGCTTTCCTCCAGAGATTGTTTTTTCCATAATGTGTTACATGCAGTTTGCAGGTAGTAGCACGTTTTAAGATTTATGATTGCCTGACTTCTCCCATTAATAGGGAAATCTGATTATTGTCCATTTTAAAGCGATTGCTGAACAATAGAAAGGAGTATGCTGGTTCAAAGTAAACATAAAAGTGAGCTGAAGCTATGTTAGGGTGCTGAGCCTTTGATAGATTTTCTCCTTACTGCAGTCTTTGATCTGCCACACCAGAAAATAAACTCAGTGGGAGACTGGATATGGGATATAGAGCAGTTCACCTCTAGGTCATGGTCTCCAATCCAGGCCAGGTCAGGAGCGAGCCTCTAGGTCAGTTCTGGCAGGAGCTGGGGGTGGCAGCACCCCTGATGTCTGTGCTGCACCTGTGTCATGGCACAGGGGGTGTGTGGGTCTGTAGGGACACCCCTGCAGCAAATGGGGGACCTGTTGCTTCTTCCCCACTTCCCAAATGAGAGCTTTGCAGCTTTGCCAAGGAGATAAATGACATGGGAATACCCAGGGCAGCGCAGGGGCTGCATCAGGATTTGGCTCTCAGGAATGCTCTTGCTGGAGAAAGCTGAGTGCTCTGGCATGGGATGTGTGCAGGTCACACCCAATCCTTCACACCAATCTCTGTGTTCTCCGTCTTATCAAAAAATGCAACAGCTGTGCCTGTTAGTTATCAGTTAATCTAAACAAAAGGGAAGTCTTCAAAGTGCTCATATCAGCCTTGTAGGAAGAGACTTCTGGATGTGCAACAGTTGTCCTGGAGGCAGCAACATCTCCTGGCAAGTAAAGGGCTGTTACCTGAGAAATATATGAGCCCTTTGTCTCCCCACCTTTGGAGGGCTGATTTCAAAGGAAAGGTTGTACAGCTTTTTTTTGGAAGGGACTGGATGCAAATGATTCCAGGTAGAAAGCACAGCACATGTTACAGGTCAGAAATAAACTGATACAGTGGACTAGTGTAAGGTTTTGTGGCTATGGAATGTGAATTTTGGGCTATGAACCTTGACTGAAGCTGAGAAGGAACATGCATGAGTTTAAACATTGTAACTGAAATCTCACGATTTCTCACTGTTGGGGAAGTCACTTGAGTTTCTTTTTGATGGTTCCAAGAAGAGCAGAAACAGGGATTTTATTGCGCTTCAGCTGTGTCAGATGTGGGGAGCTAGTTCTATCTTGTGCAAGAGACAGCTGCCAAGATTTGTCTTTGCAGGAAGGGAAACAGAAGTGAGAAAGGTCTGGAATCTCATGTAGCTCTGGCCAGAATCATGTTATTTGAAATAACTGGTTATCTGAAGTTTGGCCAAACCTCACTTCACGCAAGGGTCTCAACACCAGACTAGAGCTATAGGGATAAATAGCAAGACCCGGGCTGTCTGCAAGGGGACTGGACCCTGAAGCTCTGGTCCAGCTTCAGCACTGTATGAAGGTAACGTAAGGAGCTGCCAGAGTGATCCCACTTCTGCTGAGCTCCAGAATACCCAACCTGGGATGCAGTGAGGGTTATCCTTAAGCTTTGGTGATTCTCATCTCTGTGGTGTTGGAGAGGATAAAGCAGCACTTAAATGCAGATTTTGCCTGGAGAGGTCCAGCTTTCCCCGTCTGAGCATTCCATCTGCTGTGTTGCTCTTTTTTGAGCCCAAGGATGCCTCTTCACAGTGAAAACAGCCAAGGAGGGGCTTGGCATAAGTGGTGTGTGTGTTGTGTCTGCTTTAGCTCATGTCCCAGGGAGAGGCCTTGTGCTGGATTGCAGTTGCCGGCTGATGGCAGCAGCGGATCTGCACAGAGGCAGCTCTGCCTGCTCACCTGC
>NW_008236184.1:6830373-6834038 GCF_000691975.1 Corvus brachyrhynchos | reverse complement strand
GCAGCTCTGCCTGCTCACCTGCCTCTGCCCTCTGCTGCTCTGACCACATTACCCCAAATATTGCAATTTTGGGTTATTCCCACTGCCCTGCTGCGAACCAGCCATTGCTTCGGATCAAGCAAGTCATACGCAGGAGAGTGATCGGAGAGTTGAGAGGAAATAATTCTGCTGCTTCAAAGGGGAAAAACTGCCACAAACTTTCTTTGTATGCACACCCACCTGCTGATGTGTCCCTTCATGCACAGAACTGGTCAATCATCTCCAAGAATATATGTCAGGCGTTAAGTTGTTCCTTCTCTAAAGACAGGACTGATATTTCCTTAGGAGCTGGGAGGCGACGGGACAACTCCCCCTCCCTTGGAGGCACTGTGGGGTTTGCCTTGCTGCTATCCTGCTTTTCCCTGGGGTGTGTCAGTGCATGGCATTACAATGAAAGGGAAAGATTCCCTGCATGCCTTCTTAAACACAAACAATGATTTTAGGGGAAGAAAGAGGACAATACGCTATTGTTACCGTTGTTCCCTACCTCAGCCTCACACTGAAATATTTAAGGTCCCCCATGAATAATGCAGCCTCAGCCCCAAGCCTGTTTTGCACTTCACACTAAGCGGGCCCATAAAACACCAGCATTGCTCCCGGCATACATTATGCTGTATAGAACATCTCCTACCGAGCAAAGCTTTGTCTTCACTGCCACAAAGGCTGTTGGGATTTTTTCCCTGTCTCCAAGAGAGATAACGAGCACAAGAGCTCTTGTTTTAAAATATTAGTGGGAACAAGTCACCTGTGGTGTTTTACCTGCTAACTAGCTGTGGTCCACACTGCATCTCCTGCTTATGCTGATGCCATGTCATTCCCTTTTTATCCAGTGGCTTATAGCAGGAGAGCTGTACAACACTTAATCTATGGAAAAATCTGTCATATTTAGCTGTCAGGCAGGAGACAAACTGATACATTAGGAGTCAGGATTGCTCCATAGCCTAAACCAGGAATTCTTTCTTTCTTAACTAGGAATTACGTACCTAAAATGCAGCAAGGAGCAGGAGCAGCATGTTGTAATGGCTTGAGGTTCATACACACTGTCACATACAGCATGTCCCTTCCCAGGCCCTTGTAAAGTTCAAGACAGATTTTTGTAGCATTTTAATGATGCTGCTAATGAGAGCAGGACCCCTGTGGTGTCTGGTTTAGTCACTTCCAGCCACACTGTGCAAAGGAAAACTGAGGCAAGAGGGAAAAAAAATACATGGCCCCAACTGCTTCCCATGAAGATACCTTTGCACTCACCCTAAACTACAAAGGTGAGGCCTTTAATGAATTTTGGATTAAAAGGAGCATTATGTCTCCGTGGACATCTGGTTTGTCATCAATAATGACATCAGGATCTGTCACATAGGAATTGCCATCTGTGATCCGGTCAGAGGCCTTTCAAAGGGAAGGAAGTGGGAGGGTGGAGATCAAGGAGCAGTTTGTTGCAGGGAAGAGTGACTTAGAAGCCCCAGAGGTGCACATGCCCTTCCTTCAGTTCAGCAAATCATTGAATTCCTTCATCAGCTCTAGGACAAAGGTATAAAAATCTTGGGTTGTAGAAAAATCTTGGGAAGCGTTTGCTGAACGGAGGAGATGAAGCAGGAAAAGGTGGGATTGTCTGCAAGGTCGTTAAAGAAAGAAAGGACCATAGAATCATAGAATGGTTTGGGTTGGAAGGGACCTTAATGATCACCCAGTTCCAACTCCCCTGCCATGGGCAGGGATACCTTCCTCTATACCAGGCTACTCAGAGCTTCATCCAACTTGGCCTTAAACACTTCCAGGGATGGGGCATCCACAGCTTCCCTCAGCAGTCTATGCTGGTGCCTCCCCACCCTCACAGAGTAGAATTTCTTCCTAATATCTGATCTAAACCTACTCTTACTGAGTGCAAAGGTTCATCCAGAGGTTTTCCAGCTGCTTTCTCCCACCGTTTGGGTTACACCACCTTCTAACTCTCTTCCAAACCAATGCTGTTTGGAAAGGTGAACATCTCTGGAAACCCACCTGCTGCCACAGCAGTAACATTAAACCCCTCAGGGACCCAGTGATGCTATTTTCCACATATTTTGTTGATCTCTTTATTAGCCAGGTAGGAACTTTCCCCACTGATACCTAAGATTAATCTGATCACCAGCCTATCAGCTGTTTATTTAGAGGTAAATCCTCATCCTGTATTTTGGCCATCAATCCTCATTAGTTTCTCTATATGGATGATTGAATAGTCCATTGCCTGCACTAATAAGCACCCATTAGCTGTCCCACAGAGCTTTAGCTTTATTAGAAACAATTCATGTCAGCCTAGGCCAGAAGAAAGGCTTTTAGCTGGATTGGTTTGATTGCATTACTTGGAAGGTGGCTTTTGAGCACCTGGAATGTTAGAGGGGTGCTGCATCCAACTGGGCTGCTTTTGTTGGAGAAATGCAGATGATATGGGTGTGTCAAGATGAGGATTTGCTGCAAGGGCACACAAAATGTATTTAAATCTGCAGAAATGTCTCTTTGGTTTGCCCTGTTTGGGTCAGTCTAGAAAGAATCTCCAAGAATTCAAAGTAAATGTTTCCAACATCTGTCTGGCTTTGGGCTTTGGAATGCCAGGAAATTTCAGGACTTGCCATTGGTTTTTCTCTTCCTTTTTCATTCTCCCTCTTCATTCCTCATACCACCAGCCCAGAAATTTCCCTTTTTGCAGCGTTTCAGGCTGCAGTAAGCTGGTTACAAGAAATTTGGCCCGCTGCTCTGCAGAAAAAAGTGTGGAAGGCAGGAGGAATTGCTGCAAATCGCTATTCAGCTGCTCTTCATCACACTGGCTCTGGCTTCCATCTACCCGACAGCCCTGCTAAAAGGATAATAATGCTTTAAAAATTAGAGTCAGCCGAACAACTACTTCATAAATTCATGGCCTTGCCCTGATCCTTTCCAGAAGTTTTTCTTTCAGATTGAGTCCACAGCAGACCTTGGATTCCTTGCCTTTGGAAATGCTGCTGCTTTTCTACTTTAGGACTACTCACTGGGTCACCCAGCTATGCCAAGGGAGTTACCAATTATTTTTCATTACCTCCACAGAAACAAACCTCATTTGGGGATAATCTTGTGCTGTCTCCTTCAGAGAGCACAGGATAATCTCTTGGTAGTGATGTCTCATTGTGGGATTTTTTCCTTGGTTGATAAACCAGTCCTGAAATCCTATTAAGAGATATTCTGCCTCCCCTTAAAATAGACAAACTCACAGATGAGACAAACTTGTGTGGAACTTGGAAGAGACCCTTGTTTTTGCCTACCTGATGGGAAACAGCTCTGGTTTGCAGCAGCTGTTCCCATCTGTACCACTTCTGAAAGCAGTTGGGGATCTAAAACAGCCCTTGGCTTTTATATGGGACTGATGGTCCTTCTCAGCTCCTCAAATCCTCCTCAAGCTACCAGCAGAAAACTATGGCAAATGGACTGGGGACTTGCTTGAGATGTGGTGGACAGGGAGCACTGGTTGAATGGGTGGTACAGCATCTTTTCAATCCATGTCATGTCCTACCAGTGTCAAGGGATGAATTGTCCCATTGGCTTTTCCACCTACTCCAAAGGTGTGGAGTGCTAGAGAATCTGGATAGGAGAGATCCCACCACTGTCAGATGAAGGTG
>NW_008236184.1:6822600-6830324 GCF_000691975.1 Corvus brachyrhynchos | reverse complement strand
AGCTTCCAGGATTTTCAGCCTGGTCCCCTAAAGAAGGCGACCTCTTAGTCTTTGTGTTCTCCAAAATAACTCTGACCCCAGAGAGCTCGTGCTTTCTGTTCACTTTATCTGCATGAAGAGAGGGACAAGATTGCCATCCATGGAGACATTAAAACACGCTCTGCAAGCATTAAATCCCTTCAAATTTAGGGTCTTTACATCATTAAGGAGGTTTGGACAATAAAAGAAAAACAAATCCATCAGTTGTGAGGGAAGTTTGAAAATGTCTTTTAAAAGGAAAGTAGATTTCATGAAAAAAATGAGTGAGGTGTAAAAATTAAATCTCTTACTTTACAAATCTGACACCTCCAGCAAAGTCAAATTGCTTCTCAAGGGATGCTGATGGGAAGAGGGAGCCTGCCCAAGTCTGGGATTCATAAAAACGCATGGAAAGTAGTTGATGTTGTGTTAGATTTCTTTGGGGGTTTTTAATTTACTCAGAGCTGCTCAGCTGTGGAGGACTCAGGTCCCTGCTGTGCATCTATAGGTTTTGTTGTGCACAGGATCAGTGTGTCCCTGTAGCTGGTTTTGTGACTGAAAATAGTGACAGTGATCTATTCTCTTGGGTTCTTTTCTTAGCATTTTGCTTTTGGCCTCCTCTGGGCTTTGAGAGTCAGGGAGCTGCTTCACCCATGAGCCAGGAAGCACATCTCCTGCTTTTGAGATGTACAAGAAGGGATTGCCACACTTCTCCATTTTGGGGGGGAAAATGTATCAATGCTTTTTTTTGAAAGTATGAATATATGAGATATATGAATGTATCTCATGTAAAAAGGACCATTCCCTTTCAGTGGTGTGTTGCCACGTTCCCCCAGCTCTACACTGCCTGAGCCTTTCTAGTGCCCATGAATAATTTCTCTTGGTGCAAACAATAATTTAACCCTGCAGATTAATTTTGGTGGAGCTGCAGCAGGGTCCAGGTCTGGCACATCTCCTCATAAAGAGAGGCTCTCTCCTCCTCGCTGCAGAAGTTGCTGGGGCCATAATCTGTCTCCTGTGCCGCATCTTCGCCTGAGGACTGGAAAGCCTGAGCCCAATCTTCAAAAATAAATCCATCACAGTAGCAGGGAGCGGATGAAGCCTCTGCAGATATAAAGGTCAAACGATAAAGGCCATGTTAAAATATGCTCATAGGAAGTGGCAGCTTATAAGTACTCTGTGATCTAATTACTTATGTCAGGCAGATAAGCCTGGACAGCAATTATTTTTAACCTAAATCACGCAAACAACTACTGTAGGAGCTTTGCCAGTTCTCAGCATTTCTTTCAATTATTTTTGGGGCAAACATGGAGCTCTGCAGGACTAACAGCTGTCTTGAATGATAGGTTTTCAGTTTCTTGAAGGTGGAGAGCTGCTTTAGTTATCTTTGGTTATCTTTCTTTTCCTCTTCTGAGAAAAATAAACCCTACATGTTGCATGTAGTCCATGGGCAGCCCACAAGGCTGAGCCTGGTTTGCAGTGCACGTGGAGCAGGACTGGGGTTTGTTTTCCTGCTGGCATTGCTGGATATGGGCAGAGGGGAAAGCTGTAGCTGAAGACAGCAGTTCTTCATGCTGGAGGATAGCAGCTCTTGGGATCTGCTGGGCTGGTGAGATGAACAGTGATTTGGAGAGGGAGAGAGTTGTTCCTTACCCTGCCACAGGTAATGGCCTTAGGGATTGAGCAAGGGACTGAGAGAGGAGCCACACAGGAGCACATCAACTCTTGGTCTCTGTGAAGAATGGAGGTCCCAGCCTGTGAATCCATCTCTAACTCTACACAGAGATGCCGTGAGTTGACCCTAAGCCCAGAGCTAGAGCACAGGATAGGAACCACATTGCCCTTTTGCAGGAGGCTGTCACAGCCTTCTGTTCCAGCCTGCCACACAAAATCCAGGTCTGCTTGGTCCAGCATGATCTTTCAGCCTCTGCATGACCTAAAGTCTTCCTTTGTGATTCTGGAGAAGCTTTTTAGCCAAAACATTTCTCTGTGCCTTACAGAGAGATTTTGGGACCATGTATCATCTTACATGATGCTTGGCTCTTTGACCTGTGCCTGAGGGAGCTGCCCCTGTTCTCTCAAGGTCATTTGAATATCAGCAGAGACGTTCATTATCCCAGGGCCTCAAGGAAGGTATTGATCACCTATGATGAATCGGCACATGTATTGTGCAGGAGGAATGGTTAGTTAATGGATGAAAGCTGTGAAAGCTCGTGCTTTCATCCCAGGCCGCTGCTTCTTTCTTTTCCTTGATGCGAGGGTCCTCCTGCCCAGTGGTGTGGGAGATGCAGAGGGGAGAGTGAGAGAATGGCTGTGGGAGCCAGTGGATGTTGGTGGTCTTGCTGGTCCTACCTTCTTTTACTTTCCAACTTGGCCTGACTGACTATCCCTGAACAATGGGTTTGCAGCAACACTCCAGCCATATGTGGTCCATAGGGAACGGAAGGGACATGGATGAGTGCCTGAGGCACCAATGCGTAGTGGGATCATTTTGGAGTTCCATAACTTTGGAGTGAGGAAGAGGAGATGCTGTGTGCCTCTCAGTCATGCTGCTCTCCCAGCCTGCAGGAGTTACTGCAAATGGTGATTTATTAAATCTTTGTAAACCAGTGTGGTATCATATGTCCCCACTGAGAGCTCTTCTGCACGAGGTGTTATTCCAAAGGGCTGTTTCTGATTTTTTTCACCCCTGATTTTTTTCCTATATGAATGTTTTGGAAGAAAAGCACATTATTCCAAATGCGATTAAGTCATTTGGAAGAGGATTATGGTGTTTTGGAATAACACCCTCTTATTCCAGAATGAGATCAGTCACACGGGGAGTTAATCGGAAACAGCTATTTTGCTCCTGTGGGAAGCCTCCACCAGCATGACAAATGGTCGGAGCCACTCCTACCCCTGCTGCCCACTGGTGCCTTGGTCCACCCGTGGGGTCTAAGGCCAGATGGTGCGTTATGGCTCAATAATTGAGAGATATAATTTAATTGCTTCTGGCCTTGACCCTGGGATTTCTGTAGTAGTGAAACCTCAGCGTCCTCCATAGAAATCACGACAAATAGGCATTTCATGGCTGAAAATCAATATGATGCATAAAGGAGGTGTTGTCTTCAAGAGGTATTTGCTGCCCCAAAAGCCTCTGCATTTATTTCAGTAAGTGCTTGATTGAGCTCCACCACAGGCAGCTGCATTCACCCCTCTCCATTGCTCCTCCTGTCAGCTGTGGTGAGCTGCATCCCTTGGCCATTGTCATGAAGGGCATGACCCATGGTCTAGAGCAGCCTGCTCTAGTGGAAGATATCCCTGTTCATGGCAGGTGGCTGGAACCAGCTGATCTTTAGGTCCCTCCCAATCCAAACCATTCTAGGATTCTATGATGCTGTGATCGTGCTGCATCCTCTGCATGCACGCATGGCTCTGGCGTCACATTTCATGATGCAACAACCCAGAAACTTGTGGCTTCCATATGCCACAAATTATATTTTTTTCATCCTCTGATATGTATTTATTATTGAAAATTAAAGGGTTTCCTAAATTTTTATTTCTGAGCTGGGCCAAACACAGCTTAGGCAGTAAGCAATGCATATTTATTTCCAGCTCATGAAGGAAAAATATAACATCTTTCCTTGTGTTTCTATAATTTCTTTTCTGTGCATATGCAAATTGCGGGTTTATTTGTGCAAGATTTATGCAACTAAATGATGGGGAATTATAGAGGCAATTCAGTGCTTAGAAAGAAGAGACACAATTGCTGCAATTTGCTCGTGCCATGCGCTAATTCCTTCGGAAAATGCTTTTGCTCATTTATTTGCACTGAGCACCGATTTCTGCACCCCTAAGCAAGCTTGGGAAATGTTCTCTGGGCTCAATAGACTGAAAATGGTTTATATTTCTTTCCGCCTGTGCCATCGCTTCCTCATAACACTTTATAGCAATTAGTAACAATAATGAAATATAGCCGTGATTTCTCAGCACTGGAGAAATGCAGCCAGCGCTTGTGAATCAAGCACTTTTTCTGGTCAAATTGGCCATTTAAACATGCTGCTCAGGAAGTTTTAAATCCACCTCGATGGATCACTCCGACCTAAGCTCCATGGGGGGCAAAAACACTGCTTGGAAGCAGATTTTTTTCCCTGCCAAAGCTGAACCTCTTCTATGAGGTGATGCTCACAGCTTTGGGAGAACCTCTCACCCAGGCATGAACCGATGGATAGTGCTTGCTGACAAGCAGCATCCTCACTGCTGCAGGGAGACCTTTCTGAGCCAAGGTGTCAGAAAGAGAGTGGCAGCCTGAGATGAGGCAGCTCCCAGGATTTTCTCCACATACCTCCTGGGTGAGGCCATATAGGGAAATCCCACGGGGCTGGGATCATACGATCATGGAATCATTTAGGTTGGAAAAGATCATTAAGATCATTGAGTCTAGTTGAGCCTCCTCTCCTCCGGACTGAGCCCCCCAGCTCCTTCAGCTGCTCCTGATGCTCCAGACCCTTCCCCAGCTCTGTTCCCTTCTCTGGACACGCTCCAGACTCTCACTGTCTGTCTTGGAGTGAAGGGCCCAAAACTGACTCCAGGATTGGAGGTGCCTCAGCAGTGCCCAGTACAGGGAGACGGTCACTGCCCTGGTCCTGCTGGCCACATTATTGCTGATATGGGCCAGGTGCCATTGGCCTTCTTGCCCTCTGGGCACACTCTAGCTCATGTTTGCTGTCAACCAGCACCTCCAGGTCCTTTCCCACCAGGCAGCATTCCAGCCACTCTTCCCAAGCCTGTCATGTCACATGGGGTTGCTGTGACCCAAGTGCAGGACCTGGCACTTCACCTAATGCCTTAGTTCCGATGCCCGGATGCAGGATGGAGACAGGACACAGAGACGGAGGTCCAGGGCCCCAGGTACTAACCTGGAGGTCCTGCAAAAGGACTTGTTATAGTTAAATGTCACAAGACAGCTGGTGCCCAGCAGTTAGGAGAAAGGGAAGTGATTTAGTTTTGGTCATTATCAGAAAAACATGTGTGGAGGACAGGCAATGAGAAGAGCAGCCGTTTTCTATTAGGATAAGAGTAGGTCAGGTGTAGTTAAAACTGGGTAAATGGAGCAGGAAATGTGGCTGTATATTACTCACCCAAGATATATTGCACACATTAGCCTTGTTTGATCGGGTTATTCGGAGATCCAGTGCTCCGAGTGGTGTTTTAGGGTGGCCAAATCCAGGCTTTGTACTCTATTAAAATAAATATATTGCTTGTGTTTAATAAAGTCTCTGAGTTTCCATGTAACCGAAAGTCTGCAAGTGGTCTTTGCTGGAGTCTTAATGAGTCCCTGCCTGCAATAGGCTTTTGAAGGTGGAAGGTGTGATATTAATATTGTTTATGTAGAAAAATAATTTATGAATATTCATTTAATGATGTTGCTGGCTTCCAACATGTTTCTGCTCTTGGGAGCTCTAATGAGTTTTCTCTCCTGGCAGAGAGCTGCCTCATGGAAGCACCAGAGGCTTTGCTGCGAGGGCTTGTGGGCTGCCCTGTGCTGTGGAAATGCATCAGACTAGTGGAGCAAGGATAGTCAGAGAACTGCAAGGCTGGTCTGAAACTTGACTGTGGAAACTGCCCTGGTTTTGCAGAAGGATTAGGAAAAGTTCCTTTTCTCTGTTAAAAAGCCCCATGCAATGCAGAAGGCTTTATTAGCGCTGGACAAGACAAAATGTATTGGCTTGGGTTTGGTTTTTTTTTAGTGTGTCTAAAGATTTTGAGTCTTAATGGAGTGTGTCCTCTCAAAAGAAGTTGAGAGGGTGGTGCTAAGGTGGACAGTTGTTACATGCTTAATTTAACTTTATAAGACTATTCTAAGAAATAATACCTTTTATCTCACCTGTATCCTTTGCAGCATCTTTGTCTGCATTTACCTTTGGTGCTCTTTGACCACCCCTTGGTGCATAGACAGGCTCTTTATCATGTCCCTATAGCTCCTTCCTAGCCTCTTGAATAAATATTATAGATAAATACATGTTTCTGGCATGGCAGCATCCTGCTTTCCTTTCAGGGATGGAGGACTGAAGTCCAGGTCCCTCTGAGATGGGGAGTCCACATGGGCAGGCTCATCCCATGGAAGGGTGATGTAAAAGGCAGAGCAAACCTCCCTGGGGGCAAACCCTGCTCTGGAGCTCAGCTCAGCTCTGGTAGCCTGGATTTAGACATCCCAGCAGGAGGGGGAATGAGTCCAAGCAGGGAACCTCAGCCAAGCATTGGACCCACCTGAGACTTGCCAAATCCTGGTCTCTGGAGAGAAGCCTCTGCTGCAGCAGATGCTGCACATACAAACCAAAAATCAAGCCAAGTGTGGGGGCACTTTCCCAGCTCTCTTTTCCCTGGCTGCCCCAGGGCAATGCTGGGTACATCATCCACAGCCACCGTCCCATCTGTGGGCAGTAAATCCTGCGGCGGCAGTTGGGGCTGACTGCGGCTTGGTTCCCCCTTTGCCTCCAACAAAGCTGTATTGTTTTGGCATGACCTGCTTTTAGGAGCCCCCTGAGGTCCAGCTTTATATCTGTCCTTGCCAGATCCTGGAGGGTGGCTGGGACCCAGGCAGGGTCAGCAAAAGGGTACGTCACGGCTGGACAGCAATTATCCTCTGGGCTGGGAAAAAGCCAGGGCCAAGGCTGTGCCGTGACCTGGGGTCTCTTAAAAAACCTTTGAATGGTTTCAGGCTAGCGAAGGTTGGGTTGCTTTGCCTCAGCACATTCTCCGCATCCTCCCCCAGGCAAATTTCACTTGTTCTGCTTAGTGGTTACTTGATTTGGACATCACGTAGCAAAACACATCCCACTTTGCCCTGCCCTGGCACCCCTGGGCTGGAGGGAATGTCCTTTGACCCTTTCTGATGAAATCCTGCAGGACCGAAGCCCCGTGCTTCAAATCGTTAGTTCATTAGTTTCCCATTCTCCAGCTCTGGGTACCATCTGCCTGGCAGAGCCACTGAATGGGGTTAAACCCAAAAGAAATAGCAAATTCTGAGTGTGCAAACTGCTTGGCTTGTGTTAAACAGGAGACAGAAGCGGAGTCTGGATGGAAATAGGCAAACTAAACTGAGAAGATTGGTATCCAGGACAGCTCAGAAGGGGACAGCTGGGGAGGTGTCAATGTCCCCCCACAATGGGCTGGAGGGGAGGCAGCCACTTTGGAGGGAAGCTCTGCATGCCACCTCCCGATGCTCAACATCACTTTATTTATTTAATTTCCCCCAAGCAAAAGCAGCCCAATTCCCTCTTTAAGCAAGCTCTGCGAGTCAGTGGCAGAGCTGGTCAGCCCCTTCCCATGGCTCCATCAGTCCATCAATCCACTAAAATAAAAAAACTATGGGCAGAAGGTGCTAGTTTTGGGGGAAGAATACTGTCACCCCAGGGAGATGCCAGTGTGTCCTGTATGCATTAATGAAACACTTTCTTTCTGGTTAGGACTTGAAGGATGCTCATTGAAAATCAGGCTGCCATGGAAACCAAAGGTGTTTAGTCTTTTGGGAATGCTGTTGGACAGAGGCAGGGAGAGGTGTGGGAGGGGGGAGAACAGTCTCTGAAGAGGCATTTTAGCAAACCCCTTGATTCACCGTCAGTCCGTGCCTGTCTGTTGCTTGTGGCTGCTAATTGTGGGAGGGAAGGGTTTGTCCCTTTACTGGATGCTCTTCATGGCTGCAGGGGCCTCCTTGCCCTCGGTGT
>NW_008236184.1:6775774-6822540 GCF_000691975.1 Corvus brachyrhynchos | reverse complement strand
CGTCCTTCTGTGCTGTCGGCACCAGGTCCCTGACAGGAGGCAGCAGGTCAGGGACCTTCGGCTGCTCAGGGACCCTGGTCCGGGCACTCTGCCCCCTGCTCCCCCTCCCCTGCTCCTCGAGGATGAAGCACAGGAAGCTGCAAGCATGGAGAAGTAATGGAATTATTGCTCTGTCATGTACCATTCATTTTAATTAATGCAGCACGTCGGCGCTGTGACAGCAGTATTAACGAAGGTTGGGAGGTTACTGCAAAACAATGTCGTCTTCCTACACCTTGTCACTTCCCAGCGCTGTCCCCGGACCAAACCCCCTCTCCTTCCCCTGTTCATTCCACTTTCCATCCTCAGGTGCTTGCTGGGAGCCTGTGTCTGCAGGCAGGAGCTGGGGGCTGCTCCCACTCGCCCTCGGCCCCACACAACCCGTCACCATCAGAAGTACCTACTAACGCGTGTTTTAATTAGAATAATCACCGAGTTGCATTAGGAAAAGGATGGGAGTGGGTCCCCGTTGCTCGCACAGAGCAGCTCTTCGTTGTGGCTTATACAACACCCTGCACTAAAGCTGCTGGAGGTTGTCATTAAGGTTAATTAATTGCAAAGATAGCCAGTGCTTTCTGATGGGTACCTTTGTGTTAGGGGTTGCTCAGTGGAGGGGGGGCAAACCCGGGGAGCTGTGCAGTGGCTCAGCCTGGGATTGAAGGAAAAATGCAAAGAAATAGATCAAAAGAGCTAACAGCCACCCTTCTTCCCGTCAAATATTCCTGAAATCAGCACGTTCCTGCAGAAAACCTCAGCGCATTGGAAAACCCTCAGCCGTGAGAGCGGGGGCTGCCAGTGCCGGCTGCTCAAGGATAGATTCACCCGTGATTTGGATTTTTCCTTTCGCAGCAGTTAACGTTTTGCCACCATATCCCGCTCCGTAATTACAGTGACTGCACGGATCAATTAGCGCCGCTTAAAGCCATTAGCAGCCCAGCCCCTTAGCCCGGAGCCCATGGCCAGCAGCCGTGTGTGTGGGGAAGCTGCGGAGGGACCCATCCACACAGTACCTGCAGTGGGCAACCCCTCACTTCTTTTAAATTCAATTTTATTCTGCTTTTCCATGTTGTAACAATCAGCAGATGATGGCCTCAGCAGAGACACTGGGACATACTTTGTCTGGCTGAAAATGTTTCATTTCACTAGGATTTCCATGTTTCCTCTTGGAGTTGCCCGAAAGGTGACAGTTCTGTTTTGTGATGTGGTTTGTTACCAGAAATTTATCCTTGTTCTGTGCCAAATCCAAAGCCTCTGAAGGTCTGGGACTGTCTTGAAGCATCCATTTGCAAGGAAAAGCAAAAGCCTTTCCCAATGTCTCATCTAGGGGGATGAGAGAAACGGGGTGAAAAGCAGAGGAGGGATAACAGATATTTTAATATCTGAAGGGGAAGACAAATATTCTCTCTGTGCCTCCATTTCTCTGTTGGAAATGCAAATTTTGCCTCTGTTGCCCATGTCACCTGCAGATTGAGAGCTCTGTGGTTTTGGCTAAATGATTTATCAACAGCAGGAAAACCTGGAGCCAGCCAGCTCCAATAGGGTGGCTCAGTTAAAGGATGTAGATGAAGCTCCAGGCTCTTCCCAAATTCATCCTGACGTATTGGTGAGCACAAACACCTCAAACACCAGGTTTCCATTCCAAATACGACCATTTCCATTCACCTTCTGTCTTACACCAAAAGTGAATAACATCCAAAAATTTCCCCAAAGTGGGTATTTCTTCCAAGGTCTTCCCTAAAAACACGGGTTAAAAAAGTCCTGGCAGAAGCCATGGCTGTTAACCAAATCTTGTAACATTAAGATTTCCCATGCAGGGACTTTTTCTCTCTTTTCCTCCCTTTGACGACAGGCTTTACCAGGTTTAATGGTGACATGTCCCAATCTGTGTGGCCTGGCTGTCCCTGGGCAGAGCTGGTGTCCCCAGCAGGGAGGATTCCTCTGCATTTAAAAAACATAAATAGCCCGAGGTGCTTTTATTTTTTTCCTATTTCTCATAATTTTATCATATAAGAAAAAAAAATGTTAAACTGGTGTAAAACCCGTATTTTCAACAGGACTGAGGGACCTTATGTTCTGAAGACTCCTTTGGGTCCATGAGACAACTTGGTAGTCCCTGGGAGAAGCTGAGGGGGCTGATTTCCTAGCCCCAAATCATAAATCATGCATATAAAAAGTCACTCAGGGCACTCTAACCCAGCGTGGGGCAACTGTAAATATTTTTGATCTAAGAGATTATTTTCTCTTTGGGCAGTGGCTTGCTCTGTGTGTGACATCTCATTCCTAGACTGATGTTTTATAGGCATGTGGGCCCTTGTATCTGCTCATGGTTAGTCGATCATGCCAAAACATATGGGTTGTCGTGTACTTTTCCATGTATTCCTGTTATAAAGGCTCCGAAAATAACTGGAGGGTTAAAAAATAAATAAGTCTTGAGGATGGTATTGTTCGTGCTAGATAAAATCCTGTGAACAAAGCAATTGGCATCATTTCACTTGCAAATTGAGCAGTGAAGCAAAATACCATTTATGAAACTGTAATTTATTCTTGGAAAATCAAGCACTTACAATGTTGGCTTGTCGCAGGTTAAGTTACAGAAAAGGGAAAAAATAGATTAATGATGAACGTGACAACATTTCAGGGTAAATCATCACAGTGAAAGCCTTTGAAAAGCCTGTTTGCTCCCTGTACAAACGGGGTTTTTATTTTTTTCTCCCAAGAATATTAAACCAGGGTGCTTTGGTGCCAGGTGCAGCCGAGCAGGCAATGGCAAGGTCTGAGGAGGTCCTTGCACTCCCTTTTACCCCCATCCTGCTGCATCCTGTGCTGGGGAGCCCTCGCTGCTTTTGGAAGCCAAAAAACAAAGTCTGGTTCGTTATTTTTTTCCCTGCCTGCAATTAGTCCATCCCTTAACGATCCTCTTTCTTGCAGATGTTCTTATTATATTCACAGAATCACAGACTGGTTTGGGTTGGAAGGGACTTTAAAGACCATCCAGTTCCAATCCCCTGCTATAGGCAGGAACACCTTCCATTAGACCTGGCTGCTCTAACCTGGCCTTGAACACTTCCAGGAATATTCTTATATTTTGGTTCTGTACAACTAAAACCAGGAAATGTGAACAAGCAACTCTACAGTGGGGACATCACCAGTGCCACCATTGGGGCGTCAAACCCCATCATCAGCTCCTTCATATGATCCACAGATGTTCCTTGACAAAGGTCTCCCAAGGTCTCTCCTTTGCCCTGGCTTTTGTTCCTTATCCCTCTTAGCCCTTTTTCTTCTGACCAGGAGACCACTCTCCACTGACAGACACCCCTTGAGAGCTAGCAGACACCATGGCATTGTTGCAATGGGGATGGGAAGAAAATGAATATAATTTGCACAAGAAGAGGACAGAGCTCATCCAAGTAAGTCCATAGGTGATGAGGAGGCACAGCCTTATCTCCTGGCATGTGGGAGTTTCTGGACCAGTTGGAGCCATGAATCCCAGCCTGGAGCTGCACTCTGGATGTGCATCTTTTATCTTTATTTAGGGAAATATCAGCAGATAGTCCTAATCCCCATGATTTCTGCACCAGCATCTTTTAAGGGCTCACTGTTAAATCGCAATCACCACAATGATGAGGTATTTGGGGCAGGAATGGGTATTTCCATGATTCTGGCCAAGGCACCACTTGTCCCCCGCGGCGCTTGCCGAAGGTGACGGTAAAACAGAGTTCACAACCCGAGGAGCAATTGCCGGCTGTAATAGTGTGTCACGTATTAAGGGAGCATGTTTGAAACCACGTTATATTATTAAAATTCATGGGAGTGATTTATAGGGGTTTTTAAAAACAGCAGCTTGCCAATATAAATTGGCTTAGGAAAGTCAACTGTAATCCACCCAGGTCCAAATAATGACATTTCCTCCAATACATCCAAAAAGCTGAAAAGCAGAAAATAATATCCAGGCTCCAGAGATAAGGCGAGCACCCAAGGGAAAAAGGACTCTGAAATATTCATGCAGCCGTAGATTGGATGGTGGAAATGGCCGTTCCCAACGGCTGCGTTTAGGGACTGATGAATTTAGTTACTGTACCTTTATATTTATCGCTCAATAAACAAGACAAGCTCCTTTACGAGGCTGAGCAAGACTAATTTAGCTATTTTAGTGCAAAGGAAATGGTTTTCTGGGCAAGGCAAGGGGTTGGTAATTTTGTATGAAATTAGGAGACTTTTAATTTAGCCACTGAAGGTGCTGGGAATAACAGGGCTGGAGATGAGATGTGAGGAATAAATCCCCCCCATAGCAGTGGGGTTGGGTACTCACCCTGGGTTTTGGGGGACCCCACACTGAGAGAGAGCGGAGCCTTTCTGGGCTGCCTGCACCTGCTGATGAAGATGTTCCAGCTCTTGATTTTTAAGATGATTTTTGGAGGCTGAGGCCGTCGCTGTAAAGGTTTTACAACAGCAATGCTGGAATCAAGCGTGGCTCTGTAAAAGTGTCAGCAAATGAAGCGGTGATGCCCAAGCAGTATTAACACCAAAATGACCTTTCCAACAGTTAGGGCTTTATGGGATATTATAAATTCTCCCTGTGTTGGCAGGGTTATAACTAGGACATTAGTAACATCTTCTCTGGCAATATTTGAGGCAGGAATGTAGTGTTTGGAGCCGAAAACACCTAACTTAATTTTTTTTAGTGTTTCTGTAGCTGAAAAGTTGATTTGAGATGTTTCCAGCAGAAATTTGAATACACATGGTCAAAAGGAGATTGTCTATTAAAGATGAGTTTTGAGCACTCAAGTAGGGTTTTTTTGAGGGCTCTTAGTATTTCCAACAGCCCCAACTCAAAGCGATTTAAATGTATTGCTTGGGGTTTTTTATTGCCTTAGTTTCTAAGACTTCAGATTAATATTGTCAAACCTTTTTTTTATTGCCATAAAGGCAGGGAAAGTCCTTTTTAATGAAAGCCACAAGCTCTACACAATACCTTGACTTTGCAGCTGCTATCTTCAGTACCAGATTTCACTGAACTTACATGAAAATCCCCTGACTGAGCCCACTCTGATCTTTTTTTCACCTCTTGCATTGCCACTGGGAAATAAAATCAGTTTTTGTGCTGGTATTTATTATGAAGTATATATTTAGACAATCCATGCTGCAATTTAGCAGTTCCGAGAGCTTTGGGGAGTTGTTTGAAGCGACTTTTCACTCACCTGCTTATTGAAACCCCTTTAGAAAGTGCTGCTGGGCTCAATCTTGCTCATTTATTCCCTGCAGCCTCTACTCTGCCTGTCCTTTGGCATCGAGGGCAGCAGCAGCAGCAGCAGCACACGGGACAGTGGCAGGAGGGTGGCTTATGGTTCACAGCCTGTTTTGGGGCAAGGATGCACCTTAGAATCCCAGAATGGTTTGGATTGGAAGGACCTTAACAATCATTCAGTTCCAACCCCTGCCATGGGCAGGGACACCTTCTACTATCCCAGGCTGCTCCAAGCCCCATCCAACCTGGCCTTGGACACTTCAGGGATGGGGCAGCCACAGCTTCTCTTGGCAGCCTGTGCCAGGGCCTCCCCACCCTCACAGGTACTGCCCCATTAGCGCTGCAGGCAGTGGAAAAAGCAGATGCAGCAATAGCTGAACAAGAGCCAAGATTCTTTGGAAATTGATTTGCACTTCCAAGCACAGGTGTCATACTGTGACCCTGGAGGTTTCATCTCACCCAGCTCCCAAAAAACCCCTCAGCCCTTAAATGCTGAGTTTTGGAAGCTGCTCTTTGAGAGGAGCTGGATTCATTGCCATCCATCTGATGTGATGATGCCCCAAGTTGCCCTGCATGATCCCCACACCACAGTCCTGCATGTGAAAAGAAAAGCCCCACACAGGCTCATTTATTCTAGTTTTATTTTTCTTGTACAAGTAGCCACAGGCTAAAATCTAAACAGAGCAAACTACAAAAAACCTGGGTTTTATTTTATTATTATTTTTTTAATACAGAGCTAACAATTGTGGGATCAGTGGGATTTCAGTACCAAGACAGTTCAAAGTAAGAAAGGTAGAAAATAAACAGTAGAAAAGTGCTTTGCAATTTGGGTTTTTAGTATTACTCCTAACAGTTGATTCCCTAAAAGGACTGGGACAAAGGTTTAGCATTGGTTTCATTATGACTTTCTTACAAACATAAAGATATTGCAAGTTTACATGATAAATAGGATCAAAGTACAAATCCTTCTTTGCTTTTTAAGTCAGACCCTGATCCAAAGCTCCATGAAATCAGGCTTGTCCCCGACTCGCTGGGCTTCACAACTGGCCCCGTCCCTTCTCCCCACATGATGCTGAAGCCCAGGCTCTGCCCTTGGAGTAAACCTGGAGCCATTTCCCTGATTCTGAGTGTTCCAGGGGGGTTCAATGCCATGGCCCCATGCCAGCAGCACTTTCAGCTGGGGGTGCTGTTGCTTCACTTGTCCCCATCTCCCCGCCCGCAGCTCCAGCCCAGGCACCTTCCTTTTCCTTTCCTATTTTTAATTTGGAGGGTGAGGGAAACAAACGAGCCGGCATCAAGTTGCTCAATGGGATCTGTAACCTGCCTGCTCTGGCGCGCATGGGAAGGGATAGATTTCCACACAATGTTTGCACAGATGAAGTGAGGAGCTCCCCCCGTTTGTTTCCATAAGCTTTTAATTTCCTTTTTTTTTACCAATCTTCCCAGGCTTAAGTGCTGTCACTCAGCTCAGAGAGGGCTTGGACACTGTACTGATCCCCCCTGAAATGCCATGGGATGGTTATCCCAGAGGAACACCCCCACAGGCAGCAAAACTCTTCCCTTCACTATCCAGAGGCAACAACACTTCATAGCTTCTCTCCTCTTATTACCAACTTAAAACCTACAGTACCTTGGTATAATTTTGGGTGGAAGCTTTAAATTTCCCAAACTGGTCCAGCACTTAAATACATCAGCACCTTTACAAAACAAGGAAGAAGAAAGATAACGGTAGACAAATAAATACCTGAATCCAGCATCGTGAAAATACCCTGTCACAGCATGAAACTATTCCCTGTTCAACTAAAGACAATGTGGATACTATCCCTGAGGAAGAAGCCATCTCTGGTTAACTTGAGATCTCCAAGAATAGGTTGTGCCCATTATGGGTTACCAAAAATTAAAAAAAAAAATCAGCTTTTGGATATTTATTCCTTCCTATAATTTCATCTCACCACAGCCAGAAAATAAGAGGGTTTTTGGGATCAGCTGAGAAAAGGCAACAGGTTGAATTAGTGTAATTATTTGAAAAATACTACAGGATGAGATTCCTACCCCAAACACAGGCGGTTTCCAGCAGTTTGCACCAGATCCAACACCTGCCCGTTATCCAATGGTTTTATCTCTGGGTAGAACTAATTCCTCCCATCAGGAAAAAGGTGGGGGGACGAGGGGGGGGCAGAAAGGAATGAGAAGCCTTGCAACCTGTTCCTTAGATGTTGTGGTGTGTAAAGAAGTGTGAAGGGAGTGCTGCCCTTGGCTGGCAGGCGGGCGGGCACCAATGGTGAAAGGCGCTGGGAACCACCTTGGGACTGTCTGGCTGCCTCCGCCTCTGGTCTGGGGACACCAAATGATGCCTTGACCCATGTCTTGTGACACAGCCCCACATCTGCAACACACCTGCTGTCCCACAACCACCCAAATATGTGTCTACCCTAGTACAACTTGTCTGCTTGAGTACAATTGTGCCCCAAGCACAGAATAAAATTCCATCAGTTTCCGTCAAAACCAGGGCAGCAGTTTGGATGAACGAAGGACACTGTCCCCCATGCTGAAACCAAACACAAGCTCTTTTTTAATTCTTTTTTCTTTCTCATTTCACAGATTAAGGGCCAGACATACTCTAGGTGATGCTTTCCCAAGTTTTGGGTTGGGACAGCTTCGCCTCCAGCCCAATTCAAGCACTGAAGTACAGTGAGTGGGGCTGTTACGTGTCGCTTATCCAGCTGAGTGACAGCTAGAAGCACAAAGCCAATATGTAATTTTGAGTGGGTTTTTTTGCCCAGTTTGGTGGATTTAGGTAATTCAGGGAAGACACTGTATCCTCATGGATCACCAGACTTCAGCCACACCCCTTCAGGGACTGAGCTGCTGCAACCGTCTGCGTTAGGTCCCAATGGTACAGACTGACAAGAGTGGAAAAGAAACCCCAAAAAATAGGAAAAGCTAAACATCTAAAAAATAGTCTTTAAAGATTTACATCCATTTTCAACCATCTCAAACCAACGCAGAATCTGCATTGGTTTAAGCCACCACATTTCTGCATAATTAAAAAAAAAACAAAAGAAAAAGCTCTACTCTTCACATACTATTGTATTCCGACTAGTCAAATGGCACAGCATTTCCCTTTAAAAAAAGGAAGTAGTGACAAATACTTGTTACTATTACAATATCACAATAATATGATATTAATTTAATAGCATGTTCACAGCTCCAGGAAGTCTGAGCTGAACACTACTCTAGGTTCTGTGTTCACTTTGGCAACAGTACTTATTCAATGTGAATGGTGGCATTACACACATGAAAAAAACAATAAAAAGAAAAACTGGGCTGGAGTGGGAGTGGGATGTCAGGAGAGGATCAGGTTGTCTTTGATATGAGGTTATAACTCGAGCTGTTTGGTGTCTTCTCCTCCCTCCTGCCTTCCCCTAACCTCGGCTCCTGCGATGGGGTGGGCTGTGCTATTGGTCTCACATAGCGCTGTCCCCCCACAGTCCCTTCCCAGGCTGTCTCCAGGTCCAGCATCACAGGTGTGAGCAGGGATCCTCTGACAGCCCATTTAGCCTCTTTGGTGGGGTGGGGAGAGGCTGTTTGGGGGGGTTAATGCCAAAATTTAACCCTTCGCATCTTTACTGTCCTGCATGATGTCTACAGGAGGAGAAATTTTAATGGAAGAGGGCTAGGAACACTGAGCCTGAACAGCTCCTTGCTCTTGAGATTGGTGCCATTACGTCTACTTGGGCCAAGCTGGATGAGGTAACATGGAAGGACAGAGTCCTGCTCCCAGGTAACCCTGCCCAGTACCAGGGCTCAACTCAGGGAAGAGGCATTTGCTCATCCTCCTGTATATTGTACTATTTACACAGCCATCAGTTTCATCCCATTGCCAGCTGGGCAGGTCATGAGGGGTGTTTTTGACACAAGGGACTCTCCCACTGGTACCATTTAAAAAAATGCAATTAATACTTTTTTTAAAAAACCCTTAAACTAATTTCCTTTCCTGATTCCTTTCACTGTCCTTGCAAATACAGCAACGTTTGATTTACCACCACCTACACAAAGAGATCAAACCTTCACATTTGCCTGGATTTAACCACCTCACACAGCAGGGAAAGGGCTGCCCTCCGGCACCATCTGGCACCTGGTGTCCCTGTCCCCCATGTGTGCCCCCCTCTCACCCATGGACAATGCCAGTCACACACTGACTCACAAGGCTGCACCACGCCAGGACAACCCAACCTCCACAGTGTCAGGTTGGTGGTTGATCTCTGGAAGGGACAAACCCTCTCTTTGGTGTCAGGAGCTCCTCTGCCCACCCTGGGCATGGGGAAGGAGCAGCTCTGGCGGCCCCCAGCATCCTCCTTGCCTTGTCCCGTCTGGGGAACTGAACCCTTTTTGGCTCTACTCATCCTTTGGACATTCTCCTGTGGCTGGAAAGGCGCTGGAGAAGCTGGGAGCAGCTCAGTAGCATCTCAAGGGATTCTGGAAGTGCTCTGTTGGGGTTTCCCCATGGGTGCTCCTGATAGCAGGGTGGGCTTTGGGACAAGACAGTGACATCCAAGTTCCCACCTCCCAAGGGTGTGTTGTGCTGCTCGTGCCAGCACATGCCATAGATCATCCTGCTGGGAATCAGCCTTGGGGAGCAGCACACTGATGAGGCAGAAGGGTGCCCTGGCCCCAGCACTGGCATCTGAGCACCCCATATCTTCAAACTCAGGATGGACTGGTGCCCAAATCAGCCCTGGAAGGGCAGCGGTGCCAGGGAGCCACACGGCATCGCGCTGCTTGTCTGTGACAGCCCCAACAATCTTTGAAGTAAAAAACCACAACACGAATCTCCGCCACACAAAATCACCCCAGAACGCCCAAAAGTAAAGCTCATAATATCAGTGAAGCATTGGGCTTCACTTGGGGCTGGGTGGGAGATGCAGGAATTGCGGAAGAGGGGACACACACACACACACACACACACGCACACTCTCACACATGAGTTTCTCTCACGCTTGAGGTAGAACATTGCTTTCAAATGTTTGGAAGTGCTTTACATGGGAATGACAACAAGGAAGCCACCAAGGTGGCGGGTACAGAGCGTGACTGCTGAGGTAGGACCATGCTTGTACTGACCAAGTGCTATGCTACTTGTTTGTTTGAACACGAAGGAAGACACAGGTATTTCTGCTTCCCAGAAGACATTCATTCCGGTTGAGGTAGGTTCTGAGTTCACTCGGGTTGTCTGTCCGAGTCTTTCAGTAGCCCTCAGGCATCCTTTGACACACATACACTCTTTTTTTTTTCTTTTTTTTTTTTTTTCATATTATTTAAAGTCAATCCGCAAAAAAAGTATCCTGAGAAATAGCGAAAGTGTACAAAATCATCAAATCCATGGAGAGAGAGCCTTCCTGGGCCTCGATTTTTGGAGTCAAGTTAGAAGGATTTTTCCAAATCCAGTCTTCTGGAAATGAAAAATAGATCCAAAAAGTAGTCCTAAAGCTGCTGATCAGGAAAAAGTCTGGGATGCCAAGAGATGGGGGCTCCACCGTATCTCCAGTCTGACAGAGACTGGAGAGTTTGCCAAACTCTGCCAAGGAGTCTGTTACATAGCAGCTGCAGGGAAAATCCATCATGACCAGTCTCCAGAGAGCCGTCATTGGAAGAAACACATTGAGAGGCTCAAGAGAGGTCAGAAAGATAAACTTCACAGAATTTCCAAAAGGCTGTATACATATATATATATTTATATATATATATAAAAATAAAGCAAAACAAAAAAATAACAATCAGACCGTAGAAATCTTCAATTGACCTGAGATTGACAACTCGTAAAGATATCACCAGCCGCGGGTTTGGTTTCTGGTAACTCCTACAAGAGGCTTTGAGTCTTGGCAGTTTTATCCTTCATTGGCAGGACCATGATTGGGAGCCGGAGCAGCAGGACTGCTGCCACAGGGGTTTTTTGGGAGGGGGTCTGGCTGCTCCTCAATGATGCTGAACTCATCCAGAGGGAGTGTGGAGATCTGGGTTTCATCATGGGGGGCTGACGGGCTGTGAGCCAACTGGAGAGAGAGAGTGGGGGAGGACAATGCAGTGACAGTGACAGCTCACAGATGCACAGCCAGGTGTGCTCCCATCCTGCTGGACTTACCATTATTCCCTTCTCCTGCTGCTCCTGGGATGGGGATGCTGGAAATAACCTCTCCAGCTCATTCATATCCAGCTGCTTTCCGTTCAAGTCCCGGTCGTCCCTGTCCCTACGAGTGGCCCCGTTCAGGACAAGGCCCGTGGCGCTCCGCTGGCTCCGGGGGATCTGTGGGGTTGACAGCTGCTCCTGCACATTTTTGCACATCAGCAGCCTGAAAAATAAAGAGATGGAGCCTGAGAGTGAGAGAGGTGGTTCATCCTCTACTCCTTCCCCCAAGCCAGCGTCTGCCTTATCCCTGTGCTACACTCCTTCATCCTTCAGTCTATCCTATAAAGTCCAGCATTGCACTGGGAATGTGAGACTCAGTTGGGCACACCCACAGTACCAGGGACCACCACCCCTGAGCAGTGGCGTCAGCATCCCTACCTTCCTCGGTACCCAAACATAAGGAAGAGGATGCAGAATATGATGCATGTGACACCGATGTGGATCCCGATGATGATGCCCGTTGTGGAGGTTTTATTGTTCTGCTCATCCTTCATGCAGTCACAGGGAGGATTCAGCACTGCCAGGAAAAGGAGAAGAGGGAGGTCAGTGGTGCTACTCTTCTATTGCTCCTCCAGCTTTTGGGGAGCCCACAGCCAAAGTCAGAGTCTTGGGCAGTGCTGGGAGCTGTGTATAGGAAGAGGAGAACCACGTGGGAAGCAGGGGGGTCGCTGCCTGCCAAGCACCTCCCTTGCTCCCAGCACCCCAGGAGGGTGCACGCAGCAAGCACAAGACTGGAATGTCTGTAGTGAGCCAGCCCCATTACCTGGCTGCTGTCATTAGACACAATTAATGAAAAAACCCACTCTGATGTTAATTTTTGCAATCCCCCATGCCAAGGTGGGAGGTAAGAGGCAGCCACCACATCAGAGCAAGCTGAAACCTGATGGAGTAGACAGATGCCAATGAGATTAGTATTTACTCCAGCACAGACAGACTAATAACTATCTCTTGAAGATATTCCCATTGGAGGCTTAAAAGGCTTCCAAGAGCAGCAGGATGTTTTTTACACATAGATGAATATGAAAGGTGTGATCAGTTAAGAAATTCCCTCTAGAGGTTTCTCCTTTGTTGCTGTGTAATGCAGGGCTCACACTCTGCAGCCATTTCCTTTTCCAAAGCCATGTGTCCTCCCTTTTGACCAGTGAAGGTCAAAATATCCAGGAGAGCTCCAGGACAGCAGAGATGCTCAGTGCACCACGTCTCACCTGAGGATGGCAGCTTGTACCTTATGCATGGGGGTTGTTCATGTTCATGGCCTCACCTCTGGTTCAAGTTTAGGGGACAAACCTGGCATATGCAAAACATTTGGTTTGTCTTCTCCCCATTGGTAAAAAAGCCATCCAGGTGCTCTCAGCCCTGCAGAGTTTTGCCTCAGCATTATTTGTGATGCTGAAAATAAATGAGTGGCTGAAGGTGAAATGAGGGTAATGCCACAGGGGGCACGCAGGATGTGTTTGGCCTCACCACCTTCCTGCAGAGCTTCCCAAAACCAGCACTGAGACCCAGGTCCCATCTCACCTGTCCTCTCCACGGTTTCCCTCAGGGATACGAAGCGGACAGTGGAGTTTCCATCTCCATGCTGGTTGTAGGCGAGGAGCTTGACTTCGTAAACCACCGATGCGTCTGCCCGGGGCGGGACACAAGAGGGACAGTTCAGGTGTAACCATGAGCCTCATCTGCCCCAGTAACACTTATTTGGGAAAAGAAATCTTACCAAATACACACAAGATGCTGCAAACAAGTACCTGTTGCTGGGAAAGCACCCACAAAACCTGGGGGAGAAGCTGCAGCATTAAGGGGTTGGGCTGCACATTTGAGCTCTCTCCTGCTAATCACGACAGGGGTGGGGAGGGGACATGGATCAAGGTGTCACCATACTCACCCAGGTGGGTAATGTTGTAGGCAGTGACGTTGCTGGCCAGGAGCACTGGACCTGTGTACTGGGAGAGGTGGACTTTGCGATAATACAGCTTGAAGCCTTTGTGCTGGCCCAGTTTGATGGAAGGTTCCCACGTTGCCTGCACGGTGGTGCTGTTAATGACTTTAATAAAGAGGGATGGCATGGCTGGGACTGAAACAGAGAGAGAAAGACAGTGGGTTGCATGTGCTTTTTCTGTTTGTGTGATGAGAAATTTCCCAGCAGCCTTTCCCTGCAGTCACTGCACCAAAGAATGTGCCAGCTGAGACTGAGAAAAATCTGAGCACACCAGAATCTGGTTTAACAGCTTTGAACTTCTTCAGGGAGCTGCAGGAGCTTCCAAGAGTTCCCTCTGCTCACATCAGCAAGCAGAAGCTACTTTTACACTTTGGTTGCAATCTGATGCTCAGCCTGGCCGGGTCAGGGCAGGAATGGAGTGACTTAAGCAATGCATTCTCAAATTCCAATTTTTTGCCCTCACCCTGAGGCACAGACCTTTCAGAGTGATTAATCCCCCCTTCCTGGAGGAAGGAACCAGATGGGATGGAGCTGGAGACATTCATCTTAAAAGTGTGCTAGGTACCTGCACTGGCTTGCAGGGGGCTTGCTCTCCCCATCAGCTTTAGGAGGGAGGTTTGTGACTGTGCTGGGGACTCAGGAGAGAACTGAGGCATCTTCATCAACAGCCCTGAACAGCTGAGCAGCCCAAGATCCCTGCACAGCCCGAGATCCCTGCACAGCTGGGGCTGGCTTGTTTTGGGAGGCAGGCACTTACCTGACCTTAGGGGCACACAGGGGGTTAGCTGGGAAGATGTCCCTGCTGCTGATTCTAAGTCCACCAGGAACATGCTCCAGTAAATGCCCCAAAACCCTGCCCTTATTCTCGGGATGTGCTGCAGAGGGGGTCAGACCATTCCCTCTCCAGGTCCCCAAAAAGCTGCCTGGCCCCATCCTGCCCCATCGGTCTGGATTGAGAGGAAAGATCTGCATATCAAAGCCAATTTTCTTGTGATACCTGGGTTTTCCAAAGCTGACTCTGCCCCTAGCCCAGCCTTGTGCCCTGGGCAGCACTGGGGCATACAGTCCATGTTTCCTCCTCCCCCCTGCTTTCTCCTACACTGGTCACACCAATACCAGATATGTCTCAGCAGGACATTTCACTGATGATTTTTTTTCCTCATTTCCACAAAACACCCCCAGGCTAAACTCTCCCATCAGTTCCCCAGCCTTTGGCACCATCCAGAAAGTGCAAAGCATGAGGTGCTGCAGGCTCTGCCCTGCCCAGGGCTCTGCTCCAACACTGGCACCAGGAGGGAGAAGAGTTTTTGGGCAGCAGGCACCAAGTTCAGCTCACCCCACAGCAAAATCATCCAGCAGAACAGCCCTACTTCTCCAGCAGCCTCCAAGCTTTGAGGTAGAGCTATTTTTCCAGTCCCACATGATTAGAAGCTCAGCAGTTCCAAATACAAGGATTGCTGGGCCTGAACTGGACTGAAGCTGCTTTCTGGCTTGTTTCTCCCTAAAGGGTCTCTAAGGATGAGCAATGCAAACCTGGCCTTTGGCAGAGAGTTCAGCGCAACCATTAGTGAGCAATGGGGAAAAGCAGATGAAGTGTGGCCATGTCAGTCTAAGACTGATGAGAGCTAAAAAGGGCATTTTCTCAATTTAACAGTAAAACTGCACAGCACAACCGTTTGTCTTTTCCCAGGTACTGAGAGCTCAAGCCTTCCCACAAGGAGATTTAGAGGAAGGATGGATGCCTCTCCAGGTGAGCAGGAGGGTCTGGGCAATCCTGTCTCTTCCCAAAGTGATGCCCTCCTTCAGGCTGCAGGAGCTTTGCTCGATGTCTTCTGAATAAGCCCATGGAGATGAACAAGTCCTTGCTGACTGCTGCATATTTCCACGTGGATTCGGGAGGAAAGACCCAGTGTCCTGGGTCACATTAATGAGATCCCATCCTGCCTGAGTGCTGCCAGTGGGAAAAAAATGGGCTGAAGTACTCCTTCTTGCTAGGATTTTATTCTGATGTGCATTTCATTGCTGGGAAGGCTGAACTTAACAATTCCTGAGTACAAAACACAGAGTAAAGTCTATTTATATCAGAATGTGCCATTCCTCCCAAGGCTGTGTATTTTTGCAGTCCAATTAAATACTCCTTTTTTCTCATTCTCCCAATTCCCTCTAGGGCAAAATCCCCGCTCTGAGAAGTTGGACCCTTGCTTAAAGCATCACTTTTCCAGCCACAGATGAAAACACCACAGAAAGGGAAATTATCACATTATCCCATGGACAAAGAAACACTGATGTGGGCCATCCTGATTTGTGAAGAGTTGGCTTTATTTTATGGTTGCAGAGCCTTACATTTAATAAAAACCACAAGAATATCTCTCCTTCAAAGTATGGAATATATCGTATTTATTCAAACTTTGAGTATATATATATGTATAATACTGATTATAGGTATATGCACTCGCAGAATGCATGTGCTGTTTATAACGTGATTACACAAATAAGTGTATACAATGGAATATATCTGTGTGTGTGTAAATATATGTACACACACCAGCAGATAGGTGCTTCACAGAAGTATATATTAGACATAATATGGAGCTACTATAAGTGAGGCATCTCCCTCATGCTAAGGGCTGGGATACTTGTTTTCCTCTTCCGTGCTGTTTGGAATTTTCCCCAGGTCATTTCAACTTTCTTCTTGAAGGCGTCTTTAGCCGAAGATGACTAAAGGAACAGTCTTCATCCTAGAGAAATGTCAAAAAGTCCTGGAGAAAACCCTAAAAAGCATTAAAAGACAAGAACAAAGGAGTGTGTGCTGCTTAATGAAGCAGAAAGCATTTGAGATTTAAAATACCACAGCATTTGTGAAACGGCGTAAAGGAGAATGACAGGGAGGAGGCAGAAGAGCCTTCCCAGAGAGTGAGGTTTATGGAGGAGGACAAGGTTCACTTGGGTCCCTTCTCTACAGCGTCTTCCCTTCTACTTTCCATCCAAAATCAGTACTGGCACAAAGGAAGGAGCACTGTGTCTCAAGAAAGCATCGGAGGCTTCAGCCAAGCATGCTCTCAGCGTATTGCCAGCCCTGAAAAGCTGATGGCCCCGAGCCAGAAGTAACCCTGCTCCTCTGTTTTCTGAGGAATATTTCATATTCTTGCTCCAAACAATACCAGGATAACATGGTCACTCCAGTCTCCAGCTGGCAGCATCTCTGCTGCCCTGGCTCCACTGAGCTGTCCCTGGCTGCTGGATATGGCATCTTGGAAAATCCATCCTTTTCTGAGGTTGTTAGCACAGATCCAGGGGTTCCCAAGCTCAGGGTGGACACAGCTCTCTTGTGCATGTAGGGAGGGCACGGGGTGAAACGGCTTGGCCACGAGAAGAGACAGATCTGCAGTGAAACCTAAATTTGGTGACAAAAGCCACCGGGCCCTGGCTCTCTGAGCCGCTCTCCTCTGTGAGCAGAAGGCAACAGGCACCCGAGTGAAGCAAAGCAAACAAATGAAGCCAGAACTGGGGCTTTTAAATAAATTTTTACCTTCCTACAAGGCAAACACAGGCTGGGGTTGAGTGATCTGAACCAAGCAAGTGTCCATCATCTACAGAGAGCTAATTCCTGAAGCTTTTTTACACAGGACAAGCCTTTTTTAAAGGACAGCAGGACAGAGATACCTTAAAACTTCAGAGAGCCAGGAAATTTATGATTCCATTACCAGATACCTAACTATTCCTGTCATGATTGAAAGTAATAATGACAAAAAGTCCTCTCTGACTTGACCTGGACTTCTGCAGTCACCAAGCTCTATAGAGCATGGCTGGCTTGTAGCTCCTGGGGCTGAACTCAGAGTATCGGGTCAAGGAGTTTCAAGCTTTGCCTTAGCCCATCCTTATGCCTCTAAATTGGGAGGAAAAACAAACTCCAAGGGTGACTGATTCCCTGCAGAGTACCAAGGAAAATAAACTTGCAGAGCAACAACCCAGTGGGTGAGGATTTACTGGTGTTTTTGCTTATATTCTGTAATAAATATGTGCAAGGGCTGAGAACAGAATGAGAACTGGATCCCCCACCTGGAAGTCAACACACTTTTCCATTTGATCCTAAATAATATCCTCATACCCACGGCCCTCTCCGCTGGAAATTCATAATTACTGAATGTTCATGAGAATGATTCCTAAGAAATTAGTCTCCATATCTGAGACAAGCCAGGATTCAGAAATAGATGATTCTCTAGGAAAATATTCTTCCAGTTCTGACTGACAGATAACACTGGGGCTGTGGTTTCTGCCTTGTACCTGTGTGCAAGGGTCCTGTATTAAAACACCCACTGTCTTACTGGGGAAGCTAACTGGTGGCCAAGTCAGGGGAAAAAAGCCTTAGAGATCACCCTAACTTCCCACTGAAACAGAAAGCTGCTCCAGGGTAGGGATTTATAGGTCAGGACAGCTCAGCTCTAGTGTCATTTTCCCAGGATAGAGCAGAAAATAATAAAATCTTTAGAAGTGTGGCACCTATCAAGTAAGAGCTGTGAGTACCAGAGCTGCTGGAAGATGCTGCTTGAGCAGGAAGTCTGCATTTAGCAAGGAGTTTAGGAACAGCCCAGAGCAGCTGCAATGCACAAGGCCAGGCAGGTTTGCACTCACCCCCTGCTACAACATCAGATGGGAGAGACGATGCTGTGTTTAATCAGTCAACCCCCCTGCAATGATACAAGTGAGTTTTACACAATATCCCAGAGTAGGCGGAGCAGCAGGAACAAGGAGCATCAACACCCCAGGCTACAGTGCCACAGTGCTGTGGGGCAGTGTTGGGGTGACTGGCACTGCTGCTACACACAGCATCTGTCAGCATCTGAGGGTCCCTGCACAAAGCGTTCCTTACCTTCCCCCAGCGTGCTCACCACCGTCACTTCTGAGGCTTTGCTGGCACCCCGGGAGGTGTAAGCCTTTATATAAAAGCTGTAGCTGGTTGAGGGCTCCAGATCAGTCACTAGCTGCTGGAAGGTGCTCTTGCTAACAGCCTCCTGGTACTCCATCTCTATGGGATCTGAAATGCAAAGGGAGAGAGAACTCAGCAGTGCTAGGTTTTGCAAGAGATAAAGAGAATAAGCAGATGTTGCAAGCAGTAATTTTGGTCCCTGGGGTGGATATGCTCCCACTCATTTCTGCTTACATTTCAAGACCAGGTTGGATAAGGCTTTGAGCAACCTGGTCTAGGGCAAGATATTCCTGTGGCAGGGGTTGGAACTGGATGATCCTTAAGGCCCCTTCCAACCCAACCCATTCTGTGATTCTCTGATTCTGTGATTTTTGTGTGCTTTGCCAGAGAGCTACATGGGCAGCAATATTTGACTATGTGGGTTCACCCTCCCCACACTTTCAATATTTACAATGGTATATTTAGTATTTGCAGGTATTTACAGTGTATTTACAGCCTCATCTCTGCTCTTCAGAAACTGGGAGGTGATGGAGAACACTGATGGCAGCATGGACTGCTGCAGTGCAGACCTGGTTTTACTTAGTGGGCCGTGTTGCTAAATTACAGGAAGGCTGAGGATGCTTTGAGCAGTGGGTGTAGCACCGTACCTGCAGCTTTCCGGATGTGCAGCACGTAGCCAATGATCTCCTTGGTGTTCTGCAGGGGCTTTTCCCAGGACACTTGGATGGTGGTTGCAGACACAGTCTCTGCCCTCACACCCTGAGGAGGGCTGGGCAGCCCATCAGCCCACAGCACGGTGAGGCGGGCACTGGCCTGTGTGGAGCCCGCACTGTTCTCGGCCAGGCACTGGTAGATGGCTTCATCCGCCTGGTTGATCCCGTAGATGGAGAGAGTGCTGTGTGGGGACATGAGGGGGACAATCATTACACTGACTGCCATGGTCCCCATGCTGGCTCTCATGGCAGGGCATCCCATGGCCTCTGTTTCCACAGAAAGCTTTCAGCAAGCTGTGGGCTGGTGCTTTGGGGGAAGGAAAAGTCCAGGACGTGGATGCATCATTCCCTGGAACCCGTGACTGGGCAGATTGTCTGTCTCAACCTGCAGATACTGTGGTTCAAGTACAGCCAGATGTGGACACAGGGTGGGACAGGAATCAGCAGGATCTAAAGATGTGGATTCAGGAAGATCCCAGTCACACTACAGAGCCAGCTCTGTGGCAAGTGCATGCACACATTCAAAAGAGCTTTAACTGGCTTAGCTCCAGTATACACCAGTGAGACCCATCCAGGCACTGCACACGGTTGCTAAGCCAAGTCTAATCAAACACAGCCAGAAAGCCCTCTAGTGATGCTCTAATTGCATTATAGCACATTAGAGCTCTCTTAGGGTAACACTGGGATTAGCTCATTTATCCAGCAGGGTTACAGCCTCAGCTCCTGCTTCTGCACTCCAGAAACACCATCACCATAAGCCAAAAGCCAAAGCTTATGAGCAAGTCACAGGTTTTTTCTGCAGGACCTCCGAGTGTATTTTTGATGCTGGTGCATCAGAGCTTGCTGCCTTCCAGGAAACAACCAGAACAGTTCTTCCAGCGTGCTCTTGGGGGCTTCCATATCAGGCTCAGATGCTGTTTTCACTATCCAATAAAGAACAGGCACTGGCTACCCTGGAAAACATCCCTAAAGGAGGGGGAAAAACCAGCCATATACCAGCCTCCCAAATGAGCATATTCCTGAGCACAATGCCCATCACTGCACAGGGACAACCAGAGTCCTTGTACATGTGGCCACATGAACTGGAGGCCTTTCTGCACTGCAGGACCCTCCAGCAATGGCTGTGAACGACTGGAGCAAGTTCAGGGCCAGCTCAATATCTTTAAAACAACACCAGCAAATACTGACTCAGAAATAATTGTGTGACACATTAGCTCTGTCTTGCCATTTGAACGTGCAAAGCAGCTTTTCTTGGTAACATCTGCTCACAAACAGGGACCCTTCGATGAAAGCTCCACTCAAAACCAAGCCAGGAACAACACGATTCAATATCTGAATCCATCAGACATAAGGCCGCCTAAATAAATAAATAAATAAATATCAAGTGTATCTCCCTTCCAAGGCATGGGATGGTCACTGGGTCACTGTCACCACTGTGTACAGCTCTGAGCTGGAGCTGGAAAGGGAGATTTGACACTGGAGATGTTTTTTACCCAACTCTGAGGCAGCAGCTCAGGTTATGGTAAAATCTGCTTACAGTGCCTTTGGTCCTGGGAGGGTGTTGTCACACACAGGACATCCTTGGGAAAACTTCAGAAGCTCACATGAGCTTTTTCCTACTTTTCTGTAAGAAATGACCCACACCTAACCAAATCCACATCCACTACTTGTTTCTAAGGAGAATTACTTTCTTCTCCTGCAGTGAATTCCAGGTTGACTTGGAACCTGACTGCACATGAGTAAATCCCAAGCATCCCTGCTGGTGCAAGGGGCCCTTCATGGCTTTTTGGGAATCACAATCAAAGCTGCCTTTTATGTAAATGAAAAATTGAACATTGGAAGTGGAAATGATAAGTAACCTGCCACTGCCTGCCCGTATGTCAGAACAAATACTTCTTCTAATTGCAGCAAAATATTGGTCTTCCTATATTAAAATTTATTATTGCTGTTGATTTAACATTCCTATTTCTGCCTTGCAAATTATCGGGGGCCATGGTGAGTGAGCAAACGTTTAACAGTCATCTATTTATGTCCTGTGCCTTTGTTTCCTTGGAAACATTGTAAATGGAATATCAAATGTGATGGTTTCAGCTGATACGGTGATTTTCGAGAGTCATCCCTAAGCTCCTCTCATAGCCACAGGCTCAATGTATCTGATTAAATGGAAGGAGAAAGGCAGAGCTGGGAGAGGGCATGGGGAGGAAGGACCCGATGTGTGGCTCAGCTGTGTCAACAAGGACTGACTCTTGTGAGGACAGATGGCAGAAGGCAGGATTACGCCATCCGAGAGCTGCACTCCCAGCCCTGCACAAAGCAGATGCGTGGAAGGAGCAGCAGCACTTCCTTCTGCCCTGTCAATGCAGGGATTATTTCCATGTGGCTGCTGTGCATCTGGGCACCCAGAGCAGTCCGGCTGGGCTGGCACATGGGTCAAGAGCAACCTTAAGCTTCCCAAGCACAAAGCAGATCTGGAACAAGGAGTATTTAGGCTCCATCGCCTCTAGGTGCATTTATGTGCTTTGCACAGAGAGAGGAAAAGACGTGGAGGAAGGAAGAGGGGAGCTAGGCTGAAATGCAGTGCAAGGAGCCTGATGGCAGTGCTATGATTCTGGGGCCAAAGACTTCTCTCTCCTCATGTGGGACACAGATGATTTGCAGCATGCCAGTGGTCCTGGATGGATGGCACTTGGCCACTGGGACCTGGAGTTCAGTGGAGTCTCTGCCATGCACAGTCAAGTCAAAAGAAATAAATACAGTGTTTTCTGCAAAGTTGGCATGGCACGTAGCTGGAAACTTGCTTCAGGCTTCAAAAAGTTCCTTTTCATTGAGGTTTCCTTGTGCTGAGCAATGAGACCCTTGGCTACCTGGTGCCCACGTTAACTGGAATGACACACAGGCAAAGGGACACTAAAACAGAGATTTAGAAGAGCATGGAGAAGCTGGTGAACAGAATGCTCAGCATCTAAACACTAGCTCCATGGGAAAAAAGGTTTTCTCTCTCGGGTGGGTCCCTCTGACACCCACCAGCAGATCTCCAAAGGAGGCTTCCTGCGAGTCCTGGCATAAGCTACCATGAGCAGGGTGGGACCTGGAAGTGAGTTACTTGAACTCCAGCATCACCCTAGCTGATATCTCTGCTGTGCATCTATGTCCACTTTAACTATGGACAAATTCTTCCTGCCTTCACCCACTGCATCACCTTCCAGCATGTGGAGGATGTGGTGCAGCAGGGCCAGTGTTCACTCCCAGGTTTTGCTGCTTTTTGTCTTTTTTTTAAGACAGCTCAAACAAAAGGAAAATTTTTAGTTGCCGTGTGAGAAGGCACAGAGTGTCTCTATGCATCAACCATCTGAAATATGCAGTGTCCTTTTATTTCTTCCCGTCAACACAAAAAAAAAAAAATCTGTCACTTTGGGACATCTGCTGCTGGAAAACTTTCCCGCGAGTGCCAGACTGGCAGTGCCGCGAGCATGTCAGACGAGGCGAGATGCCAGAAGGCTTTCTGCTGGTCACCAGAGCCGCTCGGCGAGCCAAGGGCTCCATCACATCTCCACACAATGCCCTGACAGGCATTGATGGAAGTGGGGAGAGGAGCTGCTGCAGATTCACACCCGGCTGAGCTGAAACGAGAGGCCTCCGCTGCTTGAAAGCCAAAGTATTCCCAAGCTGTCTTCCCAGTTCATAGGCAATCAGGATGACTGATCTGGCTCAGGTCAGGGGTCCAGGCCGGTGACCGGAGATCGGCTTTCCAAAGGCTCCTCTGAAAAAGTCTGCAAACTGAAGGAAGCCTCTTCATCGATTCAGCAGCACAAAGAAGAGGGGCCCATCTGGGAGGGCATCAGCCTTGCGTGCGCACAGGCGCACAAAGGAGGGAGTGTGATGAAATTAATGCAGAGGCATTAATTTCAGGCTGTGGTAGCAGGGACAGCATTCTGAGTGCCAGCAGATACCGAAAGCCACCAATGCCACATTCAGGTGCCCCATCCCTGCTCTGTTTCTGTCACGGCCTGTGTTGTGCTGTGCTGCACTGAATGATCTGCTCCTGGGCTGCCGGCCCATGCCGCACAGGGAAGGACCCTTTGCCCCTCAGCTTTGTAGAAATGCCCTGTATTCTGAAGGTTGCCTCACACAGGCTGAAAATAAGGTGCAAAGCTTGAGAAGTGACGCTCAGCAACCCAGAGGGACACTGCATATCATTCCCAGCCCTCCATATGCATATTCTTACATATCTAGAAATTAAATATCATACAGAGTATCCTAGGTGAAATTGGGTTGGGTTATGCAGAAGGACTGGTTTCTATTTTGCAGGTACTGCAGCCCACTGGTCAGGATACCAGCCCAATCTTGTGATTTCAGACTCACTCAAGAGCAGCTTCTGGAATGATGTTGCTGGTCCCAGCCACTCAGTCTGTTTTTATGAGCCACAGAGTACAATCACAGACTTAAGTGAATCCTGCCCCAGGAAGCAGAGCAGTGTTTACATCATCAGGACCATGGGGAAGCAAAAAATATCTCAGGAAAAGCTACTGGAAGGGAGGACAGAGCCTATATTGGTAGGACTGCAAATGCAGACTCTGGGGAGAGCTCTTTACTGCTAAATGGAAAGTCCCCCAGACCTTTTTCCCAGCAAGCAGCACAGATGCTGGAGAAGAAAACAACCCAGGCTAATTCAGGGGAGACTAATTTTAGGCTGCACCACTATGGGCTCAGTCCTGCCTCAAAGCCTCCTGTGTAAGGACTATTCTCTGCTGATGGATTTTGCTGTGTGCAACAGTTGGAACAAGCACTTAAACTCCTGACTCGATGCACTTCAAGAGCAGCTCAGTGGAGCAGCACACAGAGAAATTACACAGGCAACTTGGCAGCAAAATAATCACAGCCACATGAGAAGGAGAGACTGATCCCTGTTGCTGTTGGCTGATCCGGGGCTGCTGCAGGTCCTTTTTGTGGGATACGGCTGTGTGATCCCAGCACAGGATCGCTGCTTGGTGCAGGGATCATGCTGATTCCCCACTGCTTAGCGGGGCTTTGGGCGTTTGTGCAGAGATCCTCATTGCAAAGGCCATTTCCATGTGTCTACCAAAGTCAAACCCATAAATTATGCTTAAATCAGGAGCAGCTGGTTCACATACCCATCCTCCACGTACTTATTTGCCGTGCTTCTGGGAACTGAAATACAATTTGCTATAGAGCACCCTTCCCTCAATCACAACTGTCTGCAAACTCACAGCATAAGGAACTTCAGGCTTGCCTGTCCTCCCTTATGTGGTCCAAAACCCTACAAACTGAAGTGTTTGTGGGGATTGTGCACCATGAAGGGATGTACAAACCCATCTGCACCTTTCCACACCCAGCTAATGTAGGGTTTATAGAAAAAAAGCCACCTTGTGAATGACAGGCTCTGGTTTCCTTGGGTTTGGTACCAGAAGGGCTGTCTGGTCCCAAGTGCTTGGATGTTTGTGCTTGAAGACCCCTCTCTGTACCTGCACTGGGATTTAACAGCATGAGAAGTGCAAGAAGAGCAAAGCTGTCCTGATGTTTATTTACAAAGGAGTATTTCCCCTGATGAACCTTGAACATTCATGGCCCTGAAAGGGAGACATTTCCAGAGCACTAAACCAAGTGCAAACCAGTGAGGAAGAATTTAAAAAGGGGACAGTTCACAAGCAAAAGTCACCAAGGAGAGCAAATGCCACCTGAGCCCAAATTCTAACACAGCCTTTTTCTGATGGAACAAATGAAGTCCCTTAATTACAATTTGTAAATAAAATCTTCTTGGAAAATCAATATTTAGAGCCTGCCTTCTCTGAAGATGTTGGCCTTTGTTCCTTGTTATTATGGCAATATAAACCCCACAGTGTGATACACTTCCAGGCTGAAAATTACCCCCCTGAACCTGACTAGGTCAAAGGAAGAAAAGCAATAAACCTTTCACAGTGGTAATTCAGGGACTATTTCATGCTTCCTTGTAAATTTTGAAGTAATAAGCTAGAAACATACTTTTACACAAGCCCGTGGTTAACTTGGCCAGTAACCACACCTTCCTCCGGCAGCAATACTCCACCTTTGGGATGGGCTGGTGATGCTGGGTGCAAATTTTGCTAGAAATTCCCCATATACCTCTCAGGCTTTTGGACCATGATTGATCAGAATCACTCCAAGAGCAACATGGGCATCTCTGATCAGCACAGAGGGACAGACCCTGCCACTGCTGGACATGGGGATAGCTGCACCTAAGTCCAAAAGGCTCCATCAGCTTCTCCCTCAGAGAGCTTGGCTCAGCACAGTATCACCCCGACAGCAATCGGCTGCATCCCAAGCCGAGGGGCTGCATGGCAAGGCAGCCCCATCGTCAGCTCCTTCAGTCATTTTTATTCACAGCTTTTAATAGAAAAGCCCACAATTCCCTATGCCTGAGCCTTCATGCATTTTTCATTAACAATTATCCGCTATCCCAGAACTGCTTTTGATTTTTTTGCTAATCATCGATTGGCTATTTTGTTCCCACACAGCTGGCATTTTGAAAACATAACAACCACCTCTGGAGAGGGCACAGCAGAAGGCTGATCTTTAATGCTAATGTGCCCAGAAACCGTCAACACATCAGGTGATGGGAATTCACGTCTGAGGGACCACGAGGGATGAGATATTTATTGGACGCAGCCTGTGAGGCTGATTTTACCGTGCTGAAAGCCTGGAAGTTGCTTAGCAAGTGAATGTCTGATGTTGTACCAGCAGCCACATCCAATCTCCAGTGAATCCAGTCCTGAAGCTGCATCCCAGCAATGAAGGGCTTCTGGAGTCCCCTCACCTTGTGGGGTTTGCTCTCCTTGGATTTGCAGTTACTGTATATGAGAGATAGTGTGGCATGAGGCAGATGCAGAAGGGCCCTTCACAACTTTGGGAAGCAACAGATCCATTGGCTGTGGGTTTGTGCTGCTGCCACAGGGCCTCAAGCTTTCAGGAGCAGAGCAGCATCTCGAGCACACCATCTTCTGCAGGTCTGGACCTCACTTTTGGCTGTGTTAATTTACAAAAATGAAGTTGCTCCTAATGACACATTTTGCAGTCAATTAGCACATGATGTTTTGGGATGATTTACTTCTTTTTTTCCTAAAAATTCCTTAGGGGGAATTCAGACTTCTATGGCAATATTAAGCAGAGTTTTAATCCAAATGAATTTTCTAGGAAACCATGTAATCTAATTAAAAAGCTCACAGTGCAGTTTAGTAGGTTCATTACTGGTAGATTCAAGATCCATCTTTACACAGACAAATATTTTCCAAGTGCAACAGACTGATAAATCCAAGACATAACCACAAACTGATTCTGCCTGGAACTAAGTGGGTTACAGCACTTAGTCATGCCCATGAGAGGAAAACAAAGGGCAAACTTGAAAAAGCTCAGGAAAACATCATCCGTTGATGTGTCTCCTCCACTTCATGGAGCTCCCAGCCCTGCTGCACCAGTGAGGGCATTTTCCAGACCGACAGCTTTGGAAACCACTAGGCATGGCCACTTGCCTAGAGCTGGCAGTTGGAGTGGACCAAGACTAGTGTGAAGGAAGACAAAAGTTCAACACTGTCGAGTATGGCAGCCTGAGGGCTCAGCTTTACAATCCTGTTACTATAGCTTAAGAAGATGCCACGTGTCAGCTGAGCCCCAGGAATGGGCTGAGCTCCCTCAGCCTATGCCAGATGCTGTAATCTGATCATTCAGCTCGCTGTGGAAAAGGCTGATGCAAAATTGCATTAAATGATTCCCATAAGAAAATGATTACAGCAATGTTCACAAAGTTGCAGTTCATGTGCATGGGTAGCACAGCTTCAGGCACAGGGACCTGGCCAGGAGACAGGACCATGACCAAAGACCCAACTCCGGCTCTCCTCAAGCAGTGAAGAGGAATGGTTTCACAGGGAAGATACCTGGGCGAGACACACAGCTGGATTCAGTGTCAGTTTTGCCATGGATTTAATGACCACTTGGACTTCATCACTTCTGACTTGGCTATCTCATCAATAAAAGGGGATGCACTAATTTCCCTCCTATCCCTTCTGCTCTGTTCATACCATAGAGGGCAGACATGCCTCAGAAAGCCATGCCATGAACTAGAAGACCACAAGCCTGAAGTGAGTGTCATCTGTATGTGCACATACAAAGTTTCCTGAAGCTTTAAAAATTTCCAGTTTGGAGAAAACCTCTACTGACTGAGATGATTTTATTACCACTCACACCTTCTTGCATCACACATCCTTCCATCACTCGTGTAACAAAGCTTTAAAAACCCCTCAAATGAGAAAACAAAAAGCCACATTATATAGACACTCAGAAAAATAAACTCACTCTTGTCCCCTGAGGAACAAACTGTGGTGCCTGCACAGCACTTCCCAACTGTCTAAACTGAAGGTCCAGACCCTCCAGCAAGGCTGGATACTTGCCTTCCTGAGACACATTTGTTAATACAGAGAGCAGCTATATGACACCACAGAGCACAAACCTCTACCAATACTTCAAGTTTACAACACAGGTGCTATTATTTTGCAGTGTATTTTTTCATGCTATTTCCATAGAAACTACATTGTCGACTGGTAATTTTCACACTAAGTGCATCATTTCCTCAGTACAAACATCCCCATCCCCTCACAGGAAAATGCAGTTATTTAGAGCTTAGAGAATACACTCTTCCCTGGTGAGATAGAAGGCTAAAATTTAGTGAAAGTCAGGCTCCACACAAGTATTATTTCTAATGTATTTGCATTTGCACACCCAGGCAGGTTAATGTTCAGGCGTTAAAGCACATTTCCTCCACTGAGGAGTGAATGTGGTCCCTGTCAGCTCCAGGAACAACATTTAGCCCTTCCAGAAATACCCAGATGATGATCAGGACAAAAGAGAAACTTTTCCTGGGTTCCTGCATCAACAAAGTCTAATGCTGATGTCCTGGCACAAAAAATCATGGAGCACCAAAATGTAGGACTGTAAGGTGCAGCCAGCAGGACTGAAGCAGTGTTTTAGTTTATCAAAGCCTAAGCTGAATCCACAGATCTGCTTCAGAACACTGCCACCTTCACATCAGCTCTTTGTTATGCAGAAAGCAAACCAACCTCTCTCCCACTCCCATTTCCACAGCGGTGTCAGAGCCCAGTGCACCAGGACTTACCTGTTGTTATTCTTCAGCTTGATGTGGTCGCTGGTCTCCAGGATCTGCCCATTCCTTAGCCACGTGATCTGGGGAGGGGGTTCCCCTTGGGCCACACATGTGAAGATGGCAGTAGTCCCCACAGGTCTGGAAATGGACTGGGGATGCTGCACAAACTCTGCTGGGGCTGAGAGGAGGAAGGAGAAAGAGGGTGAGAAAAGTCATGATGATCCCACTTTATCCTGGTACAAAAAATCCACCTTGTAAATAAGCATTGTCTGCCTGGGAACATGGGATACTTGGCCAACCCACAGCCCATGTCGCATGTGACTTGGTGTAACAAAGATAACTCTTGTTTGGATGGTGTGTCTGTAAACAATGCAATGCTGCTTTTTGGTTGCCCACCTCGGCACTCATGGCTTCACAAGAGGCACCTGAAGGCCAGATCAGAAGTGATGGAAAGCCGAGATGAGTCCTGCAGGGTTCAGACAAATGGGACCAAGCTTTAAGCCCCTTCACCTCTCCCTGGTCTTCCACGGAAAGCAACCCCAGTGCTGACCCTGGGGAGATGTGCTGTTTCCTCAGTGGCAGAGCTGAAGCAACACCCTGGCTTTGTCCAAAGGACCTGAATGGCATTAGCAAACTGCTTGAAATGGAAAGAAATGTATGGATATCATACAGCAATCTGGCAGGGTATTCTCTCCCCAGGAAATACCAGATTTGCTGCCAATTTTTCCTGTCAGCAGGAGATTGGGGAACCTTTTTTACCCCAGATCTTCGGTCTGGGACCCTTGGGGTCCTGCCAAGCCTGGCAGACTACACCATGCCTGTAACTGCTGCTCACCTTGCTACCAAATGTCTTCACCTTTGGCAATAACATTTCATAACAGAAAGGGATCTTCTTCTCCTTCCAGCAGCTCAAATTAGATTTTAAATCATTTATCAGAATAAACCAGCATATCAGCCTGCAGAAAGCAGGGCCTGACAGACACTGCCAAATAAGTGAGATTATTCAAGCAGTTCTGCTTCAAAGGGCAAAGTGATAAATATACTCCATGTTGCTACTGAAACCTAAAATCAGATGGAACCGGCAGCAGACACAATGAAGACAAACAGATAAGAGGCACAGGCCCATAATAAATTTACTGACTAACATCACATAACGGATGGCTGACATTAAATTTTTTTGACAAAAGAAAGATTACCGAGGGAGACACGTTCAGAGCCACTCACTGTCATTTTCCAAGCATGGGGTTGGTGGGCTGTGCCACCAGCGGAGATTATGGGATTGGAGAAGGGAGCAAACTTGTCCAGCAAAATATACTGAGGAGTGGCCAGGCTGCAAGTGGGATGCAAGAGTTGAGTCTTGTGGTTCATGGCCAAAACACCCCTTTGCAGCATTTTGGGGGTTTGCTGCAGCATTTTGGGGGGATAAAGCTCTTTCCCAGATGTGTGCAGGTAAGGGAAGAGCACGGCTACTGCTGTAACCCAGCCAAACTGCAGGGAGAGGTGCTTGTGTGAGAATAAAAGCCCAGCTGTGCAGATTCTAAGTCCTCCAAGCAGGAAGACAGAGAAATTCATCACAGAGCCCGTCCCCCTTGAAGGAGCCCCCTCCTTCATTTTTAATACTCAGAGGGAAGTGGAGCATGGCAGGCCTGACTTACGTTACTGGTACAGGGTATCCGCTAGCAGAGTTTATTGTCAGGCCACCGCTGTCAGCGCTCGGCTCCACTAATGCACCTGATCCCAGAAACCCAATGGACATGTACTTCCAGAATCTCCTGCTAAACTTCCCCATGTGACAATCAATCTCTTGCCCTTTTACTTCCCTTCTATGTTTTTGCTCTAGACTTACAGATTAAAACAAAATTCAGGATGGGTTCAATAAAAGTTAGAAGCAAGAATAAACAGGGGGAAACCCTCTCTTCCCTGCCATGAATGGCTCCTTTGTGGTGTACAGTGAGAGCATTAGAGACTTGATTTTCCTCAGCCTCCCGCCCCCCGCTTTGTGCTGGCGCAGTTTTGCAGGAGCAATTATTTTGCAAATGGCTGCACCTCCCTGCTTTCATCTGAGCTGCTGAGCTGCACCCACAGCACTCGCAGGTGCAAACCCATGATGCCAAGGAAGGGCACAGCCACCTTCCAGCTCCTCGCTGCAGCTTCATTAAAGATCCTCTTGGCTCTTTGCCTCTGCCTCCCCCTCGCTTCATCAAATCTCAAACCCACTGTTTGTTCCAGCAGAAACAAAGTTGAAATATGGAAAGAAGCATCCAGCATAACCCTTCTGGAACCACCAGCTCTCCTTATCCTCCCTTATTAGCCCGTGTCAAGAGGGAGTAATTGGAGCAGTGTCGCATGTGACTTGGTGTAACAAATGTGCAGCTGCGGCCGCTGGCTCGGTGCCAGTGACACTGTTCAGTGCCACAGCCCCACAGGTTCCTCAGGTCCCTGCTCCCCTCTGCCATTCTCCCTCTTTGCTGCCTTGCTAAACACAACCAGATCAAAACCCCAGCCCCTGCTTAACTTGCTTAAACTCTCTGGGGAGCAGGTTCCCACCTCTGCTGTGCTGAGCTGTCCCCTGTTCCATGGCATCCCTTGTTGCAAGACACAGATTGCCCTTCCACTGTTCCTGCTCTTCCTGGCTTTCCCCAGACATTGCTCTGACCTGTTCAGATCTCAACAGTGTGAAGCAGTAGTGCCAAATGGCTCAGGTCAAAACAGAAACCCATGGCATCAGAAGGATGTGGTCTGGGAACAGATGGAGTTTAAAGGACGTAGACTGAGTGGGTGCCCCTCTGCTACCTGGACCAGGATGCATCTGACCTGGTGTTCATAATCAGTGCCCCAAGGAAGACGCCCTCAGGCAACTGCTGTTGTGTGGACTCAGGGCAAATGGCTCCTTTCCCGGGCAGAAAAACATCTCCTCTCCTTTCCTAGGTCCCCTCCCCTGCCCTTCCAAATGATTTTGACAGGATCCAATAGTTTGCCACCCTGGGTTAGTGGGAAAGGAGCAGAATCCAACCCTGCCTGCTGCCAGGCCTGCCTTCAGCCAAGTCCTGCCCGCTGCCAGCCGTTCACCCTCCTCATCACTCATAATTAATAGAGCATCTTGTCAGGGCCCATCCCACCCTGCATGGAGGCACAGTGGCCTGAACACCTCTGCCCCTTCCACACTACATGCCAAAAGACCATCGCAGGCAGCCAGAGGAAGCATTTCTCAGCCCTCCATTAAGATTTTAATAAAGGTATTAATGGAGATCACTGTTAAGAGCAGAGGATTCAAACCTGGCAAGGAGGAGTGGGCAGGATCCAGCCCTGGTAACCAGAGCATTGATTATTCAGGACTTAATGGGAGGGAGGGGATCATGCAGTTTTAATGAATATTTAAAGACTTGACATTGGTATCAAAAAGCAATAACACTTAATACCACCCCCAGAATTGCTAACAAAGTGATTCAATAGCTTTTACTGCGCTCAGCAAACTGTGATAGCATGGAGATGCACTGCAACAGCAGGTTCTAACAGAGACCCAGATGGGCTCCATCTCTTTAGGGACATGTCAACAGGGACCAGCCACCAGTGTGTCCCCCAAGGTATGGGGGAGCTTTGCTGTCCTTGCCATGAGGTTGTAGTGTGGTGCTTATGGCAGCGCCTGACGGCTCACAGAAGGTCCCAAGGATCAGGGAGCACTGACAGGTCACTGAGAAGATACCAAGGATGAGGAAGCACTGACAGCCAATGCTCTGGTGCCAGACCAATCCATGCCTCTTGCATCACAGTGTGAAGTGTCATTAATTCTCAAGTGGACAAAGTGGCAGGGTTGGGGAGGGAAGCTGGGGTGAAGAGAAGGAAGAATAACATGGAAACAACAAAACCTCATAAATTAGGCTACTGGCACCCACAATAAGGGTAAAAAGGAGAAGTCAGGTCAGTGGGGAAGTCAGTCAAGCACAGCAATGGTGACAGAAGATTTAAGACAACTGCTGCTCACTTGGCTTCTCTCTGTTCACTATAGAGCATGCTCAAATGTTTACTTGAGTAACTTACAGTAGCAGTGATAGGGCTGCAAGGGCCAAAGATGGAAACTGTGCCCATGTCCCCTGGAAAACAGACAGAGAACACTCAAGGGGGCTGTCAATAGAGCCTGTCCTTCAGCCCTCATGAAATTCTTGTCCCAGCAAGGTGCTGGAGCTCCACACCAGCAGGATATGTTCCAATGTCACCCACAAGTGTGGTCCTGGAAGAATGCTCCAGAGGGATCACACACATCCTTTTCTGGAGAAGGAAAATGTGGACAGGAATGGAACTGCTCCATGGGGGACTCTGACTCACACAGCATGTATTGAAGCTGGTTTGCAGAATGAATTTAGGGTAAACTCAAGGACAAACCAAGTACCACAGAGCCTAAACCACAGCAACTGCAATACATCTGCTGCTTAATTCCACCCCGCAGCCAAGACTTGTGATGCCAGCAAGCAAGAACGATGGAAGAAACATCAGGAAGCGCAGTGGTGGCCGGATCTGCTGGACCAAGGAGCGCTGCCCAGTCCTGCCAACAGAAAGCAAGGCGAACAAGGCGGGTATTGTCAGCAGAGCCTTCAAACCCATGTCCTTAAGATGGGCCCTCATTTATGAGATGGGATCTCATTTTTCTGCATAGCTTTCAGGAGGAAATGAAGCGTGGAGTGGAGAACACTGGTGACCATCTGGCCATTCACAGCCCATCAGTTTGTTATGACACCAAACACATAATAAAGCACAAAAGATTGCGCAGGAGGTAGAGGGAAAGTGCTTTGATATATTTTTTTCCTTGCCACCGAATCCTGCTCTTCCCTCCCCTCACACACACGCATACCCTCGGTTTCAGCCAGCACCGCATTCGGCCCTTCGACAACTCCCCCCGTGAGACTTTCATTCGAAGCCCAGCACAAAGCAATATTCAAATGGCTGTGCCAGGATCTGAAGGGAAAATGGAAACTTTCTTGTGTGAGAACCTTACAAAAGAGATCAAAGGAGCCTAAGTGGCCAAGGGAGGGCAGGGAGGGAAGGAGTGGGGGATTGACGCCTTCTACTCTGGAGGGAGGAGGAATTCCCAGGAAGATAATACAATGGTGTTAGATTATCTGAAGGAAAACCTGCAATGGAAAGGACATTACTGCTGGAGGAAGAGCAGAGCCTTGTGTTGGGACACCTCTGCCCACGCAGCTGCTGGATGGAACAAGGACCACTGCTGGCAGCAGGAGGGAGGACAGGGTCTCAGTTCCAGCCTCCCGCTAACTCCCTGCCTTACAACAGGAAACATCGCCCTTTCTCCTCCAGTTTCCCACCCATAAAACGTCCCTCCTTCAAAAGACATGGGGAAAGTTAATTTGTGCCTCCAGGCACTTCAAGGGCCCCTGCATAAAGGCAGCAAGTACCTGGCCTGGTGTGCTTTGAGGATGTGGTATTGTCCTAGCCCTGTGCTAACTTCCTCTCCAACCAGGCTTTTGATAACGCGCTCTTTGCTTTTCTTCTCTTTACGGATGTAATTTGCATCGCTGACATCTTGACAAAGATAAAACCCACAGTCTCCCATGTCAGTCATTATCGCTGTTTTCTTCACAGACGAACCTGAACAGCAATCATTTGTACCTCTCAGCTGGAAAATTCAGGCAAAATAAGATGCAGAGGCAGGAAAAACTGCTTCCAGAGGGAGGGTGAGCAAACCTGGGATGAGCTCAGCTGCCTAGCCGGGGTCTGCCATTACCCTGACTGGGGAACATTCCCTTAAAAAACATGAAGCATTTTAAGGATGGGCAATACAGGCTGGGGTCCTGGACACTGCAGGTCCTGTCTAATGGCTACTCCAAGGACACACTGGCCACACTTCTCCACACCACTGCCAGCTTCTCTGCTGAGGCTGAATACAAGAGCATCCCCCTTCCACAGAAAGACTGGGCTCCAATGGCCCCGTGAGTAACATTTTATGCACAAATTCTTATCTTTGCTCCCCAGGAGAAAATCCACAGTAATTCTACGGGAGCTGAACTCCAGCACTAGACCAGCTCTTCGAGAGCTGATGTTCTAATCTCCAAAAAGACTAAGAACTGCCAATCTGCAGCAATAAGAAGTTGTGCTACCTTTCACCCTATCATTCAGTTGCTAACAGGAGTAGTCAACTGTATTCAATGGCTGTATTTTTACAACTTCATAGATTTTCCAAGTAATTTGTTTTGGGTCTGCCTCCCTGCCTCCTGGACATCAGCTTGGCACTTGGGCTTAGGAGACCTCTCCTACATGCACCATGTTCAGAGCTGTCCTGCAGCAGCTCTAAAGGGTTTGTATCAGTACAGAGAGGTTGCTCTTAGTGCCAGGATTGATGTTTCTTAATAAGGGGATTCATAGCTGTGCCAGTTGGGAAGTCCCCTCATTGCACTGCTCACCCAGAAATCCAAGAGCAAAAGAAACAGCAAGTGTTCACCTTGTCTCATGTTTGATCAGCACCTGGGGCTCAGAAGGCACAGGCAGCCCTTTCCACAGCCTTTCTACATTGCTCCTCCATGGCTGGTGGGATCACCACCAGCGACTCCTAGGATCTGTCAGGTGACATCAGGGCTGGAGCAGGGCACTTTCCCCCTCAGCAGCACGAAAGGTTCAATTAGCGGCTCCGGCAGGAGGTGTGTAATTTTAGATTCAGGATATCATCAGTCAATAGTTAATGAGTGAACTGATGAGAGCGTGAGATGCTTTAAGTGGACTAGCTTGAAGAGGAGGTGAGTGCCTGTAATCAGGGGCGAATTGCTGCCATTCAGAGTATGCTGCCAGCTGGGTTTGCCTTCACAAATACTTGCCTGGCTCCCCTCACCATGGAGACTGGTCACACGGAGCATGTGGAAAGGATTTGTGTGCTTTCCCTAGTGCTGATCTCTGCTTTGGGCTGAACTGCCCTTTACAAGTAGCATTTCAGGACAGTTGCTGCAGGAAGAGGAACAACCTGCATCCTATGGGCATGGTCCCCAAAGGGTGCTTCACTCAGGTCATGGCAATGGGCTCAGACAATGTCAATTGCTACAGGAAACAATCTCACAGACTTTTAGGAAATGGTTTTAGACTTACTGGTGCCATTTCAGTTGGAGAACAATACTCTGTGAGTGGTATCCACTGCTGGATATCACTGCCAGAGTTGTATCTATCATTCAGAGGTGTCCATGAGACAAATTTGGCTGATTAATTCAGGCTTTCTGCTGAGATGTACAAGTATGATAACAAGTAACAACCACTGTCTGCTAAGACAAAGAAATGCCTGTGATGGGGTGGGAAACCATTGCAGGCCACGCAGCTGATGCCTCAGCTGAATGATACCTGGTTGTGACTCACCTGCGTGGGACACAGACACACACCCACTTGGGAAACCACGTGTCCAGAGAAGAAGTGCTTTGTTTGGTACCACCAGAGATGAAGTCAGCACTTGTCCAACCCAAGCCCTCAGGGTCCCAGTGGCTCACCTTGCACGACGAGGCTGCCCTGCGCGGTGCGGCGCACCCGCGTGCCGGGTTTGTTGGCGGCGCACACGTAGATGCCAGAATGCTGCACCGTGAGGTCTGAGATCATGAGGTTTCCTGTGCCCAGCACCTGGATCCCCTCCACGCCAATCGGGCGGCCATCTGAAAGAAGGAGAGAAGGACAAGAGTCACATGCTGGACTTCTGCATGAGGTTCTCCAGGCCATAGCCCTCAGTGAAGTCCTATCTAAGTACTTATGGAACGGTGCCAGGTTCTGCTACTGGCATTTGAAAAGTGAAGTTAATGGGATTTAGCTGATGCTCTTATCAGAACTGCCTTCTGCAGAAGGCCAGATCCTTATTTACATGTTTGCCCAAAATCATTCTTTGTGCTGCTTAAAAACCCAAAGTACCACCACAGGAAATGTGAAAGCTTTCAACCACATGTTCAGATTAAGATGAAGCACCCAGAACACAGTTCAACAGAGGGGTTAAACCAAGATAAATCATCTCAGCTTCTCTGAGCCATTGCCTGGGTTCTTGCATTAGAATGAGCAAGGATCCAATGAGCTCAATAGCCTATTTCCAACAGAGAGGCTTCAAGAAGAAGTTCAGCCAACCTACTGCAGTGTTTCCCTGATGCACTTTCCCAGCCACCAGCAATTTATGACTTGTAGATTACCTGATCCAGAAGTTATACCACTTTACCTGATAACCCTTGATGGATTTTGTGGCTTCAGAAAATAAGAGAATACTTGATTTTTGATTCCTTAGCCCTTGAACACACACTAGCTCAGGGCCAAGGGTTAGGGTTGGTCACTCTCTGAGCTGGTGGTTAGATCTCAGTTACTCTGGCTTGGAAAGGCAACTGAAAAGAGCTGCCCCCATCCTGAGTGCTGGATATGAGGCATGTGAAATAGTTCAGTATCAGGGAATTCACTTCTTCCCTGTTTTCTCTGGAAAATTCCCAGCCAGCTCTAATTACAATGTGTTTCATTAGTATCAGGCTATTGCTTTCTATTGTTTCATTGATCTGTGTTTTAAGACACTGTCTGACAAAGGCAGCTCTAAATCAGGCCTAGCACATGTCAGGGTGTCTGAGCAGAGGGGCAAGGCAGGGGAGGAGTTTTACTGGAGGAGCAGTTAAAGGGAGCATGCTTTCAATCAGACAGGAATCATGAATTCAGTTCTCTCAAGTTTGCTCATGGAGGAGTTTAAAGAACCTACAGAAACCAGAGAAACAAGAAGCAGCCCTGGTGATGTCCCCACTTGACCATCCCATGAGACTTCCATACTCATGTGCTCCACTACAGTAGAAGAGGCCTGATCTTGTGCTCCAAAGTCTGTGCCATAATCTTGCCACGAGCTTCATGGTCCAACACAGACAGCATGCAGGGCTGGCTAAAAGTTACCCAGCAATTACATGCTTTAGATGTAATGTCATGCTTTGCATAATAAAAAATATTAGAGAGTTTGGGTCATTCATAACCAGCAGGTTCTGGAATAGATTGGGAAAACCCCTGCTCCTCCATGGACTGCAGGTGGATCTCTGCTTACCTGTGGAACTCCAAGGGCTGCAGAGGCACAGCTGCCCCACCACAGGCTGCATCCCAGCCTGCAGGGGAATCTCTGCTCCAGTACTGGGAGCAGTTCCTGCCCCTCCTTCTGCACTGACCTTGGGGTCTGCAGGGCTGTTCCTCTCACATGTTCCCACTCCTCTCTGCAGCTGCAATTTGCTCTTGTGCAGTAACTTTTTTCCCTTCTTAAATGTTACCCCAGAGGTGCTACCACCATTGCTGATGGGCTTGGCCTTGGGCAGTGGTGGGTCCATCTTGAAGCCAGCTGGAATTGGCTCCACTGGATATGAAGAAGCTCCCAGCAAATCCTCATTAAAGCCATCCCTGTAGCCCCCACACTACCAAAACCTTGTCATGCAAGCCCAATACAATCATAGGAGTGAGGGATCCCATTTCAGATTCTGGGCAGCATCCCTCTAGGAAACATCGGAAAAGCATGGACTGAGAGCTACAAAAGTACTTCCCAAACCTATCTCCTGCCATGCTCTTCATATATTGTTTTTCAGGAAATTTTGAAGCTTGAAGGTTTCCTTGCTTCATTAGACAGGAAATGCCAGACCTCTTCATTATTTGCATTGCAAAGAAAAATGCTCAGGTCTTTTAGAGAGAGAAAAACAATGTCATTAAATGATCACACTGCTGGCCAAGCCACTGCCGCAGTAAATGGCTCAACCATAAAAAGGACAGTAAAACATGACCTGTCCCACATTTAATGAGCAATAACAAGGAACCATTCCTTCCAAACAGCATTTGAACTGAAGTGTAAAGAGGTCTGAATTAAATCCAAATTGAACTTGATTTCATCTTTTAAATTAGACCTTTCAGAAGTCTGTATTTACAATAGGCATAAAAATCAAATCTCTCTCTTGAGGGAGGGATGGGACCAGTGAAAGATGAAAAGTGGTCATACCTGGATCCTTCATCACATCACTGCCTTGAGAAATACCACAGAAATGTGACTTGAATGTCAGCAGTTTTACTGTATTATTTATAACGTGCTCTATCATTTAAGCATGCAAAGACTCAGCCTGCAGCAGGTGCTTCCCCCCAAGTCCAAATACCAGCATCAATATGCCCTCAGTTATCTCTCCAACCCCAGCTATTAGAGGTGTAGTGGTCTGAAAAAACAGCACCTGTCCACACATCTTTCATTTCCCTGGAGAACACAGCCCTCCAAGCTCAGAAACCTCAGTGGATCTGCCATTTGGGTCAGCGTGGCCATCCCTAACAGCTAGCAAAGATCACTGTGCCAGATCATCCCAGACACCTCTCACCTCAACTCCTCCCCTTCAAAAAGCACTGAAAAGGGCTTCTACAGAAACATCTCTACTTTCCCAGTCTGTTCCATCCTTCTCACTCTACTGTGCCTCACTCAGCCTGAGCCGTCCTGCAGTCAGCTAGAAGGTCTTCAGCTAATATCTAGTCCAACTTAGTAACACTGACAACACATATAAATAATACAGAGTGTTTACACAAGAAATTCCATGCATCCTGAAAGCTCTGCACTTTGCAGAACTGCTGTGCTGAGGGACTGATGTCTCACACCTGCTTTGCAAAAGTTGCTATTTATTTTTACCCTGTTTTCTTTACACGGAGACCTGAAGAATGGTTTGGACGAAGCAATCCAAACCCTGTAAAAATCCACCTTCCTGGCATCACTTGCCACCGCTAAGTCATCTCTTCACATGGAGATCTGAAAGACTGCAAAAGCACTTGCTCAGTTCCCAAAGCTCTCAGGACCCAGGCAGGCTTGAAACCACTGCTCATTTAACACGACCTTCTACTTCTTTTAAAGAAGTCAAAGAGCAGAAAATTTGAGGGCTGGCTGAAAAAAAGCCAGTCTGGAGGGAAATGTCTTTCGATCCTCAATTGATGAGGACAAAAGGGGGAGGCTCAGCTGTTGTGAAGAGCAGACAGACCTCTAATTAATAAAGGAGACCATTCTCCAAATGGGAGATGCCCCCAAAAGATGCTCTGGCTATAGACAAGTAGAGAGTTCACTGAATCATAGGATGGTTGGGGCTGGAAGGGACCATAAAGATCATCTCATTCCAATCCTTTCCACGGGCAGGGACATCTTCCACTAGACCAGGTTGCTCCAAGCTCCATCCAACCTGGTCTTTGACACTCCCAGGGATGGGCCAGCCACAGCTTCTCTGGGCAACCTGTGCCAGGGCCTCACCACCCTCACAGAGAAGAATTTCTTCCTAATATTCAATCTAAATCTACCCTCTTTCAGCTTAAAGCCATTCCCCCTTGTCCCATCACTGCACACCCATGCAAAAAATCCCCCTCCAGCCTTCCTTTAGGCCCCTTTAGATACCTCCAGGTTCCCTGTTGGGGTGAAGTCTGGATGAAAGACGCCTGCGGTTTGGGAGCCACATTATTTATTTTTCCAAGGTGTATGTGATGCTTTCTGGAGCCCATTCTCTGCCTGCTAACTGAGTGATTGGCACACTAGCACCAATTACAGAGCCCCCTTAAAACGTGCCAGGCGATATGAATATGCAACAACAGGAACGCCTTTCTTTTATAAGTAGCAAGTAGAAAGAAAGTAACAACTTTCTAATGTTGATCATTTAGGTCTTTTGTGAATTCTTTGTATTGTGTCATAGTAGCCTTCCACTTTTTAGACACATGGGTCTCCTGCTCCTGCGGACACTGGGCACTATGGATTAGCATATTTAGAGTACATTGCAACAGTTGACTATTCAGTATGTGAAGTGGTGAAATTTACTCTATTATTTCTAAACACTTACGGGAACGGTGCTCTTGTCAACCAGTCAGCCATCTATTGCAAGCTTCTGTGTCCAATAAGTTACCAATTAATTGGCTCCTACAATTGTTGTATAGTTTACTTCTTGAATGGCTCCCTCTTTAGTAATTTCCTTCCCATTGTGCGGCCCTTTCTGACAACTTCTGTATAACGCTATCAGATAATCACTGTCCTTTCTTTCTTGCCTCACTTTTCTGTATCTCTCTAAATAGTTTATTATTCTGCTTTGGTACCTTTTATGGAGGCCAGCTCAGTGGCCTGTCAGTTAAAGAGTAAGGATACATTAAAATCGTCATTCATTCAAAAGGCTTTGCAGTAAGTGCCCAGGATATTAATTTGTGCACACATACAGGTCCAAGCCTGAAGTGCATAGCTCTGAAAGGAAAATCCCTATCTTCCCTGAACAAACCCTTAATGATTTTACATCTCTCTCAGAGCCTGCTCTCTAATGAATGTTGACATTTCATGCACGGCGAGACACAGGAATTCTGTTTGTGGTCAGGGGCTACAACATATTCCCAAAGAAATTAAATTCAAAATTGATTGTGTGACACTCAAAAATTGTCCCAGAATCCGAATTATTTCCTTTAAGCAAAATATAGCTGCCTTTCCCACTGAAAACAGGCCAGGTTTTAGCAAAGCCAAAGCAAGAAGTGCAAATGGTGTTTATGGCTTGATTTCCCCTGTACCAGAAAGCTGTGAAAGCAAAATTGTTCTTTTGCTTCTTTTTGACAGAAGAAATGCCACAATGTCAAAACTGTGAGCAAAGGGGTTCAGAAGGGGTTTCCAAAAAGGCAGCGTGCCCTGTGCAAAGCCCCAGCACAACAGCAATGCCACAGCTCTTCCTTACTTCTACCAGGCAAGAAAGATGCTCACACAGAATTGACTTTTTTTGCTTAAATTAAGCCATTCCTTTTGCTAAATCAGCTTCATCTCTAAGACTTTGTGGCTGTGGATTTTTTTATTTCTGCAAATGGATTAAAAGTGGTTTTTTTCCTAAGGTGAGTGAATTAACTGGTTATCTAAGCTAAACTGGCTCCGTAGGAAGAACTTCAGGAAGAAGACCTTTACATGGGAGGAAGCCAGAGATGACAGATACTCTGAGGACCTCCCTGTCCACCATAAACCCCTCTCCCTCTTCGTGATCACAGAGACAAGGACACATAAAAGCATTTCCGAAATGGCTACAAAGACATGACAAACTCTCCAAGTCATCAGAGAGCCCATGCACCACGTCGCTATCAGGATCACTGTCATAATAAACAAGACCTTGTGATGCTTTGGACAAAAATAACAGGATCTGTTTCCCCTTCAGTAGCTCTGATTCTGCCGCTGTGCTGCAAAGCAGCGTGGAGAGGGTATTTATTTTTGGTGGAAGGCAATGCTGAGCTCAGACCATCCAGACAAACATCACACACTGCTATTACATCTTCATTATTGCACTGTTCTATAGAGACAAGTGTTTTGAAGAAGGTAATAAGCACTTATAATTAAGGCAATTATAAAGTAGTTTATTATAGTTGAGCACTAACATAGAGCTGCCTTGTGTCCAAGAGAACCAAACCAGTGATACAGAGTGTCTGGGGAATTTTTAAAACAGCATCAATCTGATGGTTATTGCTCTGGAGGCAAAAATGCCAGTTAGTGGCATACACAGGCTGATTTTACAAGCCACCAGAGGATGCAAGGAGGGAAAACATGGAAAAAATGTGCAACTGATATTGGATGCAAGTCCTGATTCCCTGGCAGGCAGCTCTGGAGCAGGAAGTCACCCTGCCCATGAGCTGACCCTGACCCTTGGAGAGCCATGGGGGTGTAGTCCCACATCCAGCACAGCAGCATGAGACAGGATTATCCCTGTTTGTGCTTCACAGCCACCTTGGGAGACACTGGGAAATGAGCATCCCAAAAATGATGTGACCTCGAGGACTGCAAGATCTTGGGAAATCCTAACTCAACCCAACCCCACTGTGTGCACAGGCAGAGTTACAAGCTCTGGGAGATAAAACAAAATCCATCAGCTCTTCACTCAGCACAGGTTTCTGTAGGGCAATGGGAGTGTTGGTCTGAGCAAAACAGTTTCTAAGCTATCATCACAAAGTTAGAACCTAAAATAAACCATAGAGAAACACAGCCTTTTGCTCTTCCTCACTTGCATGATGCCATCAGACACTGTCTCTGGTTTCCATGCTGATTTAAAAACATATCACGGATCCCAGCAGCAAGCATTTGTTTTTTCAGGGCTTCAGACACACTACTTTAAACACCCTCCCCCCCTTAAAATTGTTTTAAAACTCCCTGAACAGGCAGCAAATTTCTTTCAAGTCTGTTTTTATGTGAAAGATATGTTTGTGTATGATTTTGCTTTCTCTAGGCCAACAGTGGTGATGTTTTTGATGCAGCAGAAGAAGATGCTGTCACTTGAGAAAAGATAAAATTATCACCTTTCATGAAACATCTACAGGTTTAACCAACCCACTTCTCTAACAGCTGAAAACAGAATCTTGGCAGAGAGAAAAAACAAAGTGTAGACATGAGGATAAAAAGCACTTCAAGCCTACAATTAGCTTCCGTGGGAAGGGAGAGGATGAATCAGTTGTATAAAATAGTCAGTGGCACCTACCTATTTCCTACCTGATGGCTATGGAGAGGAGGAAGAAATCCCAGTGACCCCCAGGGCTTACCTAGGCGGCTCCAGGAGACGATGGGCCGGGGGTTGCCGGTGGCAATGCACTCCAGCACTGCCGTCTGGTGCACGGTCAGCGTCAGGTTCTCTGGGCCCACAAGAATCATGGGGTCCTTGTACACAGTGGAGTGGGAGCCTGCAAAGACAGCACATTTGTCAGAAGGCATCTGATTCCCTCTTGTTTAAAGGGAACATCGAGGACTTCAGGCATCCTCTAAGTACATCTCTTCTAAGTACATATCCTCTTTCATCGGGAACTGTAGTGAGAGGAGATGGAGTAATGAGTTCAGACTGGAAGAGGGGAAATCTAGGTTAGGTATTTGGAAGAAATTCTTCCCTGTTAGGGCAGTGAGGCCCTGGCAGAGGTTGCCCAGAGAAGTCAAACACTTCCAGGGATGGAATCCATAAGGCCAGGCTGGACAGGACTTGGAGCAATCTGGTCTAGTGCAAGGTGTCCCCGTCCATGGCAGGGGGTGGAATGAGATGATCTTTAAGGGTCCTTCCAACCCAAACCATTCTACGATTCTAAATGATGTGGATGGTGTAATCCTCAATAAATCTGAGATGTACATGAAACAAAAGGAGCACAATGTTTGTGTGACAGTCACACTGAACATGTTTAGTGTGCATTGTTTATTCCTGGGGAAAACCCCTGAACCAATGATCCAGCCACAAACAGCCCTGTTTACACTTGGATATCAGCAGCATAAAGAAGGAACTGCGCTGTGAACTGCAAAGAGAAGATGTGCATGGTATATAAGGAAAACACAACATGCAGGAGAGCAGAAATGAAAATAAATGAAGGAGTTGCTTTATCTTTTAGCATCTCAAGCCATATAGTAATTCATACAGTCCACAATGCCTAACTTTGTGAGCATCTTCTCTTGCTGCTGGTGTCATTTGCTCCAAATGCCCCATCCTGGGACAAGATCCTTCTGAGAGGAAACTCCTCTGGTGACTGCACCCCAAAGGGTGGTCATTTTCCTACCATTTTCCTGCAGGGAGAGGATGCATCCCATTGCTCTGATATAACTGTGACACATTTGCTGCTCATGAAACAATCACTAATCCTTTATTTGCACTATAGTAGCACCAAGTGGCAGCAACCAAGAATGAAACCCGTTGTGCAAGATGGATGTACAGACCCATAACAGAACAAAATCCTGGCACGAGGACCCTGGACACCAGACAGGCACAAGAAAGGCAAAAGAAAACGCATTTCACTAGACAGAACGAGAGCATGGGACAAAAGCATCATCCTGTGTTACATACACCACAGCTGAACCCACATCTCCTGACTCCCAAAAAAGTGCCTTATCCCTGCTGTCCCTGCAGCCTTTACTCCTATTTGTTGAGAGCAGGAGAGGAGGATATTCTCAGTTCTCAGTAAACAGGAACAGTGAAAATCTCTGCATTAGTCTTTCTTCCTGTCTCTGATAAGAGCTGAGTTATACTCCAGAAATGCTGAGGTCAAGCAGTGTTTAAGAAATTCCATCAATCTTACAGCTGCTGGCAAAAAAAGCTCTGTACACCTGCAGAGAGAAATACTTGGGCTCGTCATCTGCCGCTGAGCAGGAGTGGGGCACAGGGAGGGCTGGGGAGCACAGCCCTGGCTGGGCTTTACCATAGGGACCATCCCACACTGACTCCTGTACATGGACTTCCCAATGTTCAAAAGGCTCGTTAAAGAGAAGTGATCCACCAAAATCTATCTACAGGGGCTCTTCTCCAAGAAAAACAATTTCTTTCTGCACTTTTGAGTGTTATCCTTTCACAGCAGCTCAGAGGCTGGAATCAGGGCATAGCAGGGGGATTCCACAGTGGTCCAAGGGCAAGCACAGATCAGAGCAGCTTGTTTGTTAATTGTTCCTACGGGGGCCAAGCAGGGAGCAATAAAGTGACTCCGAGCTTGTGTGTAAATGGGCAAAATCCAAGAAAAATCACCGTGTCAGTGTGACTTAAGAGTAGACTTTCTCACTAAATGCATTTCACTGCAAGCCATAAAATGCAGATTTTTTGATGAGAACCAGAATGCACAATAAATTCATATGACCGGCTGGTTAACCCCAAGAGATCTGAAAAACAATACCTTCCCCTCAGTACCTCGGAGTGCCTTTAAAACCCATGTAGATTTATTGTTCTGAATCACAATACTAAATGTTCACGCTTAGAATAATACGGTATTATCAGCGTATTATATAGCGATTTCAATATTTCAAAACATGGAGAAATGAAATGAATTGTCCAAGGTCACCCAAGAATATCAGCAAATGGGAGCCAAGCTCAAAGCAGAATTTATAAAACACATTAGCTTGACAACAAAATATTTTAAAATCTCATTCTTTGATTTCTACTCTGAGTCTTAGACATTCAGGTTTTTGAGTGTGGATTCAGCTCCCTGAGTTTGGGCAAATGCTGTCCAACTCTGGAAGTGGCATTTCCACCACTGCTCACCTTCTCCTGCAAAGGCCAGGGAATGGTCCTGTAGCCTTGCTGTTGAGCACACCACCCAAGGCAGTGACAGCTCCAGGGGCAGCAGGGACGGGGACACAGCAAGGACATGGACACAGCAGGGACACAGCAGTCAGATGCCAGCACGACACAAAGGGGCCAACCATGTCCCACCATCAAGAAGGAGGTTTCCTTCTTCAACCAGACCAGCCCTTTGATGCAGGGTCAGGAAGGAAGGAGTGACAAATCAAGGGACTCATGACAGGCCAGTGCTGCTGGAGCTCAACAGGGTTCAGGGCAGTGCAGGGATTTATTCTGAAAGGGGAAAAGGCTCTAATGATGCCTGTGGTCCCCTGGGACTCCACCAGCAGCAGTCACAGTGAGGATGGGGAGGTCCCCAGTCCTGCCAGCAGTGACAGGCACTCCAGCAGGGATGGGAGGGTTGCCTGCCAGATCTTGATCAAAAGGACAGCAGCAGAGAGAGCTGTAGCTCTCACTGGAAAGGTGTCAGTGCAGAGAGGCAGGCAGCCCCTCGGGAGCAGCTCCGCTGAGCAGGCACTTGAAAATAATCAATCAGCGGGACTGGAAGACATCTCTGTGCTGCTCACTGCTGGCAGCCCTGCCACCACTGCCAGGGAGAGGAGGGAGAGCGTTGTGAGCAGGCTCCTTCCCCCCCCACAGGCAGCCACCCTCGTCTTCCTCTCCCACGAGGCTGTGGCAGTGCCCTGCAGGGCACAGGCTTCCAGAGCCCATCCTCATTCTCTCCCTCCTCCCTCTCCAGGCAGGGCTTGGTTTGGAAACCTCAGGGAGGCAGACCTGGTGCTTCTCTGTTGGTGAAGCAATGGCTGAAGCTGTTGCCCTGCAGGGAAAAATGGGAGCCCTCCCACCACCATGAAGAGCAGAAAGACCATTCCCTTCACCCCTGACACAAGAGGAAGGCGATACAAAGATTTGCAAGAATTCTGCTTACCCCATCATGCCTAATGCAATGTGCACAGCAGCACTCTCGTTAGGTCAGTATTCACTGACACGATACCCACACCAGTGAAGCAATGCCCCGTGCACCTCTGTGGCTCACCACAGCCTCTGCTGCCGTGCCAAAGCCCAGGGTTCACATGCTAACACATACCTGCTGTCCAGTTCTAACAGATATTTGTGTGTTCTTAGCAAACACCACAGAGCATAAAGCTTTTCCATGGAGGTTTAACCCACAGCAATGAGTTTTCCATGCAAATGTCCAGTTCCAGCAGCTCTGCTGATGTGCAGGCACTGAAGCATGGTCCAAACCCTTCAACAAACACTTACAGACGGTGCCCATATTCATCATCCGACTACTTTAAGGAGGAGAAAAAACCACAAATGTTTCACAGACAGGAAACCTGGAAAATATCCATCTGCAATGTGGGATGGTCAGATGAGAACAACTAGCACTTTCTGCCCTGCAAGAAATAATAACTCAGGCCAGTAAACTGACACAAAGAACTTCACCACATCGATAATTTACTGTTCTTTTTTCCCTCCATGTGGCTACTGTTCATGTAGATCAAGCAAACAGATAAGTAACAGGCACCCGAAGCTCCAAGGTCTTTCAGAACCAGTTAACCTGCTTTCTT